>NC_056506.1:42046045-42056045 GCF_014905685.2 Nematolebias whitei
AAGATGGTTATTCTGAGCAAAAGTGTTCTTTTCATCAGTGTTAAACTTGAATTTATCACCACAATCCTAACCCTTTTAGAAATTTGAAACAAACAGATGTTGGTCCAAAGCAAAGCTTAAAAAGTCAGGACCTCGGGACGGTTTCTTTGTGTTGAAATGTTTTGTCTTCCATCCAAAAGACTTCATCAGTCCGAGGAGCCGCAACAAACGTAGTCCCATAAGTACCGTACTTGCCGCTGTACAAGTCGCACCGCCGTATAAATCGCATCAGTCCAAATATATCTAATAAAGTGGAAACAAACATAAATAAGTTGCTTTGCTGTATTAGTCGCATCCATTATGCATCAACACTGACCACCTGGAAACGTGGGCTGGTGTTATACCAAAAATCGATTGGCTGCCAAATGGCGGCCGCGGGAACATGCCCAGGAGGACTTTAACAAGATTAGCGCATTTGTTTGTTCGACATTATAGCAAAAGGTGTGTCTCAGTAACTTTCCTTAATAAATGCACTATCTTGGTCAAATCAGCTGCATTTCGCCTGGGCGGCACAGTGAAATGCAGCTGATATGACGTTTGCTCCAGGCGTTCTGGAGCGAGATGAAGGTGGCTTGGTACGGCAAGCCAAGTGTCTCATTAATAGCCACTTTTCCCTATTGATGAGGCACTTGGCTTGCCATATTAGTCGAGGGCCCTCTAGCGGCTGAAGATGGTAGTGCTCAATATTTTCCATAGAATACAATAGAATAGAATAGAAACAGCCTTTATTGTCCCACGGATGGGAAATTCAAGTGCAACAGCAGCAACAGATGAAAAGATAAAAAGATTTCACACAAAAGTTCCTAAATGTTAATAAGCAATACAATATATAAGAAATAAGATAAACAATATCAATAATAATTTTCAATATGTATTGGAACATTGAGAATGGCAGACTATTTACAATACAGTGAGAATGTCCAGAACGAATGTTCCATGTCAGAATGAATGAAATTGTCAGATCTCAGCAAAAAATTGAGTTATAAATATGGGGAAAAAACACATATATTAGTCGCTTCGGTGTATAAGTCACAGGACTTGCAAATTTATGCAACAATGTGCGATTTATACAGCAAAAAAATACAGTAGCACAATCCCATAGTGGGCCAAACAGTTTGCTGGTGATAAGATGGTTTCTTGAGTCTGCCCTCTCAGCCGTCAACTCGTCTGAGGCAGCCATGGCCAAAGTGGTTCAAAACATCAAAGTTCATGCTCAGCAATCCAGGTAAAAAAGCCCACTATGTGAGTGTGCCACTTATGGGACTGTTTATTGTGGCTCCTCGAACTGATGAAGTTTTTTGGATGTAAGACGAAACGTTTCAACATAAAGAAACTGTCCAGACAACCTGACTTAACTTTGTTGGATTTTTTTTTACCTGGATTATTGATCTTGAACTTTGATCTAATCTTAAAGTGTTTTGAACAGTGCATTTTTCCTTCATTGAACTTTTTCTGATATGTAAATAATTTCCGAGTCTATTTTTTTAGAATTGTGCTGAAAGAATCGCTTATTTAAGAGGAGGCAATAGAAAGAAATTAGAAATAAACATCGATGAATTTTTGACAAAGTAAAAAAGAATGTGAAGAACGTCCTAACCAGAACACTGAAAAAACAACTTCTTTTCTCACCTCGTGCCATGATTCCTAAACCCTGGATGGCACTGGGATGCAGTGGAGTGGGTGGAATCATTATGAAAGCAGCGCAGGAGAAATGCAGAGAAATAAACGCAGTAAAGCTCTCCCATCAATCTGTGTGCCTCTGCCTCAACTGCTGAGCCAAGCCTTTGTGTGATAAATCAATTTCCATAAGAGGTTTATGAGAAAGACAGCCATGCTTATTGTTCTTATTAAAAACATGAATGTGAGAGATTCCATTCATCTGAGGTCACAGCCAGCTAATAGTTTCCTCAGGCTAGTTTGCAGGGGAGCCAGAGCTGGAAGGGTGATCCGTCTGTGGCAGGCCAGATATGTGAGTCAGGGGAGAGTAAGTAGCTGTGTCTTTTTAGTTGGCAGGTGTGTTTAGTCTTAGCCTTAGCCCCACGCTCGTGGCTGTGTTAGTCTGCCACGCCAAGGAAAGATTGGTGTTGCGCTGTTCAGGAATCAAAGAGATGGATTTCTTGTAATAGTAAATTGCTGCTTTTGGGGGTTGTGCCACTTTGGTGGTTTAAGTTTTAATCAGAAAAGACTGCCAGCAAGTGCAGATTTATGTATGTTTTAGGTGTCACTTGGGATGAAACCAATAACGCTAAGAAAATGGGAGGATTTCCCATGTGAATGTGATTAGTTTAGATAATAACAACAAATGAACGACTGGTTTATGGTCTAAAATGTTATTTGTTCCCAATTTTTAGACAAATATAGTGGTGCAATTTCTGCTGTCCAAACAGACGTTTTTTTACTTTATACATTTCAAGTCTTGTCTTAAAGGTTTTTTTTTTTTTTCCTTCACGTTATCCCACATTTACTTCTTCACAAACACACTTATCAGCAGGGGAGATATGAGGATTCTTGCTCAACTTTCTGTAAAAAGCATTCAAACATTTTCTCAGAAGAAAATGCGCTAAAATATTTTACGTGAATTCACCCTGAAAACTAGATAAAACTGGAAACCTTTTTCTAGACAAAACTTGTTTCTGCTGACTTCCAGTTATTTAACGTTTCACTTTGCTGGCAGATTGTAAGGCAGGGTGTGTCAGGAGACTGTGATATTAGTGCCACCTATCACTCATCCCAAGTGTACTGAGATGCAGAATTCATTGTTATTAACTCTCCTCTCCAGTTCGGCTCCTGCTGTTGAATCAGGGTGGACTTAGGTGTGTATTATTGTGTGTATTGTGAGTTTGTGTGTTATGTCTTGAGCTTGTCTCTTTGGCTGGTCTGCTGCTTCATATTTAGGCTGGGGTGCAAGGTGGCTGGGGGTAGATGTGGCCAATCTATATATCTATTAGTGGTGATTTTAAAGGGGGTTTATTGTTCTTATTTCATTAACAGTGGCACTTGTTAAACTGCATCTATAAAAATAATAATTGCATGCTTCATTAATCAATTGATTGAATTGCCCTAGTGGTGTGAAACCGTTTTTTTTTTCCTGCATGCCTATACTACACACGTGTCAAATTCAAGGCCCGGGGGCCAGATGTGGCCCTCGTTGACATCTTATCTGGCCCCAAGATGATATTTTAAACGTAAAATACTTTTATCACTTTATTTTTTCAGTGATCTTTGATTATAATGTCAAAAGTGCAACAGAGAACATCAAATGAGACCAATCGAACTCTTGTTGAGGAACCTGCGACCAAGAAAAGATGTTGGGCATCTAACTAGAGTTAATGTAGATTCTGAAACTGGCCCTTACTTTGAAAAAGGTTGGAGACCCCTGCTATACTACCTTAGAAGAACATAAGTTATCGTAGTCATATTCTGCATACTAGGAACCCTGTATTGTCCAGTTCTTGTGCATTTTTTATCAACCATTTCTTTTTAAACCTATAAATCTTTATAGCAGTGTTAGTTTAGCAATTTTTTATCTATTAACCAAAAGTAACGTGTGTATCTTATGTTCTGAATAAACTCAGAGGTAGATGGAGAAAATGTTGAATGCGTTTTTGTTCCCTTTGTGCCAGGTTTACCAAGGATGATTGTGATCAAAGACTATGGCGGTATCCCCAGCCCCCAGTGCGGGCCCCCGCTAAGCATTCATGCAGGGGATATCATTGAGTTGATGTTTGCTGACCTGCAAAGCCCCTGGTGGCAGGTGTGTGCCATTCGGCTCATTTTTGTTTCATGTCCACATCTGTGACTTTATGAAAAAATAACATGTTGGTGCTAACCTGGTATGTGAGATACACGCAATATCTTTGCCATGTCACGAGTTTAAATCCGAGCTCCAAATCAAGAACAAAGCATACTCCATCTGAATCTGAACAGTCGACTTGCAGTCATGTGGTTGTGGGACGTTCACTTTCGCACTCACCTTTCTTAGTCCACGAGACACACGGCGCAGAACTCCTGCGAAACTCCTCCCGCTGCAGTATACGTCACCGCATGTGTTTCTTCCCACCAGAGTCTCCACTCCGTCCCTGCATCCACCGCTTGACCACAAATCTATCATAAAGAAAGTGCCACATTTTTCAGCCAACAGACTCCTCCATACACAATGTCTGCGCAATCTCCATCCATGAGTTTTGGGCCATTTGACTAATTTAGTGTTTGAAGAGTCGTACAACTGAATGTCCAAGTGCATTTCCACATTGACGAACATGCCCACTAATTTCTGACCAATTCCATAATACTTGGGGCATATGCCTGTAAGAAAAAGTTTGGCCTTGGCCTTGTGTCAAGACGGGGCGGGTGAAGCTGCTCTGGGAACAAAATGATGCAGTTTTTGTCACGCAACTACCGTACATCAATGAGAGCCAGATTTGTTGCTTCAAATGGAGTATGCATGGCCTTTTATCTGCAAAGTGCCTCATCTCCCGCTTTGTGACAAGGACAAAAAAAGCACAAATACAGTGATGTGAATCATATCCCTGTGATGATGTTGTTTTTAAGATAAACCGCAAAATGGGCAGTGGTTGTTCATCATATTCTGTCTGCTGTCAGAATGAGCAGCAGTATATTACAATGAGGTCGACCACAATTAGAAGATTTGTATCAACTCCACTGGACCCCAGTTACATTTCAGATGGGGTGTCTGTCCTGTCCTTCACTCTTTAGTTTGAATCTGAGCCAACATAAGATGATCTAACCAATTAGTGGCTTCAGTTGATTAATGGCATGCCACAGTGAAACAATAAAACACAAAACACTTCAGCCCCTGGCGGATAGTTTAATGGTGGTGCACAACCTCATGTCCTGGCACATTTAGCAACTCTCTCATGACATCGGGGTGTTTGACCTTATCTATTTTTGAAAGGATACTGTTATCTGGGGTCTTCCAGGAGCTTGCCTTGCTGTTTCTAACTCTACTTTATGGCAGCATTAAAGCCTCATCCTCCTTCTGGTGCTGCTCCAGTCAGATGCAGTCTTTGCCAACGGCACGGCTGGGAGTGGGCAGTTTGCCCAATTTCCATTTCTCAGTGTTTCTCTATTGTGACATGGCACAAGGTGGAGGGATGAGGACATGGTTGCCAGGAGAGTTCTTGTAGGCTGGCTGAATGACTACCAGAATGTCATGGCTTAGACCCACCACTGCATTGTTTGTTGTCATGGTAACAATCCATGCTGGAAGGGAATAGTCAGCGTAATAATGTGATGACACACATTTGTGTATCCATGCCTGCTGCATAATGATACTGTAAACAGCTTAACTAAAAGTTAGGGGTAGAGCAGTGCTTTGATAAACAGGTTCCCTCATTGTTTGCACTGCTTGTTCCACCAGGGCTCAAATAATGTGTGTGGTGGAGGGGTTGATAAAAAAAAACAAACAAAAAAAACCCATTTCTCAAGTCTCTTGTGAAAGCACGAAGCATCGCAGAAGCAGCAAGGCTGGCAAAAACATTAAAGTTGAGGTCTTCAGGTTAGTCAGTGCAATTCAATGTGTTGTATATTTTGATTGATACAGAATGAGTAACAAATTAAAACAATTTTTCACAAGAATATAGTATAATTTTCAGAAAAAAAAAATCTGACAAGTTTAACATTTAGTTTTTTGTTAAAGTTATTGGCTTTTGCAATTATTTGAAATCTTTATCATTGCTTAAATTTTTAGCAACCAAAGAAGGGAAGCGTGAAAACCACCAAAGCACAATGTTGGTTAGAAACAATGGAATTTACCTCACCAAAATGCATTGAAATGCACTATACTGCAAATGTGCGATGCTAGTGTTTAGATATTTTCAAATTGGTACATTAAAAAGTTGGTACTGATGAACAAAGTAAAGTTAAACATTTCAGTAAATACAGAGACAGGAATCCGAGGCAGCATAGTAAAACATGACAAGACCAGGAGCAAAAGGAGTGAACAGGAAATTCTGTCAAAAGCTAAAATATATACAAGGAGTAGTGAAGGACCCCAGATGTGCTGATTGCTAATGAAATGCAGGTGGTACATGAGGAGCTGGAAGCACAACAGCTGAGGACATGTGGTTTCATGACTGTAAAAACAACAGAACATAATTTAATTGAATAACAAAATGTTCCAAACCTATAATAAACACAAGCAACTCAAGCAACAAATAAAGCAACGATACCAAAGCAAACACACAAACCATGACAAATGTGTGAGTGATGAAGACTAATAAAATAAATGACGAATAAAGAATTTTCAACACCAACTATTTTGACTGACTAAACTCAGAATCACAAGTTTTCAAAATAAATAAATACATAAATAAAATAATAAAAAAGGTACCACTTTACAATAAGGCTCCCCTTAGAGATGCTAATAAATAGTTTATAGATACATTATTAATTCCTCTGTATACACTTTATAAATCATTAATAATTGTTTATTATACATTAATTAAGGGCAAGATGTTGCTGTTGTTGTTTGGCACATTGTTTTGTACTATTAGTGCTTAGTATATTCTTAATTTAGCGTATTTCTTAGTTCATATCTTAGTTCATATCTTAGATCTTGTTACTGTTTTTCTTTACAATTTGTATATTTATTGGATGTAACTGGGACCCTGTGTACACAATTTCGTTCCACCACATGTACCACATGTGGTGCAAATGACAATAAAGACACTTTGACCTTGACCTTGAAAGAGACCAAACTGACTAGTTTCTTGTCAAATATGGAGCCAAATCTATTAATGTATATATTTCATCTTGAGTTGTTATATTAAACATTTCAGACTAAGTTACTGTAAGCACAATAAGCATTTGTAGTAAACCAATTTTTTTTTAGGATATAATATTAGTTGTAAATACTTATAATTCAGTGATAAAGTACACTTTTATATGCTAAAAAATAGGTTTAAAAATGCTTGTTGCGCCTACAAGGTAGTAAGTTAGTCTGAAATGTTTAATATAACAACTCTAGATGAAATAGGGGAACAGATTTGTCTCACTATTTGGCAAGAAACCGGTCAGTTTTGTCTCTTTGTCACCCTTAATTAACACATAATAAGCAGTTATTAATGATTTATAAAGTGTTTATAGAGGAATAATAACATATCTATAAACAGTTATCATCTATAAGTGGAGCCTTATTGTAAAGTGGTACAAAAAAAGATGTGTACTTATATAAAGTTTTCCTTTTAGACAACTATCATTATTTTCACAGCTTAATTTTTCTGCCTCAAAATCTGTATTGTTTTAATACTTTCTGTTGCTAACAGTGATGCATATAATCTGTTGGTGGCACTAATCATCTGTCAATATTGCACATACTAATAATAATAATAATAATAAAAAAAGATGAAGAATTTGGTTTAAAGAAAATAGTTTCACTAAATGGCTCCAATTCAACAAGTTCGAGAAGTCTCGAAGTGACACCCAACATGATTTGGGGAGAAGCCCTGAATCTGAACAGAACCTTGTTTGTTTACAATGAAAAGTCCACAGGGTGCCTTTAATCTTTGGCGTCTCCAGTGGTGCCAGAGGATGGAATTACAGAACATTGAGAATTCATATCCCCTGTTACCCAGAAGGCAATTATCCCCCATCCCCCTGGCAGAACAATACAATCAATCACTGTAATTTCATTTGATCCTCTGGCTGCTGCCTGTTTATGCCAACAGAGTAATAAGTTTAATCTTTATCATACGCTTATCGAAAGCATAACAAATAGAGAAGGGCTCTCTAAAAACCTTTGATGAAATGTTATTACACAGAATGAATCACAGAGATGGGTAAAGATTCGCTTTCCAATCTAGTTACTGCCGGGGCTTGCATGGCTCCAAAAAGCATTTCATACTCTAATAAAGAGGACTGAGGAGAAAAACACAAACAGGGCAGGAAGCTGAATAGGGATTTTCCCTTGCCTTCACCACTTCTTGTCTTCTCAGGTTCACTCAATGAACTTCAAATTGACCTCAAACTCAAAGTTGTAAACTCAAATTATGTCAAACTTGGTATATTTTTTAATTGCTGTCTAAACGGCAGGGAGTTAAAGCCGTACAACATTAAGGGCTCCTTTGTATTCATGCTAGTGCAACTGGTTTTTACCAATTTGTTACGTTTAAAGACGAAAAGTTTGTTTGTTCAAAGATTCATTAATTTACATGTAAAGCCTGTGGATGCTTCCAGCAGGTTTCCTCAAAGGCAGTTGTTTGTCTTTAGCGTGAGCACACACTGTTTGGATATTAAAAGACCAGAATAAGATCCATTATTTAGTGTTAAACGGCGCCCTTGTTTTGATGCAGTACAAATCTAACTGCCGGCAGAGTTTGAACAATAATTAACTTGGGCTGCAATTTAGATGCACTGCTTGTTGTGCGCTAATTGCTGAGGATTTACTCAAGCAAGAGCGGGAGGGGAAAGAGAAAAGGAAGGGAAGGCAGAGAGGCAGAAGTGTGGCTGCTCCCAGACAAATATAATGCGATTAACACGCGGTTGCTATTGCAGGGCAAAATTGTGGCAACAAGCAAGACTGGCTTCTTTCCAAGTGATGCTGTGAGGCCTTGCCCATGTGTAAGTGTTCATGGTTATCCAAATCAATAAGACAGAATTTAGTGTGATTACAATGCATTCAGCAGATAATGGCTACTATTAATGTCTTGCCAAAGAGATGTAGTGCTTAGAATTGCTTTTTCTTCATTGGCGTAGACTTGTTTTAGCCATTAGATACAGCTTGAATATCACATTAGCAGTAATGACCTCCACCCTCTGTATTGACTGTTTTAAAACACAAAATAACCACAATTCTTTTCTCTGCCAGGTTCCAAAACCTGTCGATTATTCTGCACAGCTCTGGTAAGTGGCAGATAAAAAGAAGAGAGAGAGAGAGAGAGAAATGATGCTGTGTTCCAGAATGTGTTCTTCCACTGTGTTATCATCTGTATCGACTGTTCTCATCTTCATATTCAGAATGATTGATTGCAGTGTAAGTGCAGTAGTTGTTTATTGATGGTTCAGGTTTGCAGGGCCAATGGAGAGATACCAAGCAGAGGTGGAGCTCCTGAACAGAGAAAACAGCACATATCTAGTTCGACACAGGAGTAAAGAGTGCAACGAATACGCCATCAGTATAAAGTGAGTGACGTGACAGTTTTCTCTTTGCTTTCATACCAAGTCTTGTTCAATTCTCACCGCGGTTTATCATAAATGTTTTTAAAAAAATGAAATAAGCAACAATTTTATGAGCAAAATCACCTTATGAGACGTGAGACACGAGCAAGTGGCAATTTAAGAAGTGGCAGCATGAAAATATCCACTCTTTGCATCGATTTATCTGAAAATACAATATATAGCTCCATATTTGTACACCAGTGGTGTAGTCTACGTTTTTATAGTGGGTATACTGTGCTTAGAAACCAAAGTACACTGGTTAGTACAATGTGATTGTTAATTTGTTTTGATATTTAAGCGTATTGAACATTTAAAAAATTTTCTGATGCTTTTATTTGAATAAATGTACACCAAACTTTGTACCACAGTTGGCTTTGTATTCCAAACACGTTATAGAATTTATGAAACATTACCAAAGCAAAACATGTTCGAGTATTAAGTAGTAAGTACAGATGTATTAATTATACAAAAAATAGGTTGAACCAACTCAATGTGTCTATAGAATGTTCCAAATGTGTTGACAATGATTCATCATTGGCAATGATACATGACATGGGCTTGTGTCATTGGACACCTTTAAGTGGGTATACTGAAATTCCCAAGCTTTTCTAGTGGGTGTACTCCATATATCCACGTACCACATAGACTACACCACTGGTTTACACAAACCCTGAAGAAAGATGTTTATGTGATTTGTTTATTCTGGCAAGTTAATTCCCCAAAAAATAGCAATACGTTAATTATGTTGTAACTGTATAATTGAGAAAATCCTGTTAAGACACAC
>NC_056506.1:42061045-42071895 GCF_014905685.2 Nematolebias whitei
CCCTGGGCGCTACGGGCATGTCCGACTGGGAGGAGACCCCAGGGAAGACCCAGGACACGCTGGAGAGTCTATGTCTCTCGGTTGGCCTGGGAACGCCTTGGGGTCTTCCCAGAAGAGCTGAAAGAAGTGGCTGTGGAAAGAGATGTCTGGGCCTCCTGGCTCAAGCTGCTGCCCACACGACCCGACTTTGGAATAAGTGGTAGATAATGGATGGATGGATGGATGGAAAGTATTTTTATTGTATTTTTAATTTTTGAACAGACATACAAACAAACAAAAAAAAGAGTACACAGAACAAAAACCCCTCCCCTCCCACATCGGATCAGTCACACACACACACACACACACACACACACACACACACACACACACACACACACACACACACACACACACACACACACACACACACACTCAAATAAACTAAACAGGCATTGACAAGTTTTCCACATACAACATAAAATTCTGCCAAGGCATACAATGTACAGTAATTTTGATTAAAAATCCAAGATTTATTTACACTTTCCTTTGTACAGCTAACATTTTCATGAAACCCCTCTGACAGCAAATCCTTCATAATGCAAAACCCTGACAATGTTGTCGGAGGAAACGGGGGTGTAGCTCTGCAGGTGAGGAGCGTTTAACTTTGGGACAATTTGTGATTGGTCAGTTGCTGATGAGCCTACTGGATTGATTGACAGGTGGCATTGAGGATCTGATTTGTGCAAAAAAATCAGATTTTACTGGCCAATTTAAGGGTGTCATCATTTATTCAATATTTATTTCAAATTTATTAAATAATTAGAAGAATCGTAAGATTTGAGAACTAAATTTCCTTACAAAATCCTAATGCTTTTTTTTTCAGGGGTGCTGAATTAAAATTTAGGGATGCTTGAGCACCCCCAAAAAGAGGCAACAATTGCCACTGTTTATGCATGTAAACAGGTTGTTCATTGGTAATCTTAATTTGTCTTTGCAAAAAAAAATGTTAGTTAAAAACAAGTATGACTTTTTATAACTGTTTATTGTTGTCGTTGTTGTCCATTGTTTTCATCATTCTTTGTTGAAATTAGGTCTCTCTTGTAAATGAGTCCTCGAGGCTCAATGGGATTTACCTGTCTAAATAAAGATTGAATGAAAAAAGCAGTACATTTTTTTCACATATTAGTAATAGCCTGAGTAAGATGGTGCATGCCTGCTTAATGCCACCTGAATACATAAAAATTAAAGGAGTTTAAAACATGGTCAAAATTTTATGTACAACACTAGGCACTAAAATATCTTTCCTCCCATTTTGAGCAGTCACTGCTCAGAAGGTCAATGTAGAAAAACAGGACAAAATGCATTTTCAAATGGTTATGGCTAATATAATGCACATGTATCATATTCTTTAAAACGTTTTTGAAGACTGGTTTGATTTTTGCTTTTTCAGGAAAAGCTAGTCCCTCATTTGTAAAATATTCTGTTTTTGACAGACAGTCACTCACAATAGATATTTAAAATACTTGTTGATTGTATAAAACTATATTAGGTGCATAAATCGTATAAGGAGGTAGGATTTAGTAAAAAAATAAAATTTCTGAACACACATCTGTAAACTCAGTCTACTGTAAGATATGAGTGTTTGCACAATCATTTAATTGGAAAAGTAACGTTTGGTGAGACTTTTGCTCCTTCTCTCAGGACAACGATTAGCTGTCGTCTCAGGCAGACGTCTTTGACTGTTCACCACAGACACCAGATTAATGTGAAAGCATGTTTGGTTGATTAGCAGTCCATGTCTTATTCATCCTCCACAGGTTCAACGATAAAATCAGGCACATTAAGATTTTGACCAAGGATGGATGCTTTTACATAGCGGAGAGTCGGCTGTTCAAGACTGTGCTGGTAAAGGATTTGACTTTGAATGCATTACTTTCTCCTGTCTTTACATTTTTCATTATTATTAACGAGTTCAAATGTTTTTATATCAATTCTCATTTCCCTATTAGAATTGGTACAATTTTATTGTAATTGTTTGAAGAATGTTTTTTTTTTCCTCCTGCTTATAAATATTTTTCAGTACAGACACATTTTGTGCCGTCATGATCAAACCTGACCAATAGTTTTCTAAATAACTCTTCTTATTTGCAAGATTTTCTACACATTTGTGTACAATAACAAGTAGCAGGCTTACAGATGTGAAGTGTTAAAGCTGTGTTTTGTCTTCTTGTGCTGATTTGACACAGGACTTGGTAGAGCACTATAAACAGCACTCTCTGAAGGAGGGTTTCAGCAGTCTTGACACCACTCTGCAGGCTCCCTACAGAGAACTGTCCAATGGAAACTTGCCTAAGGCCATTACCAAGGTTGGCAGTGGTGAGTGTGCTTCACAAACATCCAGGTTCCTTCTCTGACACTATCTGCCTGACAGGTGGAAACACTACAGGCTCAGATCATATCTTGAGCTAGTTATATCTGAAAGACATTCTTAGCAAGGCATGTGTTTTGACCTGTTTCGAAGACCAGCTTTTTGTGGCTTTTTGCTACAAAACACATTAAAAAAAAAAAAAAAAAAAAATATATATATATATATCTATATATAGATATATAGATATATATATAGATATATAATTTTTCTCTTGAAAGACCACAAACTCTGCCAGCTGTGTATAACAGGAGTACCCAGTAGTATGGGATTATAGTTGTCAAGACGTCACTTAAAAACAATGGATACATTTGAAGTACGAAACACTTGGTTGGAACCATTATGTTAAAACGTAAACACAATTCTGACAATATTGAACAAGTAAGCCATTGTTTTTAATGCCCCACACTGCAAAATCAGCAGAAATAAGAATATTTAAGTACAATTTTTTGTGGCAAAATGCAGATCTAGTTCAATAACCTGCCCAACATAATTACAACAACAACAACAAGTTATGTGTTGTCATCATTGTATGTTCCCATACAATAGCGAAACTGGCTCTCTGCATTTAACCCATCCACCCCTGGTTGGTGCGGTGGGCGGCTATTGGGGGCGCCCGAGGAGCAATTGGGATAGGGTGTGCTGCTCAGTGACACCACGAGATGCACAATGACTGGGGATCGAACCTGGTACTTTCGTGTCCCGAGTCGGCTCTCGGCCCCCATATATACTATTTATTCTTGTTATCTTTCAGCATTGCTAAATGTCACACTGTAACTAAATATGATAAATAAGCTTTGCACGAAGACCCAGGGTAATTAGATTAAATTAAATTCAATTCAAAAATACTTTATTAATCCCAAAGGGAAATTATTTGTTGTTGTAACTCGTTATCCTCATTTAATTAAGATATGTTACAGATACTGATGGCTGTAGGCAGGAAGGATCTCTTGTAAAGGTCCATCCCACAGTGGATCCTAAGAAATTGGCTGCAGATACTGTCAGATCCGTCCACCCAGACTCGGCTGGCCTCTCGGTTCTTCTGGGCTGTAGGACTGCCCAAATGCTGGGCAGAACTCCTCCCAGAGCGATGGCCACTCCTCCCAGCATATCCCAGATATCCAGCATAATGAAACAATTACAAAACTGAATATATATATATATATATATTGTAGAATGCCTGGTAGACTTGAAAGTTCAAACGGTTTTTTAATCATATCTGTATTTTGTTGATTTTCTTGAGTGTAACCATGATAAAGCTCTAGTTCTTCAACAATACAAGCAGCATTTGTTACTCAAGTTAATGCATTTCCTCAAGCAATTACTTACTGCATAATAATAGGCTTAAACGGCTGCACAAACACAGAACACAATAACATGACATGGCATACGAGATAGTAGAGCGAATCACAAACACAGACATAAATAAAAAGGAGCCTCGGCAGCTCAACAGGCTTGGCAGGGAGGTCCCAGTTAGGGCTCAGCGCCTCAGGCAGCCACCAGGAGCCTGCTACTTCAAAACATCACACTCCGCACTCTGCTTAGCTCCGAGATGGCTTCACAATCTTACTGACAGGACATGACATTCCACTTGGGCTGGCTGCAGAAAAATAAACAAAAAAAATAAATAAAATGTGTGACAGCCGTCTGCTGACAGACACCTGAGGGAACACTACTGGTCCAACTGAAAGACCACACCTTCTTCCAACAAAACTAAAAAGTTTGCGTCTGATTTGGAAGAACAGGAAGCAGCTGGACGTAAACTGTCTTAACTTTAAGAGAGATGCATGTGTAAACAATATGCAGCCGAGGCGAGCAGATGAACGCAGGGACAAAGTCAAATTTAGCTATTTGTTTCTGTTTGGGTGTAAAATTGTGCTGCATTCTTGTCGCGCTGCTTTTTTTTTTCTGGAGCTGGTCTCTGAGCACATTGGTTTTCAAAGCAGCTCTGTAAGAGGTGTATTTGTGCAATGCTGCCATTCATTGCACAACTTTCTTTTTTCCCTCATGAAGACTTGACAGACCTGCCGTCGCCTCAGTGCATTCTGGGGTGGATTAATATTGCTTTAAGTCGTCCACCCCCGTAGACAGTCTAGTGTGGGCATTGTATTCTCTGTCAGGTAAACAGCCTCTGTGAAAAGACAGATGTCATGCAACAGCAAAGAAAAAGGATTGAATCTCAAAACGGGCAGCAAACAGCAAAGAAAAAAGAATAATACAAGGCTGAGCGAATGTATACAAGCTGCAGAGCGGCAGAAAAGCCATAAGAACTCAGGAGAAATGTATTTGGAAAATCCCCAACAAGCATGTTTAATTAAGTCCAACGGTGTGCTTTTTATTGCAGATGAGCCAGAAAATGATTTGAAAAGTACATAATGATCTCTGTCAGGAAAATTCTTCTGTAGTTGAGATGTTTTCTTTTTCTAATGTAATAACTGTGGAAACAGCTTTTAGTGGTATAAAAATAAGTATATTTTACAGCCTTAAAATGTGCAGTTTAACAGTTTCAGGTGATGGATTGGGTTTTTCAATAGTTTGTATGGAGTCTGGACAGACATTTGCCTGCAATGGCAGCTGTTTAATAGAGAAAAGACGAAGGTATATGTCGGTATCCACATTGCTGTGTTAACAGAAGGGGGTTAAAAGTGTAAAAGTCTACTGGCTCACTCATTTTACATGGAGCCAGAGATAGTTGTTGACTCAGAAATGTAAAATCCGAGACGTCTCCTAGTCTGGGCCTCATGCTGTACTTAGACATACATTTACCGACCTGCTGCTGCTTTGGCTCACCTGTTCTGAAGCTGAAAAGGTTAGTAATGCAGATTGTTTTGTTGAATTACTGTACCTACTGATATAGCTTTTTAAAGTAGCCAAAAGCATGTGGATGGTCAAGAATTCCCCAATAGGTATTGACATTTACAACTCCAGTGTTGACTAACAGAAGATCCACCTGTCAGCCCTGCTGTCCATCCCACCTAAACTGGTTCTTGTAGATGCAAAGTTGCAGTGACTCTATTTTGACCTCCTCCCAAAAAACTAAGCTCTTCACTCTGTCCTTTAGAATGAGTGTTGGTACTCAGTGGAATAAGTACATTTCATGCCTCTTGTATTTGCAATCTCATTCTATGGGTCACTACATTTAGCTCTATCTTTACCACAAGAGATTGCTACAGCTGCCTCAATCCACCAATCCACCTCCACTTTGCACAACTCAATTCCAACCCTGAGTAGACAATCAACACTTTTCTAGTCGAGGACCTGGAGGTGCTGTAATTCATCCCAGCGGCTTCACACTCAGCTTCAAACCATTCCAGTGCTTGCTGGAGATCCCTGCAGGATGAAGCCAGCAAGACCACATCAGTAGCAAAAGTCAGGAATTTGCAGTCAGTATCTGGATACATTGTGGCTTTTTGGCTTTACCTAAAAGTTAGCGTTATGAGCAGGATCAGTAACTAAGCACACTCTTGGCGATTTCTTACCAGAAACATGCTTGAATTATAATAACTGTCAATATGAACCCAGGTTTTACGCCTGTTGGATTATACTGCATAGCCTGAAACCCCCATACAATAACATAAAGCTTCCATAAAACACTACGAGATGGTAAATGGACTGTACTTATATAGCGCCTTTCTATATTATTTCAAGACTCTCAAAGCTCTTTACACTACAATCTGTGTCCTCATTTACCCATTCATACAGCACTCTACTAGATCTCTACAAAGCTAATTGAACAAATCATTCTAATGAGACTAATCAGTGCTTTATCACAATCATACACCGATGGGACACACATCAGAGGCTATGAGAGGTTCAGTGTCTTGCCCAGGAACACTTCGACATGTGACTGCTGGTGGATTCGAACCCCCAACTCTCGCATTGGAGAACGACTGCTCTAACCACTCAGCCACAGCCGCCCATGAGAGACATGAACATAGTCTTCTTCAAGTAAACAAAACACATAATGACTTGTTAAAGACTAGAAAATGTATAGCTATTAGCTAAGTACAGCATGTTGATTTGTTTGAAATTGATTATATACATATAAAATAGGTTCAAGGATTTTGGCAGTGCTGTCATATGGCTATGGTAATTATTGATTTGTTTTTTGTATATACCATATGCTGAAACAAATGAGAAACT
Source organism: Nematolebias whitei (assembly GCF_014905685.2). NCBI lineage: Eukaryota > Metazoa > Chordata > Actinopteri > Cyprinodontiformes > Rivulidae > Nematolebias > Nematolebias whitei. The sequence continues at coordinate 42,067,596 of NC_056506.1, forward strand.
ATCTTCAAGTACATTTGGCAAACTGGTTTCTAAAATAACTTTGTATAGCACAGTATTGACATGCTGCAGGACTAGTATGTATCTTGATGCATGCTCAATAATCCAGGACTAGTATGTAGTTTTCTATACGGCCAATGAAAGGCGGACACATTATATGATAGTCTTCATCAATCTGTACATGTCTGTAAACTTTCTCTTTTCCCACCCATAACGTCTGGTCCACTCACAATAATTTATTGAAACTCCATATACACATGCATCCAGTCTAGACGGAGTATCACATACACGTTTCATCACCCTAGCTCTTATGTCAAGGTCACAAGTCAAGGTCATATGTTATACAAGACTTTGATTGTCCAAACCTTAACTTCTGATCTACTTAAAATAATTAATTGAAAATTGATACACATATGAATCTCCAATAGGAGTGTTGTACACATTTTTCATCACCATAGCTCCAAAGTCAAGGCCAAAAATCAAGGTCAAATGTTAAAACAAGGTAAGTGCTTGTGCCACCCTTAAAATCTGATCCACTCAAGATAATGTAGCACGACTGGATACACATTTGTACAATCAGACAGCATGTCACATAATATTTTCATTTTCATTACCCTAGCTTCAAGGTCCATGTTACAAATAAAGATCAAAGGGTATACAAGGTCTTCACTTGTCTGGGCCATACTATAGACTGCTGTACTGCTTTATAATAGTTTGTTGACGGGCAGATAATGCAATGAAAACATGCAATGGTAACAAAAATAAGTTTCAAGCTAACGATAAAAGAAGAGTAAATGTTTGAGATGTGTGCATGTGCCAGGTGAAATGACAATTTGTCTGATGGTTTCATTGTTTTGCGCTCCACCAGTCTTTCCTTTTTCCTTGTTTATTGACTTTGACAACTTTTCTCTCTCCTTTACCCTCTCACACACACTCTCTTTCTGTCAAACTTGTGTTTACTTTGCTTATGTTCTCTCTTTGCTCCCACTACGGCCTGAAACCCCTCCTTCCCTTCTCCATGCACCCACCCCCGCTCCCTCATCACTCGCTCTGTTTCTCTGTAGTTCCTCCTGGCGGCTGCAGCTTTGTTCCTCCTTCCTTCTCGCCTTTCTGGTCAGGTACAGGTGCAGATTTTCTACTCTCTTTGTTTCCCCTTTGCTCTATGTTCACATTGCTAGGCTTCTGATCAATAACTCTCATGTTTTTTATACATCTTTGTTAAAGCATGGCATCCAGTCACATGCCTCGTATCTCATATTACATTGTATCTACGAACAACCTAATTGAAAAGTCATATTACTTAAATAAAAACCAATGATTTGTGTCAGCTGAGATTTACTTTTTTCAGTTTAATGCACAAAACTAGAGCCTTTTGGAACAAATAAATGGCAATGAGCTGCAAAGCCAGTATTTACTACATAAAACACATGGCCAACATTTCAACTAAATAAAATAGAGACATAAACTTTTGTGGATTTATATCAATTTATGACAGAAAATTTTGCACAGTGAAAACAGGTATCAGTAATTCTAAAATAAGTAAATAGTCCAGAAGAAAGGAATAGGGAAGATTTCTCATTTTTCTTCCATTACAGTGTCAATATGTAAGACTGTAGTTTGTTTTTGGTGCTTTGTGTGCACATACCGTGTACTGTATGTGCTGACTTGTAGTATTTGTGGACTTGAGTGTTTGTCTTGGTATGATGTGCCTTCGTATGCATGTGGGTGTAAATATGTTCTTTTCATCCAGCATATCTTCACAGTTGTGCCTTCTGTAATTTTGCAGATAAAGTAAGCAAACCTTTTCACACTTGTGTTCACATATGATATGAGCTCTGACCCACATGTGTAGGAATAATCTTGTATAGGCTGATAAGTGAGAATGCATTGCTTGAACTGACTTCAAAATAAGCATTCGACACATGACTGCAATAACTCCTGACCTCATGTACACTGTGCATCAAGCCCTGTGTTCTGGACTGCTGAATACGTCTCTCTCTCTCTTTTACCTATTAATATGTTTTGTTGTATTGCTAAAGAAAAGTTGCCAAAGTTGCTTTTTATTTGCTTCCACACCATGAGTCAGGGCTATGAGTCAAGGCTTTTTGCTACCCTATAATCTTCACCCTGTGCTATCCACAGTATCTATTATACAAAAAGAAACCTAAAAAAGTGTAGGCAAACCTAGTTCAGTTGACGTCAAGTTGCACCCAAGTTAACCTTTTATGTTAGCACTTCTTTAAAGACATTTCAAATACATAAAAATCATGTTCTACATTTAATTTCAGCCAAGGAACAACAATACGTCAGTAAATTAGATACAGTTTATATTTTTTGCATCATTTTCCATTTGTTTTCCAACATGCGCCTCACATGCTTGTTTGTGTCACTCCAACGTTTTGAAAAGTAGCTTGTAATTGGTTCCATTGATAAGACAAGATCTTGCTCTGTCTCAGTCTTTTCTCCTAGAGTGGTGGGAGTCGCGGTGGCACGCTATGACTTCTGCGCCAGAGACACACGAGAGATTTCTTTACAGCAGGGAGACATTATCAGAATCTACACCAAGATGTCCAACGGGTGGTGGAAGGGAGAAAGTGATGGAAGGGTAGGTTCATGACAAGTTTCCAGATTGCTATTAGAATAATTTGTGTTTTTATTTACATCCTTACAAACAAATAGGAGCTGATGAATATTACATATTATTTTAGGAATTCTGAATGATTAAGGGTTGATTGATTAAAGCCTGTTCTGAGTTCAAAATATTGTTGAACATCAAGAGCTGTATCCTGTTTGAGAAAATCCATCTATCCATTTGCTTCTGCTTATCCTGGGTTGGGTTGCGGGGGTAGCAGCTTAAGTAAGGAGGCCCAGATTTCCCTATACCCAGCCACTTGGGCCAGCTCTTCCAGGGTAATCCCAAGGCATTCCCAGGCCAGCCGAGAAACGTAGTCCCTCCAGCATGTCCTGGGTCTTCCTCTGGGTCTCCTCCTGGTGGGACGTGTCTGGAACACCTCACCAGGGAGGCGTCAAGCCACCTCAACTGGCTCCTCTCGACGTGAAGAAGTAGCGGCTCTACTCTATGATTCCCTCCCAGATGACTGAGCTTCTCACACTTTCTCTAAGGGAGAGCCCAGACACCCTGCGGAGAAAACTCATTTTGGCCGCTTGTATCCGTGATCTCATTCTTTCGTTCACAACCCAAAGCTCATGACCATAGATGAGGGTAGGAAGGTAGATTGACCGGTAAATAAAGAGCTTTGCCTTTTGACTCAGCTCTCTCTTCACCCCAACAGCGCCCGCTTGTTTGAGAAAATAATATGTATATTTTGTGTTTGGTTTTACTTGACTATAATATTGGGGTAGCAATACATATCACAGCCCGATACTAAGTCTGTATCAGGTACTAACTGGGTACATACCTGGTATATCCCAGTTAAACTCAGCACTACACATTTTATTTAACAGTAGACATTTCAAAGTAGTAACTTGATAAATCTTTGACTTCATGGTGGTAGGACACCAAGTTGTTGTCTTGCTGCATGGCACAATTCTCTTCGAAATTCAGTTATCAAAAACTATTGTTGAAATTGATGGGGGTTTTTTTTGTCTAGTATTTTTTCTTCTAGTTTTCATTTTACTTGTACACGTTGTGTGAGTATTAAGAAATGTTTTGGTTAGTTTGTTAAAAATATTCTGTTTTGCTGCATCCCAGGTGGGCTGGTTTCCCTCAACATATGTGGATGAAGAGGATTAACCCAAATGAAAGAGAGAGGACTCTACTGCTCTCTGTACCCTCAGTCACACCTCCATTGATCAAACCCAGAGGACCAAACATGCGAAGAGCTGGCAGTGTCCTTTAAAACCTTCCTTTGCCCTCTGGCATACGCTCACATGAGGGAGGGTAGGTTGTCAAAACACAGACTCCAGGAGTGTCACGCCATATCTTACCGCATTGTGGCATCATCTGTCCCTTGGATTCCATCTCAACCTTCTCTTATTATTGATGACTTCAATGGTTGGTGTAAAACTTCACTGTCGTTGTGAAGGCTCTATCACACACCTGAAACCCAGATCCTGCTGACAGTGCGCTGGCCTGGTACACCACTAAATCCACATGCTGATGAGCTTTGACCTTAGCTGAAACACCAAAACCCTTTTGTGACTTCTTTTTTAATCTATGATTTTTAAAACTTCAGGAACTGGATATACAAGACTTGATTCAAAGCTTTGTGAAATAAAGATACAATGTTTTCATTACTAGAGAATGACAGTTTTATTTATCATAAATCCCGTTCTTATCTTT
>NC_056506.1:42072295-42089585 GCF_014905685.2 Nematolebias whitei
TACAAATGCAGGTGTTCAGAATAGAACAATACCCTCAGTGCCATTTAATATAGAAAAGTATTAATGTTTGATAATTATTTTTTCTATAATCACATTCAAATAAATGTAGCAATACAATAGCAATGATTTATGGGCAGCTGTGGATGAGTGGTTAGATTAGTCATCCTCCAATGCAAGAGTTGGGGGTTTGAATCCACGAGCAGCCACATGCTGAAGTGTCCCTGGGCAAGACACTTAACCCCTCATTGTCTCTGATGTGTATCTCATCGGTGTATGAATGTGACCCCAAAAGCACTGATTAGTCTCTTTATAATGATTTGTTCAATTAGATTTGTAGAGATCTAGCAGAGTGCTGTATGAATGGGTAAATGAGGGCACAGATTGTGTTGTAAAGCGCTTTGAGTATCTGGATAAGATAGAAAGGCATTATATAAATGCAGTCCATTTACCATTTAGCACAGAGTCTAATACAGTAAGCTGGAGGCTAGCGCTAGCATGCTAGCTCCAGAAACAAACAAAAATAATCACCAGTTCCCACTTTTAGAATACACTGTCAGCTGAAGGTTTTTTTTTTCACAAACAGACATCTAAACGTTGAGAGGTATATCATTTAGAAATGGCAACGTGGGCATTAGATAAAGTGCTTTCAATGGCTTAAAACCTACCTGCAACATAGCCTGGTTGTGAGTGTCACTGCACAATCTTTTCCAGGACACCATGTGCCGGTACTCTGGGCGCAGGAGAGTAGCGCCCAGAATAGTCCTATATCTTGTAATGAAGAGGAGCTAACTGCGCATGTACAACTTTTAACAATAGTCTGTGAGCAAAGATTCTTGTGCCCCCAGGATGGAAATACGTCATCAATCGGTGACATCAGAGAAATAATGTTTTTGAAAAAACAACGTTGCTCATTAACTATACAATATTTATCTTAAACAACAACAAAAAAGCATATATTTTGAAATATTTTTATTTTAGAATTTCATGTATTCAAAGTAATATGGTGAGTGGTGTGAGTAGTGGGGCGGCGCCCTAGCGCCCCTTACTGGCTAGCCGCCACTGTTCCTGACACAACCACAAACCACCGAGCTACCACAGCCCTCTGTGTGGAGCAGAAAGCTGACCTCTAGGGCTCCTGGGGGAGCAGATGATCGGGATTAAGGGCCTTGATCATGGGCAAGTGAGACAAATGAGGGTGGAGACAGGTGTAGGTGTTTTACCTTTCCCACCCACATATTAAAGTCGGTCTGGGGAGTTGAACCGGCGCTCTTCCGCTCACAGGCCCACATTTTCTAACCTCTACACTACCACTTCCCCAATCTGCTTCATGTCTTGCAAAAAATTATTATTTAGGAAAATTCCACCTTTATCAGAGATGTGTGCACAAATGCAATAAGAGAGGTCACAGAAGTAAATAAGACCATGTGTGGTGCTTATTGCTTAATTAGTGCTCTGTACCTCGCTAATCTTTTTTAAATCATTTGTTTGAAAACAAACAAAACAATCTTTTGCAATCCACAGATTTTGTGTTTACCTCAACTCCTTTTAATTTTCAAATGAGTGACTCAAGGGTGATGTAACAGCTGCTCACTGTGCAAGGAAGTAGAAGGGCATTAGGTGACGTGTTTTTTTCATCTTTCAAACGTTAACATGCTGCTAACCATGTGTGTAGAATCAATATTTAATAAAAGCACACTCTTTGAATTGTACTTTTGAAATTCAATTGGCTACTTTCCCCTTATTTTAACAAATGTTATACTGCAAGAGCTAAAACGCTTGAGTCACATCTCAAATCACTGCTCTGTTAGACTTGATGTTCTAGAGATGTGATGATAAATCAGCAGATTTCAAATAATGGCTAAACAAACTAAACAGAAGAGTCAAACACCTGAATGTAATTATGTTGTGGGTACATGGATGTATCGCACAGTCTTTGCCTTCTTTTTAAAATTATCTGTTCAAAGTGAAAACAGCCTTTGCCTCGGCTCATTTTAGCAAATTGGTGTTATACAACCTGCATTTTGCAATATAATTTTCTCCGTCATTACTTTTAACAAACACCATAATTTGGATTTCTCCCAGTTTTCAGCATACATTGATAGTGCTTTTATTTTTCAGCCTCTGTGTAAGAACTGCTTAGTAATTACATTTGGAAACATGCCTCCATCCTTCCTTGAGCTTTGGATCTAAAACATCACGTTAGCAAAAACATAAAGCGTTAAAAGTATATAAATTTGATATGTGATACATGCTAAAAGCTATTTTTTGCCTTTGTTGCATGCATCTCTTGTAGTTTTTCAATAACAGTCACATTCAGTTTAAATGAGTAGACACATCTAACCTCTGTTTAATTTGTTTAATTGTAAAATGCTTTTTATTTAAAACTAACCTTAAATTAAATTACTGCTACACAATCCTTTGGTAAATACAAATTTCATTGGTCCAGTTGTTAAACTTACATTTTCCACAATAATATTTTAAAAAGTACAATAAACACAATTATAACCTAGTCGAGTATTAACAACTCTTCAAAGGCCTCTTACCATTTTGAAATGTGCAGCACACCATTTATGTGTTTAGGCTGAAAAAATGTTTGCCCTTTTCTTCCTTAGAGCCAGTGACAGACGTTCACATTTAAAATGCCTCAACTTGACGTATTTCTGAAACTTTTGTGGCCTGCCTTTCCATCACCGAGTTTTCAATGATGTTACATTTAATGCCTTTTGTCCCCAAAAGCATTAATTGAGAAACATGTCTAAGAGCAAGTGGAATTGTGTCAGTATGAGCTAAATAATATGAAACAACCACACATTTGAAAACATTTATAGAATAATAGGATAGAATCACTAATTCAGATTTTTTTTTTCTTCATATATAAGGGTTACAATAAGCAAGCTTGAACATTGTTTATTAGAAATCAGGGCTGTATTTATTGTAACAACTGTTAACAGTGATGCACTATTAGCATGCTGGTTGTGCAAAAAATATGCAAAGCACTTTTGACCCTTGTCAGTGTGATGGTCATTATTAAAAAGAAAATATTTCCACAAGTATAGACAAACAAATTGTATTAATGTTAGTATTCTCATGTTCAGTAGTATGATGCACTCTCATTATTCATTATATTGCAGAACTGAATTTTTAAACGTATTTATACGTTCATTTTTTTGTCCCCTGTTGAGCAAAAAGGGGGAATTGTAAATACTGTCTATCAGTCTGTCTATCTGTGCATGATGTGAGCATGATAACTTAAAAATTAAGTGAGGTACCGACCCATTTTGGGGCGGCTGTGGCTGAGTGGTTAGAGCAGCTGTCTGCCAATGCGAGAGTTGGGGGTTCAAATCCACCAGCAGCCACATGCCGAAGTGTCCCTGGGCAAGACACTGAACCCCTCATAGCCTCCGATGTGTGTCCCATCGGTGTTTGAATGTGATAAAGCTCTGATTAGTCTCTTTAGAATGATTTGTTCAATTAGCTTTGTAGAGATCTAGTAGAGTGCTGTGTGAATGGGTAAATGAGGACACAGATTGTAGTGGAACATGCTTTGAGTATCTTGAAATAAGATAGAAAGGTGCTATATAAGTACAGTCCATTTACCATTTTCGTGTGTTGCTGTCACCATCAAAAATTCAGTTGCCACTCCAAAAAATTATATATCCAATACATCCAATTTACATGTATGCATGTATGTAAACCAATCACCCATATCATTTGAAGAAACTATGCTTTTAAATTTTTATATTGCTTAAAAGTATAGTTTTCACAACTATTGTGTCAAAAAGAAGCAATTCCATTTTGATGTGAGGCTGCATCTAGGTGTAAGAAAGGTGTTTATTGAAAATTGGGTTGCCACATCAAAATCCAAGATGGCTACCAATATATCACCTCTATCATTTGAGGAAGGTATGCTTTCTAGTTTTTTTTTTTTTAAATATTGCTTAAAAGTATAGTTTCCTCAAATTATTAAAGTAGCTGAAGATTATTTTTTGTTGGTTATGGCCCCCATTGGTCACCCTCTGGCTCTGCCATTGTGTCCAGTCGTGGATAAAATTGCTTCCTCCATTTGCCAGGATCCATCATACTGTACCTCCTCAGACAAGCGAAATAAATAAATAAAAACTACATCTGTTCTTATGCACAGTGGAACTAACCACTTGAATATCTTGTACCAAAAACATCAATGTTTACTGTACTTGTGTTGCCTGTTCAGTCCCAGTCCAGAAAAACTCATCTCAAAAACAAACATTCACTATTCAAATCCCTTGGTGACAGTGGACATTGGTGTACCGCTTGTTTACTTTAATATCAGGACTACATTTTTGATTTAAGATAAGAATACACTTAGTCATTGGAACGTCGCAGTATCAGTATATTCACAGTGTTAACAGCCCTTCAGGCTTACTTTTTTGCCCCAAGATTCTCTGCAGCCACTATAATGACCAAACTCAGCAGAGAGAAGACTCTGCTACTCTTTACAGTAAAACTTCCTGTCACAGAGACAGAAAAAAATGTCTCCTTTAATACTTTTCCCTCTCCTTAACTTGCCTGCTCCTGTCTCAGCCAAAAAATATGAGTGAAGTTCAACAGCGACCGGAGAGGAATGGGTGACTGGAGCCTGATAATTGAAAGTTCCATCTCCAATTCTACTTTTGGAAACTCTAGAAACCACAAGTAAACCTGCAGCCTGGGAGCAAAGTGCTCTGTTATGATTGTATGGAACAATTTGATCTGCAATATAAGATGGAGCTAGGTTGTTGAGAGCTTTGTATGCTAGAAGTAAGGTTTTGATTTTGAAGAATCCAGAAGAATCTGCTGTAGGAGATCATTGTCGCTCATCTGACTCTCAAAGTGATGACGAGGTGAGTTCCTCTTCACCTTCCTATAAGTTTTCAGTAACGTTGTAACGAGATATTTAGACAGAAAGATATTTTAAACATTTAATTAAATACATACCAGTTACATACACAAACACGTACATGATTTCTTTTTTCTTCTCTGAGCAGTGCCTGTAACACGGCTAGTAAAACAAATAAACAGTAGCCTACCATGACTAGGCTTCTTCCTCCTGTGCACTGCACAGGAAGTAAAAAAAAAAAAAATCCATAAATTAGCCGCAGCATTGTATAAGCCGCAGTGTTCAAAGCGTGTGGGGAAAAGTAGCGGCTTAAAGTTTGGAAATTATGGTAATTATTAAAAGCCTTGAAGACCCGCAAATATTAAATTAATTAGAGTGAAATATTGAAAGCATCAGGTTTGAGATTCTTAATGAAATCGGATATTGAATTTTGGGAAAGAGAGGAATAAAGATTTCTTAAAATTTCAATGTCATGAAAAAATCTAAAGGAAAACATTACATACAATAATAATATGAAGGCATATATACATTACAGTATATCTTAAATGTAGTAAAAACAAAACTGAGAAAGAAAAAAATGAAATGAGTGAACTAAAAAGTGAAATTTAATCTGGTAAAAATGAACTATTATTTAGTATAAAACTACTGGAAGTGACAGCAGAGGGAATATAGTCTCTGTCATCTCTGCAAATAAAATAAACGCAGCAGAAACTTTTTCACAGATGTGAAAGGTCTCGGAGGTAATCTGAGTTTAAGTGAAGCAGAGAAATGGAATGTGATTTTAAAAGCATGTTCACAAATGTTTGAAAGTTTCTCCTCTGATGCAACCATCAACTCCTTATTAGACACCACTGACTGATGAACCAGATGTATTTTCTATTTTAAAAGGTAATATTAGAAAATATGAAGTTGTCACAGTTATAAATCAGCTCATTAATTATTAATCTCCAGGCTCAGATAGTTTACCAGCAGTTTTATAAACTTTGTTTTAATAACGCCATTGAACTTTTAACTCGTGTTTTTAATAATGGAATAAAAAACAATGAAAAAAGGATAAAAAATGAGTAAAAGGAAGTGTGGGTTTGAGAATGGGTAAAGGGAAAGAAAGTGAGTTCTTCGCTTCTTCTGTTCTAACAATCTTCTTAACAACAGCCTTCGCCAGTCACCATCTGTATATTTGTACAGAGGTTACAAAAGTATTTTAGGAAAGAAAAAAAAAGAAACTTAAAGTTTGTCCTTACAATAAATACCCTAAATCCATCTCCAAAAGAGCACGGCTCTCCAAAAGACTTTATGTCTCAGATTCATATTCAGCTGCTGACTTGTGACCATCAATCACTGCATTTTACTGAGTTTGTGCTGCACTCAGGGAACATATACACTCAGTAGTTGTCTAGCAATAAAGAATAGGACAATAACCCTATAAACATTTTCATGGACAGTGTGAAAAAATATCATCGAATCAGAATTCAACATTTTTGAATATGCAAATAAAAAAAAACCTTTTATGTTTGATTATCATAATATTATAGAGCAACATATTCAAAAGCAAAGAGGTATAACCGTAGCATGCAAGATAAAACATTTTCTATTTCTTTTAAAAAGGGACTTTTTCCCACATTGATGATTGCATGGACAGATGTATTTCAACTTCAGACCTTATTCTAAATATTCTAGTCATGTTCACGTAAGTTGCATGTGTGAAATTCCATTAATTTTCTCATTACAGGGTTACAGAGCGTATTTGTATGGCTCACACCCACATCATGCCTCTTTATGCCTGTGTAATATTTACACTGTTTTAAACCCTTTACAATGACCATCAATGAAAACATAGGCTATTACTTTTCCTCATGCTAAAGTGTATATTTGCAGCTTAATTATACCATTGCTTTATTGGGTAATTAAGTATTGGCATAATATCAGTTAGAAAAAATAAAATAAAACTATCTTATTCCAAATTTCAAATACAAGTTATTGAAATTGTCCCATTCTGTGTTAAATGCTCTTAGTGGCTCTAAGGTTTATCAATCGTTAGGTAGACGGCAGGCTAACACTTTCTAAATGTTTCCACTTGTTTCTAAAGGACAGACACACCAGGCTGATAAAGGACTATATGTGAGGGCTCACTGTTGTGGAGCCCTTGTACTTTCTGCTGTTTTCTAATATCCACACAAACATCCCAGCAGAATTAGTTATTGCTTTTGCACAGTCTGAGTCTGCAGGGAGAGGCTGCTTGAAAGCAGAAGGGAGCAGTCTATTTATATTGCTTTCCGCTATATTGATATGTTGAGGTGAATATGTCATAAATTACTTAACTTGCTTTTACCGACATGCCTTCAGGTGAACAGTTATTAAGTTGGTCATTCCATGAGTAGATGAGACCCTTAGTTGATTCATGAATGTGTAATAAATGTGGTAATTGTCTTTGTTCTCTAAATGATTTCACCTGAAATGAATTGTTGCCACTGTTGCTAACCAAGTGGAACATAATGCCAACTTTTAACACATATTTAGTGTTTAGTCATTAGAATTTGAATTAAAGTCAGAGGAATGGCTTGTGCAGTACATTGAGCTATAAAATCCCAAACTTCTTAATTACAGGAGATCTAAAATATCAGATACAAAAATTGATACAAAAACTGGAAGTAATTGTGAAAATCAAACTCACCGAAGACCAAGACGTACATAATTAAAGGCCTACAGCCTTTCATAACAATTCTAAGATTAAAGATGGCCACCAGAGTCACCATGCAAGATGTATTAATGCTCTGAGAATGTGTTGAGGAGGACTCTCTGCTACCACCGCATAAAGTATACCTCAACATCTGCAATTTTCTATAAGTTATAGCAATTTTTGTGTTGACAAAGGTTGATTAGTTGTGGCAGCCATCTTGAATTGGTTTGACCCCAAAATTAAATCAAGTATAAATAAACACTCGTTGATTCTTAGGTTGTTTTTACACCTGATAGTCTGGTAGATCCGGTTCGGTAGGGGACCAATATTCGGAACATTTGTTTACATTTTCGGCTGGTGTGATTTGCATTCACACTGCACTGAGTCAATCGAGCCAACCTGCTCCCCCCCTCACCTGTGGTGGTGCTGCACCAAGAACTACTGAAGGAAACAACACGAAAACCTCTGAAGAAGACACTGAGTGCAACTTACTTCTGGAAATGAAAACAAAAATGGAGTGATGTCAAATTTTAGCAGTTTTAAGATTTCTCTTTTGTCTGCACATGTGCCAAACAAATATTTTCCAACAATGGACTCAGCATGAGTGGAAGATGAGGCAGAAGACCATGGAGAATGTTGTTTTTCACACAAGCCGGCTGAGACAACTCCGTATGAGGTATGAGAAATGCGCGTTTGTTTTCGTTGTATTTACACAGAATGCTGTGTGCTGTAGTCCACTTCCTGCTTTTGGAGCGGTCTCCGGTCCGCTTGCATTCACACTGCATTCGAACCATCAGAGTTCATTTCAACCGAACCGAGACCTAGGTATTTAGACGGACCAGAGTATGCTCTTTTGGTCTGCATCAGAGTGATTGCACATTCACACCTCCCCAAACGAACCGGACTTTCTAGGTAAACGGACTAGAGTTCGAGTAAAGCGGACTAAACAGGGCTGGTGTGAAATGTGTTCAGTGGTTCAAGAGATATTTTATTGATAAACAGACAGTTTGCTCCAATGCTTGATGGCGAAATTTTAAAAACAGATCTTGCTCAAATCTGTGCTCTATATCTGTAAAATTGACTGTCATAGCTATGTTTGTGTTTGCTATGCTTGCTTAGCTGTGGAGGTCATGTTGAATGGGAGTGACATGAAAAGTTACTTTCGAAGCATTTTATTCAGATCTGTGCAGTTACTCATGTGATTTTTTTGTTAAGACCATTGCTAAGACAAATACATACAAAGACATTTGCAAAACAACCATATCTCTCCACCTTTGCCTTTAGGGGCAGGCGATGACAAGCCAGGGACAGGAAGAGCACAACCACCCTCCTTCGCCGTGGTGTTGCTGAATCTTCATGAAGAATCTATCAGCGCTGCCTGGCAATTAAGATCTCATAGATCAAAGTAATATAAACGAGCTAATCCTCAGAGGACTGCTGGTCTCTCATCTGTTTGTCTCTCACGTACCCTAGTTACTTCCTTTTGACTCTTGGCTTGTGCTGAGTGTGCTTTGATGCTTGCCAGCAGTGGGTCGTCTAAATATAAAATGGGGAATAAACGCAAATTAATGGGTTACGCTTTCATATCCTTAATGACAATTTACGCAGCCTGGAGAGCATATTTTCAAAGCTCTAAAGATGTAAATGGTGATCATAAATCTGTAGCCACTTTACGTGATACCCACATAGTGTACGTCTGATTAAAGTAGCAGAAAGTTGTGAAGGCTGTATCAGCAAGGAGGTGCTTTATTAATATGACTAGTCTGCAGTAGAACATATGGTGCAACAAGCCCATCGTGTGTGTGGTCAGTTGGAACTGGCAATGGCTTGAAAGTGAGTCACAACCTTGAGGTCAATAGTTGTTGAAGGGAGCGTGACGCTCCTAGCTGCTAGCAGCTCAGTCATTATCATAGAAATGCAGAGCATCTGCCCATAACTCCTGGGGACAGGTTTAACAAGGTGGCACCGCTTGTCATGAGGGTCTCTTTAGCAGGGGCTGCCTTTCTCTCATCCCTTCTGTTCTGTTTCTCTTCCCAGATGTCTCTGTCTTTTTCCACAGTCCCTTCTTTCAGGTCTGCCAAACAGGGATGTTCATGTTTACTGCTACCACCTTCCATCAGGGAGCCATTGTTTCATGGCAGCCTTTTGTGATGAAGGCTTCTGTTTTCTTATTTTGTTTTCTCCCCACTATAGCATGTCTCTTTGTCTTCTTTTTCTGTGTGTGTGCCCATTGTCAGCCCTTGCATTGTATCTGCTCATGTCTGTCTCTTTGACTGTGTGTCTGTTTGTTTTCTAACTAGGATTTTGTGCCACCATCACTTGTGCATTTCTTTTCTCCTTTTCTTGGATTAACAACACTGCTTTGTAACTACTGCAGAAGAAATTTGCCAGAAGGTGCTCAAGCAATATATCATTGGAAAGCTCTGATTTTTGTGATCCAATTCATGCAAACCATTTCATGGGCCAATCATTGCAGCACATACAATTTATGGCAACAACAATTATATAAAAATAATAATAATGTATATGTATTGTCATCATTGTATGTTTCCATGCAATGGTGAAATTGGCTCTCTGCATTTAACCCATCCACTACCAGGCGAAGCAGTGGGCAGCCTTTGGAGGTGCCTGGGGAGCAACTGGGGATGGGGTGTCCTGCTCAGAGACACCACGAGATGTACACTGACCTGGTATTAAACCCAGGGCCTTCGGGTCCTGAGTCAGCTGCCCTGCCCGTACACCACCTCGGCCCTGAAGGTGAAAATTTTAAGGCATCTCACTCGTTCAGCCTTGCAGAAATCCATGTTTGTTCTAAACGAGCAAACTATATTAGTAAATACTTTTACTAAATGAAACCTCAGCTGGGCCCTACTCACTGTTTTAACTAAATTTACGAGTACACATTTTTCATTTTACTTCTAGCTTTTGATGAATGTTTCCAAACACTTGAGGAATCGTAAAAGATTGCACAAAAACTAATATTACAAACCTTTAACAACATGTATCATCATAAAAGTGGGAATATGCAGTTTGTTTGGGGAACTTTTGGAAATTCATGCTTACAAATGCAAAAAATATACAAAACAAACTGTGAGGGATTTACCCCCTCACTAACATGTGCTGTATGTAGTTTCTATGATCTAAATGAACTTAATGCATAAATGTATTTGTTTTTGTTTGTTTTGGGGAAAAGGCTTAAACCTGGTTATCAAATTAGTCATTTAACTTTAATATTTTGTTTTTCTGATCATTCTCTCCTTCTCTTTGAGGTCACCGAGTCATGTGTTGCCATGGAAGTGCACCCACACTGACAAGGAACTGGTGTTTTCAATCAGCCTCATTGGGGAAAGCCACACTGATTGAGAGGGAGGGGAGATTTTTGGATTCTGGTTGGGTTTAGGTTGTTGTTTAGCTTGAAATTGTTTAAATGAAATTATTGTTTAAAATTGTTTTAAAATGTTTGTTTTCTCTAGAGATTTAATTTAGTTAAGTGTGTGCTATTCTCATATAGAAAATGTAAATGTTGGCTCCACCCCTCTTAATTAGAAATGGTACAGGCTAATGTTTTAAAGCTGGGTAGTTTAAAACAGTGGGGACTCTGTATTTTGGTGGTGGTTAAGAATAGTGATGAGCAAATGAAGCTTTTATGAAGCATTGAACCAGTTGGGCCAATTGTTTCAAAAATAGGTTCATTTGTTGAAGCTGCAGTTGCAGTGACCTCTTGTTTTGCAATGCTGCTGTCAAATTAGGTGTTATGCTTTTAGTGGCACACACTGAAGAACTTCAGTGACTAGTGTTAAAGAAACCATGGTAGTGTGCTTGTGTAACTGTGGCAGAGTCAGAGTCTTTATCATTCTTAAAAATAACAATGAAATGACGTCTCCATCATCTCCATGTGTGGCGCTGAAGTGTCTAATCATAGAGGAGGTATCATGATGCTTCAGTTGAACACC
Source organism: Nematolebias whitei (assembly GCF_014905685.2). Lineage (NCBI taxonomy): Eukaryota > Metazoa > Chordata > Actinopteri > Cyprinodontiformes > Rivulidae > Nematolebias > Nematolebias whitei. The sequence continues at coordinate 42,083,781 of NC_056506.1, forward strand.
AAACGTCTGCAGAAGATTACTTTACCTCCTGGTAGATTTTTTATTATTATTATTTTTTTGGTCCTCTACTTTTGGAGAAATTAAGTGGAAACAAGTTTGGTTGAATGGAGAAAAATGTTGCATAACAAATAAAGTTAAAGAGGTTTCATATAAAATCAATCGTAATGTATACCCTGTTAAAAAACACTGGAAAGATTTAAACTTTATGGACTACTCTTGTACATTTTGTGAACTACACATGGAAACAATTTCTCATTTATTCTATCGATGTAATCACACAAAGACGTTCTGGACAGATGTACAACAACTCATACGACAGAAAACTGGACAAATAATTCAACTTACAGAGAAAAACATATTATGCTTCAACAATAAGGATATGGGCAAAGACTGGATCTACTTCACCCAACTTCTACTTCTCCTGGGAAAATTCCACAGTCACAAGAAAAAGTGGTCAAATTCCAAGTCAAGCACAACCCACTTCAGCATAACTTTACATATACAGCAGCACTGTTAAAGGACTGGAAAACAAAAAGGCAATGAAAACCATCTCAGTTCTAGAAAAACTTAATGTGAATTTATCTGTATAACATGTAAATATTGTTTTGTATCTTTAGAATTTTTTACCCTTTGTACCATTTTATAACCAAATTGTTCTTTCTATACTTTTGTACCTGCTAATATACCCCTGGCAGACAGTTTGTAAAACTGATAAAGTTTTGTAATAAAATAATTTAAAAAAAGAAAAAAAGTTGAACACCAAACGCTGCACCTGCAGAAATACATTAATGTAAATAAAAAATTTTATTTGAGCCCATACTGATAATATGATTATTAAAATCACATACATCGTTTTACTGTAATTATTTTAAATACATGGGTTAAATGGGTTAGATAATATCTTCACTGTTGCACATTACTATAACATTTTTGACATTTAAATGCCGAAACCACCTTATCATGAGCAGAATGAAGTGTTCCCACGTCTTAGAACGACCTCTTTTCCTGGCTGCCTCCATAAATACTCAATTCAAACTAACGGCAGAAACACACCTACTCTCCAACACATTGAAAACATTTTAGAGCTGTTTCATAGTGTTGAGCTCTCAATTCAAAACTGTCTCAACCTGTCACCTGTCAGAATCGAGACAAGGCGGTACCAGTGAATCAGCTGTTTGGACCGCGAACCAGTCAAGCGATTCATTCAGACAACGAAACAGTTTGTGTTTCGGACGTTACGTGACTTTTTCCGCACCAAAACAGGCTCTGAAGCAGTGCTCCGATGTAATTTTACCGCAGGGTTTGAAGCATGTTTTGAAGCATGTTTTGAAGCATGTTTTGAAGTTTTTGTTTCATACTACCATCACTAGTTAAGAATAGTGAAACCATGTCTTTCTGCTGTGAAGTTGTAAGAACCATATTTTTGAAAAAGTGTATATATAAAAAAAATCAGAGCTCTGCAACTTTTGAATCCTATTTATTTCTTTTTCTTTATGGTGTGTTTTTCTTGCTGCCTGGGCCATTTTTAAACCTGAAAGGTTTTGACTTTGCCCTCAAGCCTTAAATAAACATTCTGAAGTTTCAATGCTATTTGGAGCAAAACAATATATTTTAATTGTAATGTTGATTTCTATATGAATGTGACCATGGTTGGACAAAGCAGCTTCACAAGCATCAAGTGCTCTACTGTGAAAAATGCACAATAAACATGTTTTTGCGTAGTTTGTATAATACTGTGTTGGAGTAGTGTTCAAGTTAGAACTACAGTATAACTAATGCATTTACCTTTAGGTAAAATAAATCGGTCGTGGATTTGTGAAGCTTGTAGGGTATTCTGTTCGGTTTTGGATTTTATTTGCATATTTCTTTCACGATTGAGGCAGAGATGGTGTAGGTAGGGCAGCAAACTTGGGATCAGAAAGTTGCAAGTTCAACTCCCCACCATGCCCACATGTTGTGATGTTGAGCAAGACATCTAATGGCTAACTGCTCCCTGGGTACTTTCATATCTGCCCACTGCTCCACCTGGGTGTATCTCACATGTGATGGATTAAATGCAGAGAACTAATTTCATCATTGTATGGGAATGATGACAACACATAGCACTTTATTTCTTAAGTCTTGTTTTCTGCTCTCACCATACACCTGTTCTCAATTTCTGCCACACCTGTTGTTGATGTTCATTTGCTCTCGGTGTATAATGTCCTGGTTTTCATTTGTGCAATGTCAGTTTCTTGTGTGGCGCTCAGTTAAAATCATGTTTCTTTCTATTTAGGTTCTTGTTTATTTATTGTTTCTCCAATTATTCTACTTATCCATTGTCTTTTGAGTTTTTGATAAAATCCGAGATCTAGATTTGTCAACATCCTTTATCCTAATGTGTCTGCATTCAACACACGATCACTGCTGAACCACAACAATAGCTTTGTATGAAAGTATTTACAAAAAAAAAAGAATATCAAATGACATGATTTAACATTTTTATTTTGCAAAATGAATAAATAGATAGAAAGAAATACATATATACCAAAATAAATAAAAGGAAATAATAAAAATTGTAACATTTACACTGTTTGTGTCTGTTGAAAAAAAAAAAAAGATTGTCAAAAAATGTATAGTATAGGGCCCAGCATGTACTTTGAAATTTTATTATTATAGAGTAGTAGTCTTGGTTGCAAAATATCAAAAATTAAATTGTGTAGCATGAAGCTGCATTGCTCTAGCTATGACCCCTGACCCTTAGTCATCTTTCAGACCCACCATAAACCGTGTTCTTTAAAGTTACCTCTGACTTGATTAATGTCTGATGTTTTTCTACACATTTCTCTTCCTTGGACACAGAGTCAGCTAAAGTCTGACAAATGTTTACCTTATTTTCTCTGTTTTTAAGAAAGAAAAACAAATCATTGATAAAGTTTGTTTTATTTGATTAACAAGTGTGAACATGAATAATTTTGTTTGTTGTTTTCAATCATTATAATGAAATCATGTGACATATTACAATGTAAATAACACATTTCTCTGTTCTGTTTTTCAGAAAGTGATTATTCCTTCAGAGACACCTGTTGTGAGTAGTCTTTGAGCTGGAAGCTGTTTGCTTCAGAGGGGAGTCACAATGTCCCTGAGAGTAGTCAAAATAATCCTGAGCAGAGGGCGGTTGTTTTGCACAAAGATCCTTTGTGTGAAAAGCAGTTCACCTTGGACCCCCGAACTATGCGGTTTGTTTTGGACTCCTGATGTGGAGAGATCGTCTCCGGCACCGAACCGGAAGGCAGTTCATCTTTGGACCTGATCCTAGAGGTCATGCCAAGGTCCACTCGTTCAATTCCTGAGCAAATAAAAATGTTGCTCAACTACAATTGTTAGAAGTAAATAACTGCAAAAGATGAAGCCTTGTCTCACTGCAAGACTCACGTTCTCGGCTGAAGGTTGCGATGGACGGCACCTTCTCATCAGCTGTTGCCCTCACAGACCCCTGAAGCTGTCAGTGACGGCCAGCTACCTTGAGCAGTTCCCGGCGAGTCCTCCTCATGGTGTATCCTGGTCTAATCCACCAGAGAACCCCAGAAAAACGAGTGACCTGTTGCCTTCAACACTGACCCGGTAAGGAGCAGAAACCTGGTGACATGATGCCTTGGTCTGGTTATGCTATTTCAAGCTGATGCAACTTGGGAAATCAATTCCTGACTTGCAGTGATAATACATTATTTTATCTGATCACATTAAATAACTTATTTTAACCAAAATCCAGAGTAAACTATTTATTAAAATAGTCAAACTTTGTCTAATTCATGCGCGTACAAAACTGAAATAATTCCTGCTCAAAGAGTTAATTTTTTGCCTTAGATAAAAAAAAAATAAGACTTGATTTATTCATTATTATTGTTTGTTTATTATTGTTGTTGCTTCTTAGTTTGATTATTTTTGTAATAAAACTTCAAAGACAACATTGGTCTCTTCATTCAGATGAATATTAATTTATTCTGGTATAGAACTCCCTGTAATTAATGGATTCTAGTTCAGTGACTGATTCAGATTGTTAAAGGGTGAATATATTAATTAAGTTGTTGTCGGTCAGTAAACTGACCAGCTGGTGCCCCACTTTAACGAGAGCTAAATAAATAAAATAAATGTAGTGGAGGGGAGGAGAAAGTGTCCCCCTTCTTCTTCCATCTCAACCCTTCGTTATTTCTACAACTATTAAGTGTTTAAACTCCAACTATAGGGCCAAAATGTATGTTCTGCTTTTACTAAGGAACCTTGGATAAGAAATGGCACTGACCAGCTGTGAATTTTCCAAATTATTTGGTCCTCGTCACCAGAAAGAAACTTTTGCTACTGAACTGAACAAATGCAGTATTTACCTGATGCCAGCTGCGGCATATCAAAAACGATTTATTTAAATATTTGAGCATGCACTGGCAGAACTATGTAAGGTGAGTGGACATGTCAAGATGTTTCCCTCCTTTGACACGTGTCAACTCTTCAGAAAAGCTGCCATTGCATGACATTTTATCCACCACGGAGCACATCTCTCTGACTTTTCCATTAATATTTCCCCTGTCTTGATGACATGTTTGGTGCTGCAGGTGTCACTGTATCTGAAGAAGGAAAACAAATCTCAAGGAGCTCAAAAGAATAATAAATACTTAATGCTTTAGAAGAATGTATAAATGTTTTTTGGTGTTAAAATGGTCTCAAGTATAAGGGTGTAAAAAAGCTCCCGAAATGCCATCAACTGCTTTAGATGCAAAACATAATCACTGACATTTATTTGGACGATTATGTGCAAGTCTTTCACAGTCGTACCCACCGCCTTACACAAGCTCTGCATTCACTTGCATAAATGTTGCTCATTTTCATCCCTCGCAGTCGGCTTCTCCCGGAGCAGGCGGCAATCTTTGAAACTTTTTCCAGGTATGTTATTTTTGTTTTCCCAGTCAGAAGTTTTCGTGCAATCCAGGAACCAACTTGAAACGCACAGCATCTCTCCTCGCAAGTGCAAAAATGAGGATAAAGCTTTGTGTCACCCCATTCTCCAAAATACATAATTTTTCTGGAACAGACTGTGAATGGCATCATTTATTTATGGACAGTGTCGCTATGATACATGAATATTACTCTTACAACAGGATGTTCGAGGCTTGTGGTGCCAACAATTTGCACTTTAGGTGACATCCCCCCCCCCCCGATTAGATGGAGACATGACAAAACATCTGCAGATGGAGACTTAACATCTGCTTTTACATTTTACATGAAATTGGGCTTCTTCAGAATGGTTTAACATGAAAAGAGCCAAAAAAAAAATTTTTTTAAATTTTTTTTTAGCATTTTTAATTGTCTGTTCAATGATTCTATAAATATGTGGAATCATCACACCCTACGTAATTTAAGATTCTACCAGCTATCTTTTACTCACCCTTCAGTGGTAATGGATGAAAACTGAAGAGAAATGTGGCTCCCCTGATATGTCTGTGTCAAGAACAGAGTAATCGGGAGAGAAAGAGAAATCATTTCAATCATGTTCCAGCAGAGGCAGCTTAACTTTGTCTTTGTTCTGCCTATTGATCCTAGTGTACTCAGACTCTGTGTGCCAAGCCAGCAAGCCACCCACCAGCTGTCCTTGCAATGTCAGAGATGTGAATAGCCGTTTGATAAAGCCACATATGGCATGCTGCTTCAACCTTTCCACAAGGGCCATTTCTTTCTTCTTGGATTGTCACTGGTCCTGAAACCATTTCTAAAGCTGGTACTGAAAAACCAATCAGGATGGAGAGGACAGACAGTCAACTATTAAAGTGAAAC
>NC_056506.1:42094585-42106585 GCF_014905685.2 Nematolebias whitei
CCGATACCAATGCCATGCCAATATCGTGCATCCCCCGTTAGACTTGTATTTTCTGAGCTTTATCTGTTTAAAAAAAAAAAAATGTATTCAACAGGTAATATCAATATTACATACGCAGTGGTTTTACTATTTTTGGGCAGCTTTTGTTTTAAACCTCAAATACTAATTGCTCTCCAGTTCAACTAATGCAGGTCAAAGGTTAAAAAACAGACTAAATTTATTCATTAGGACATTCTTCTTGCTGTAAAACACTAATGAAAAGAGCCCCACCCTGTGTGGTTAGGGATCCACTGCAAATCAATGTGATCAATTTCCAGAACCGTCCACTATGACGTCAGTTTTGTCTGTAATTGTTAGGGAACCGTTTCAGTGAAAGATAAACAAAAAAAATTCAAATTATAAGACTGAATTTTCTGATTTTGTGTGTAAACTTTGGATTAAACAAAGCCTTATTGTTAATAGCAATTGGATTGACCTGAACTCACATGATTTCTTAGTGTTTGGATTTATTATGTTAAGTTGGTCAAAATAAAAGTTATGCTTACATTTAACAGATCACTGGTGCACACACATTTTGGTTTTGCTCATTTATTTTCTAAATAAAATGAACAATCCCACAGTTTGTGTTTCCTTCTTTGGATTTTTATTGTACGCTAGTCTTTATGTCAGAAATGGCACATTTCTTACGGGATAGCATCCATTTCTTGCTAATGATTTGGATTAACCTTTTACAAATACCTGCTTCTGGTTTCTGTGGTTTTTAATACAAAACAGGTTACTGCTTTCTATCATAGACGGTGTCATTTAATGAGAGGCACTTACATTAAACTCAAGCACAATTAGGTGTTTTATGACAACCTCAGGAGTAAAATTAATCTCTCAAATGAAATTGGTCTCAGTTCTCAGTATGCGACCCAGTGGGACGCACCTTCATTTCTATTCATTGACCCTCCACAAATTAAAGCTCGTTTCCTGAGCTTGCAGCTTTGTGGTTGCTCCCGCAGCGGGATGCAGGCTTTCAGCAGAAGCAGATCAGAAAACCTTCCCCTCTTACCATTTGATTCGAGGATTAGATCTGATTACAGATTGGAGATGGACAACCTCTGCGACAGCCGTGCAATCTTCTTTTCTCCTCTTGTTAAATTTACATAAAGTTGATGAGATTTTGGCTCGGGATTCCTTCGATTCTCCCATTCCACGAGCATAACAGGAACGTGTATTATCAGCAGCCGGTGCTTGAAATGGCCAACAACTGGAACTGATAGCTTTAAAAAATCCTTTAAAAATGACATTCAGCTCTTGTCATTCGTCTGCAGCTGTCCACGAACAATACACAGTTTTATTCTTCACACCTTGTCATAAATGTCATGTTTCTGTCTAGTAAAATGATCAACAACAAGACAAATACATGTTCTTACCTTTGAGCTTTGGTGGAAGTGTATTGTGTGTGTAGTAAACATAGTTCTGAAAGCAGCTCTGCGATGAGGACAAAAAAACACAACCAACGTCCTGACTTAGTCCACGTCTACTGAAGGACACAGCAATAAAAAAAAACAAGCAATACATGTTTCTTTTCTGTAGCGTAGTCATGAAAATATCTGTTTTTATACAAAAATTAAATACAGATACAGTATGTTACAACTTTTTTCGGATATGGGTGAGCTCAAGCAGGACTATAAAGCCTCTGTAAAATAAAAGTTATACTGGACTGGCTCTTGTCAGAGGGAATTTATAATACATGTGCAGCATTTGGCAAAACAACGGACACCTTTCAGCAAAATAAAGTCACCAGGTTCACTAAAGCGTAGGGAGAGGAAAGTGAGGGAAAGAAGGGGAGGAGCAGAAGGAGGGAGGCAGTGAGGAATATATTTTTTAAAGATGTCCCTCTGATCATTAATATTCTACACGAACTTCAGATGATTCTTAGAAATTATGTCTAGTTTTTTTTTACCGTTCGTCATCAGAAAGTGGCTCATTCTGATCTGAGCTGAACCTCCAGTCTCTTTTTGATGAGATATTAGACAATATTATCACAAAGCGGGGGCGCCTACAGTGTTCATTTTCCTCGTGACGTTACAAAACAACAGCGTCTTCACCAAGTCTTTTATAAATCTCTCTACCGTTCAGCATGACACATCAGTGCACAATCCACTGCACTATTTTTATTGTCGCCCATGCACCGCCATGGCCTTGGATATACAAAAGAGTTGCTTATATTGTATGCTGAGCGCAACACATTCTTTGTTTTTATTTTTCTTTATCCGTAAGGTTGAAAGTTCAGTCTCAGCATTTGTGGTTTCAGTTGAGGATTTGGTTCTGGGACTCTCAGCAAAGCGAAACAATTGAAAGCGCGATCGCTACAAGAGAAAGAAAAAGCCGGTGGCCTATGGGGCGATGATGGAGCCCTGCCCGTCCAGACAGCTGGTCATCACACTCTCCGGGACCCTGGCAGCGAGCTCTCTCGCACAGGACGCCTGTGAAGCCGGGGGCACAGTGGCACCGCTGATGGTGGTGGCACGTGCCGCCATTCTGACAGCGCAGCATCGCGTTGTCGCACACCCGAGCTGCAGACACAAAACAGAAAGGGCAGCGGAGACAGGAAGGCGTGATTAATAGATCGCTCGGTGAAAGGGTCAGCAGAGAACATCAACAGGCAGGTTCACAGGACACGAGCTGCCTCCATCCTGCCCTGTCTGCATCACTCTGTACCCCCACAGCACAGAGAGGGTGAAACCAAGGACACCAAACAGATTTGGAACAGGAAGGAGGTGGATAATCAGGACACACAACAAAGGGCAAAAAAAGTGTATTTAATATATAAAAATGAAAAAAAAACTTGAATGATTGCAACAGAAAACAGACATTTTAAGAATTTATTATTAATATTTTTTAATAAATAACTTCAGGGAAATTCCTCTTGGTCATACAAAGCAACAAAGCAGAGCAATGAATAAATTTAATCAACGATGCATTTTAACCAGAGAATTTACATTTCCTGCGAAAATGCAGAGTGAATGCTTATTGCAGAAGAACTTGCTGAAAAACAGCTGAAATTAGCTAAAAATACATGCTGAAATAGAAGAACAAGCCTACATTAGCGGAAGAAAGCGGAAAGAAACATACTTGGTGAATTAGGTTTAAAGAAGCAGAAATTTGCACAAAAATTGGGAAATTAGCCAAAAAAAAACCCCGAAAAGAAGCTGAAATAAAAAATTGCTGAAAAGTAGATGAAAAGGCAGAAATAAGCTTAAATTGCCAGAAGGAAACTGAAAGAACTGAAATGAGCTAAATACATATGGAATTGGCTGATAAAGCTAAAATTTGCATCAAAAGAGCTAAATAGCAGCTGAAAGAGCAGAAAAAGCTGAAAGGAGCATAACAAGCTGAAATTAGCAGAAAGAAGTTAATTAGGCAGAAAGTAGCAAAAATTACCATGAAAAACTTGAATTTATCTGAAAACATTTTCATTCAACCTTTATTTATACAGGTTAGCCTCATTGAGCCACGAGGACTCCTTTACAAGAGGGACCTGTTCCAGACGGAACATATAAAGTACAGATAACAGTAAACAATGACAACAACGTACTCATATTTATTTATATACTTATACAATTTGTACTTGTACTTATACATGTAAATAAATGTCTAAAAAAACCTTTAATATATGTAAATAGTTTATTTTTTAGACATTTATTTTGAACAGTGACAGCTGTTTGTTAAAGCTTTGTCCCAGTTGTCACACAGGCACATTTATTAACTCAGAAATATATTTTTGTTGTTACTTTATGGAAAGAAAAATATATCAAGAGATATATCGTATACCATGATTTATTTTAAAATATTGAGATATTCATTTTGGTCCATATATAAAACAGCTGAAATTTGGTTAAAAAAAAAGAAAAGGCTAAAAATTAGCTGAAAAGGTAGAACAAATAAAGCAGAAAAAAGCAGAAAGAACATGTTTGCCCAGTTAGGCTGAAATAAGCAGAAATGAACACAAAAAAAATGAAAATTATCTGGAAAAAAGCTGAACTTAGCAAAACAAACAAACAAAAAAAAAAAAAACCCTGCAGAAAATAGCTAAAAAAGCAGAAAGAAGCTTAAATGACCAGAAACAAGTGGAGAGCGCACACTTTTGCGTAGTTAGGCTGAAAAAGTTGAAATAAGTGCAAAAATATGGAATTAGCAGAAAAAGCTAAAATTAGCATAACAACTTCTAAATAGTAGCTGAAATAGCAGAAAAAGCTGAAACTTGCAGAAATAACCTGAAAGGAGAATAACAAGCTGAAATTAGCATAAAGAAGTTAGAAGAAGTACAAAAATGTTGTAGTTAGCAGAAATAATCTTAAAGAAGCACAAAACAGCTGAAAAACAACTTAAATTAGCTGAAAGTAGCTGAAAAAATGTTCAAATTTGCACAAGGAAGCTGAACCTGAACAAAATGTGAAAGGAGCAGTAAAAGGTTGTAAACAGATCTAAACATCTGAAGGATGTAAAATGAGATCAATTCATTTTCTGAGAGGAAAAAAAAGGCAGAAAAGGCTAAATATTTCAAAAAGCTAAAGTCGTACCAATACCAAAAATCTTAGCACCCTTCTCCTGAATGAGCTGAATGTGTTTGACATATGATTTCATGAAATTGCACAAAAATTGTGGAACGATAAAGATGCCGAAAAACTTACGAAAGAAAATGGATCACAGTGTGAATGCTTCATAAACAATCAAAACGGTGTGAACCAGGAACCTCTTATTTCAGTGGCCACCAAATACTGCTTTATTTGAACGTATTGTGATTAGGAAAACATAAGATCATATTCACATTTCCAGATAAAAACTCACGACTCAATTATCCCAAGAAGCCTTTCTATTGGCAGAGGTGAAATCCAGAAAGAGGTAATATTTGCACAGAGATTTCAGTGAAATTGGATCTCTCCGCCTGCATAAATAGTAATCACATTTTTGGTTTTCAGTAATGTGGCTCATGCATCTGAATAAACTGAACAAATAATAATTTCCCATGCCAAAATTGATTAAGAATGTGTTGGCGTTGCATCTAACTTAATCAATTCCTTCCTGTTTCCCTGAGTCATTGTTGCCGTTATGGGTTTAGCTGAAAATTCCACCTTTTGTTGTTTATGCATGTGATCGATGCATTTTCTTATTTTTATGTGCACATTGAAATATTAATAAGGATGCAGCCTTATGGGAAAATACCACAGCACTTCCAGTCAGTCAAACTCCTTACTTAAAATGCATCATGCTGCTGAGTGACAGATTCTTCTGTGTTTCTCCTATCACTGGCGCTAAAATAACGAGTCTGGCAAAACATCTTTTCACAAGAAACTGACCCCAAAACCTGACACTGATATTTTAGACAGATTACAGCATTTTCTACCAAACGTCTAAACTTTTCACAGAAGTATTCCAGGGTTGGGATTGAAATCAGGAAAAAATAAATCACCAGCAATGATACAAAAGCTAATCACAAATGAGCTACTTGTTTGCATGAAAGATGGTCGATGAGGATTGATAAAATATTTTTGAATGCGTTCGAGGCACTGAATGAAACTAACCTGTCTAAATAAAAGATGAAATGAATCGAATGTTACTGATGGTGACTTCCTTCTCTTTTATTGTCTGCCTGATAGAACAAGGGAGCATCTTTACATATTTGATAGAGATACTATGCAAATTTTGCTCAAATTGAAGTTAGAAGCTAGCTTAGACTGCTCGTAAAACATTGCTATTGTCATTTTAATATTCTGAGATATTGTTGAAGTGTAAACAAATCACATTACTTCTGCACGTTTTTCAACATCTTTCTTGTTCCACAATGTTTGTGCTATTTCAACAAATCATGTATCAATATGTTCAGCTCTTTCATGAGAAGGGTAGGACTTTTGGTATTGGTGCATCTTTAGCTTTTTGAAATGTTTTGCCTTTTCTTAATTTTTTTTTTCATAGCTCATTTTACATCCTTCACATCTTTAGATCTATTTACAACCTTTTACTGCTCCTTTCACATTTTTTGTTCCAGTTCAGCCTCTTTGTGCCTTCTTTCAGCTACTTTCATCTAATTTTACTGATCTTTCAGCTGTTTTGTGCTCCTTTCTGATTCTTTCTTATCTTGTGCTTCATCTAACTTCTAACTGCTAATTTCAAGTTATGCTCCTTTCAGCTTATCCTTGCATGTTTCCTTTATTTCAGCTACTATTTAGCAATTTTATTCTAAGCTAATTGCGCAATATTTGCACTCATTTAAACTATTTTCAGCTTAATTCAACAAAAATGTGCTCGCTACACTTCTGTCTGGTAATTTAAGATTGTTTCTGAATTTTTTAGCTACTATTCAGCTGCTTTTAGCAAAATTCTGCTTTTTTCAGATAATCTCCACTTTTTTGTGCTCGTTTTTGCTGCTTTACGCCTAACTAGGCACAATAGTACTCTCTCCACTTTCTTCTGGTAATTTAAGCTTCTTTCTGCCTTTTCAATTATTGTTCAGCTATATTTTTGCTAATTTCAGCTTTTTTAGCAAACTTACCATGTTTTGTGCTAATTTCTACTTATTTAAAGCAAATTCAGCAAACATGCTTTTTCTGCTTTCCTCTGCTAACAGGTTCTTCAATTTCAGCTACATTTCAGCATGTTTATAGCTAATTTCAGCTGTTTTTCCAGCAATTTCTTCAGCAATAAGCATTCAGACTGTATTTTCGCTGGAAATGCAGTTTCTCTGGTACTTCTTGACTGCCTGGAGTTACGTTGCTGCCTTGTCTCAAACCTACTGAAACTGTACTTGTCTTGGCAGAGCAATCTCAGATTTGATTTCAGGACTAGTCAAGACTGTTTCAGTAGGAATACCATTAAACTGCCTGTTCCTTGTCTGATTGTAAAAACTCCCCATTTTAAGTTTGTCCAGCTTGTAACTCAGTTCTCAGCCACATCAAACACACTTGGAAGTAATTGAAGGAGCCAAGAGATGAACAGAGACTGTCAGAGATCTTGTCAGTTTTGACAATCTTGCTGAGCTTTTCGGAAACCCTTTAGGTTTTAAAAGGTCTTACGTTGGTCTCAACCCCTACAAGTCTTGATCTCAGTCTCACTATATGCTAATCATGGTCTTGTCTTGCTCCTGAGCCCATAAAGTCTGGGACTTGTCACAGTCTTGAGACACGTTGGATTTTGTTTTAGTGTTCTTGACAAGATTAAAGCAGATGTCAGAATTTACAACCCCAGGGATATCAGCCTCCCAAATTATTGATCTGTGCACCTCACGATCATTAAAATCTGAAGGGTTCTTTATTTTCACGAATGAATGAAGAAGGAAGATGACAGAGAAGTTTTATAAGATAAAGATTAAAGGTCAGTAGCTATGTTTACATGCACAAAATTCTTTGATCGGATTGAAACATATTTGTATTAAATAATCTGAATGTATCATTTACATGGGCACAATTCGATAATAATGAGCATTTACATGCAGCAGACTTTTATTCAGAATAGAAGTACTGACATGCACAAAGTGGTAAACTTCCCTTAAAAATGTTCTACTTCCATCATGATCGTAAACAAACCTGAGGGCCCAAAATGGACCCGCGAAAGGTTTTAATGACGGTGGAGACGTTACTGCACTCCCTGATTGAGCTACAGGTGATACAGATCATTTTGAGCTCTTTCAAAGTTTCGAGTAGAAATGTGTCGCTCACCGACCAGTTTTGCTTCCCCGACATATTAGCATCTAGTCAAGCGGAAATACATGAGGTAGACATAGATGCCACATGCATAATCAGGTCAGTTTTCCACGATCTGAATAAAATGATCAGATTAAGTGTACACTGTTCGGATTATGAATCGGCATAAACCACCCCTCTCATTCAGATTATAAATTCATTCGGATCGAGCTGAATCAGCTCAGAATAATCCGAATGGGACGTTTACAAGATGCATTTTATTCTGAATGGCTGTTTAATCCGATTACTTATGTCCATGTAAACATAGCTAGTGTCGTAGCATGAAAGTCTGATTAATATATGATGGTATTTTGCGTTACTAACTTAAAATAATAAACAGCCAAACTGCTTTGACCCAAGCCTGATCTGACTGCTGCTTTTTCTTCAGAAGATAAAAAAAAAATCATTTGTATGCATGAAAACAGACTTCTGTGCTCCAAACCCATCCTGAGAGAATTCAAACATTACTTGGCCTCTGTCAGTGATGTCACATAGGTTTATTTAATTTCTTAATATTATTATTTTACAGCTATTGGAAAAACATTTTATTTTTGTACTTTAGAAAAAAAAAAGTACTGTGGATCATTTCGGTGTGGGTTGTCTGGTCAACATTGTTGCCTGTGGCTAAACGGCACTCTGTTTGTCCTACAGCAACCCCTCAGGACGACAAGCTTTCTAAAACCATCTGCAGCCTCGATTAGTTTACTTTGCAAATGTTTATTCTTATACTGTACTTTGGGCTTTCATAATGGAAAAAAAAAAGAGAAAGATTAGAAACAAAACAGGTATAAAACAAAACAAATAAAAATAGGTAAACAGAAAAAGTCAAAGGGATAGAAAAACATGTAGACATTAGGTAACTGTTAGAACTTCCAGCATGTTAACAATAGTTTTTCCAAAGTTAGTCCAAAAGACTTCATCAGTTCGAAGAGCGGATAGTCGACTCCTCGGACTGGAAGTCTTTTGGATAAAAAAATGAAACATTTCAACAAGAATAAAACATCCAGAGGATCTGACTTAACTATGTTAATTTTTTCTACCTGGATTATTGAGCATGCGTCAGGATATGCTGGAAGTTGACATGTCTTTGTTTTAATACTAAAGTGCCAGCTGTCTTGCACATTATAATACCAACTGGATAAAAATATATTTTAGCCACATTTTTTTCTTCTCAGAGGATTGGAAAATCGAATGTTATCTGCAGGGCTTAATTTGAGCCGTATCCTGCCAGGATAGGATCCGGGAACTCTCTTATTTTGAAAGGGTGTGTTCCTGTAACTGTTTGCTTGGCTCCGGTAACTCTCAGGCTTACTAATAATAAAGTTATGAACAAATATGACTGCCTTGTAATTACAAGGCAGTCATATTTGTTCATAACATAAACACTAATTTTAAACATAACAACCACTTACGAGCATACGAGCTGCTCCTTCAAGTAGCAATTCTGCATCTACACTTAAAAAAAGCTTCGCCCCTAAAAGAGTGGTGGGGGTGAGTGCCGAGCTAACCAGGCAGTCGTACGTGGGCAGGTACTCACAGGTCGCCGCCACAGATGGAGGAGTTGGGCTCGGAACCATCAGGTACAGCAGCTTTGAATGTTATCAGCCATTAAATGTCCATTATTTGTTGTTATCATCCCCATAGGTTGCATTCAGTCTACCCCTCCTACTTCCTAGTAGGTTTAAAGGTACATTCTTATCGATAAAAATATGCAGCCTCACCCGTGTTTTAAACCAGAAGTTCTTTTTGTTAGCTTAATTTAACCCTTTTCCTAAACCTAACCTTACACCTGACCCAGAGCACTGACCCTAAGCGTAACCTCCAGAGCCTCGAGCCTTAACCTAACCCTAACCCTAAACTTAACCCACAGAACCAAGACTCTTAACCTAACCCCTATTATCAGCGATAAGAACATACCTTTATACCTACAAGGAGGTAAAGGAGGGACAGTCTGAACGCAGCCTATGGGGATGATAACAACTAAAAACTGCCATTTAATGGCTGACAACATTCGAAGCGGGTGTCAAGTAAGGGGGAGAGGGGAGGATGCTTAACAGAAGCAGCGTGTTTACAAATGTAGGTAAACATGTTTA
The DNA here is from genome assembly GCF_014905685.2 of Nematolebias whitei. NCBI lineage: Eukaryota > Metazoa > Chordata > Actinopteri > Cyprinodontiformes > Rivulidae > Nematolebias > Nematolebias whitei. The sequence continues at coordinate 42,104,406 of NC_056506.1, forward strand.
ACAACCCGTTAAAAGATACCAAAATGCAGCAAATTTTCAGATGCAGTCTGGGTCACCTCATGCCTTTGTGTTGTTCTTGTGCCGTCCTTGAATTCATTTGATTTTTTAAAAAAGTTTTCTGCCACCACAGTGTTTTATTTTTGGTTTAATGAAAACAATTTTTTATTTTTTTGAGGTCCTCCAGGCTTGTCTGCATTTTTGGTCCAAACCGTCCTAAAACCATAATATCAGTTTAATCAAATACTGTTGTGTTACCAATAAAAAGCAGAGTCTGGAAATATGAGTGCCAAAAAAATAAAATAAATAAAAAATGGAGGCAGAAGGCTGAATTATTATTTTTTTTTATTTATTTTTTTTTAACTCAGGGCACTTCCTGCCAAATCCATCTGTATGAAATAAAACTCAACTTTCTGGTTAAAATTTCATCTTGAAAACAACAAATCTAATGAAAACATTACAGAGTTGTTTCAATAGATGATAGGACTTAGAGCCACACAGAACATGATGTAACCACTTCTGCAGGATTCAAAATCAGAGATAAACACGAGATAAAATACAATCACATTTTTTTATTTGCATTCTTTTGTTTTATACATCTTTAGTTAAAAAAAAAATTGCTTTTGGTGACATCATTCGCTCTTGAGCTTGTGCTGGCAGCACGTGTGTGTGTGCTGCACACACCTCTCAGTCAGTTGTATGAGTTTTTAACAGTCTAACTGTTGTGACACATCCATCCTCAGGCTTCAGTGCTACATGAAGCAAGAGGGTGAAAAATCTTCACAGCACCAGCACAGCAGTGACAGGAAGGACAAACAGCTGATGCAACGGGAGGATATGGGTTCTAAATGTCATTTTATCTTACACGCTGCATTAACCAGATACACACTAGATAAGCTTATTGTGTCAAATAGAGCACATAAGGATTAATCTACTGGAAAGCTAAATATTGTTTTACATGTTCATTATACTTCTGCGTTTTTACAGTATCTGGTACTCTTCAAATGCAGTTTTCTAATCCCCTCATTTAATAGAATGAATGTTTATGAAGCATTCACACTGTTGTGAACAATTTTTCTTCCGTACATTTTTCAGCATCTTTCTCGTTCCGCAATTTTTGTACTATTTCAACAAATCATATGCCAGAACATTCAGCTCGTTCAGGAGAAGGGTGCTCTGACTTTTGGTATTGGTGCAGCTTTAGCTTTTTGAAACATTTAGCCTTTTCTGCCACTTTTTTTTTTCCCTAGAAAATGAATTGAGCTCATTTTACAGCCTTCAAATCTTTAGATCTGTTTACAACCTTTTACTGCTCTTTTCACATTTTGTTCTGCTTCAGCTTTTTTCAGCTTCCTTATGCAAATTTAAAATTTTTTCAGCTAATTTCAGCTGTTTAGTGCTCATTTCAGATTCTTGCTAACTACAATATTTTTGTGCTTCTTCTAACTTCTTTCTGCTAATTTAAGCTTGTTATCCTCCTTTCTGTTTATTCCAGAAAGTTTCGACCTTTGCTGCTATTTCAGCTACTATTTAGCTGTTTTTATGTTAATTTTAACTTTTTTTGCTAATTAAGTTTTGTTGCACTCATTTAAACATTTCAGCCTAATTCAGGAAAAAAATGTCCTCTCTCCACTTCCTTTTGGTAACTTGTGTTTTTTGTTTATTTGTTGTTGTTTTTTTGTGTTTTTTTGCTACTTTTCAACTGTTCTTTGTCCAATTAGGCTGAAAGGAGCAGAAATGAGGAGAAAAAAGTGGGAATTACCTGAAAAAGGTTGAAATTAGCAAACGCTTTCTTCTGCTAATTTAAGCTTGTTCCACATTGTCAGCTACTTTTTTTGTTGTTGTTGCATATTTTAGCTAATTTCAGCTGTTTTCAGATAAATTCAAGTTTTCATGGTAATTTCTGTTACTTTCAGTTTAATTAAATTATTTCTGCTAATTTCAACTTGTCATTCTCCTTTTAGCTTATTATGCTAGTTTCAGTTACTTCAGCTACTATTTAGTTGTTTTTATGCTATTTTTAGCTTTTCAGCTAATTCTTCAATTTTTGCACTCATTTCAACTTTTGTGTTCTTTTATGCTTTCTCCTGCTGACTTGTTCTACATTTTCAGCTACATTTCAGCATGTTTTTTTCCGTTGTTGTTGTTGTTGTTGTTGTTGTTGTTGTTGTTGTTGTTGTTGT
>NC_056506.1:42111585-42122897 GCF_014905685.2 Nematolebias whitei
CCCTCCTGGCTGTGCGAGCAGTGGTGCAGACGCGACTTAACACTCACTACACAGGATATTTGGGCCTGCGGATTAACTGGAGATAGCTGCAGATCAATCTACATAACCCCCCCGAAGCCTCTTCTTTTCCTTTCCTCTTCCCTGCTATTCCTTCCCCCCCACCAAAATTTCTTTATTCCTCCTCCTACCTTATAAAAAGACAGAAAGGGTGAGCCCCCAGAGAGCATTCGGGGTAATTAAAAAGAGGGCACGATCAAAGAGGTTAGGAGGCTGTGGACTCGGTGATCGTGAGGCATGTGGTCCGTTCCCCGCAGTGTCCTCACAACAAAAGGTCTGCCTTGTAAGGACCAGCGTGTGTTTGTGTGTTGGCAGGATGAAAGTGAGCTTTGCCAAAACAACCTACTGATTTCTCCGATTTCCATATTACACACAGGCCTTTCGTCTACAGCAGCCAGTCACTTCGTTCAGTGTGTTGGTAATGTCATGCTGAAGTTACAAAACCTAAAAGCCTACCTTGGTTACGATTTGCAACACCGAGTGATGAAGCATTTGCTCGATCTGTGTAAAAATGGAAAGGTCATAAATTACACGAGTGCTCACAGAATTCATTCTGTTATGTCGTTAAAGCTGAGAACAGCATGCACGGACTATCTCTGGCGATAATAACTTGAATCTTTTGTCTGGTTTAGATCAGAACTGGTAAAAAGTTTCTGCCGTACAGTTGGGAGAGTAAATGGGGAAATGTTTAGACAGAACAGTGAGCATGCAACCTAAATGAGTTTTCCACAAGACAAAAGCACGGAGAGGCATTTGCATGGTAGCTGCTGTTGTTATTCAGTGTGTGGAGTCACCTTCAGGCATCAACATGCGCAGGGATGCACGGCTGGAATCGTGTCTTCATAAAGAATGGTTTTCTCTTTGTTTGCTTTGGGCGTCAATCTCTGTGTGTGTGTGTGCGTGCTTAAAGCAAATATCTAAGTGTGTAAAAGAGAACTTTTTCCCTCTGTTGTGCAAATGTATGGTCCAAGCACGCTGGGCTCCTGGATGAATCATGCAAGCATTGTCAGTGTTCTTGCACATTTCAGCTAGTGAAACATTCTTTAGTCAGTACTTCTGATCGTTTTACACTGCATGCTGTGAAATTTGAAAAGCTTCATTAACTTTAAGTAATGGCACGGCTCGTTTTAGAATGAAATGTATTTTGCTCATTTGTGTGCAACAAGAAATCCAATAAGCCTATTCAAATCTGTCTATGGTTTCATTCGGCTCGGGTTGAAGAGCTATTATAATAAAATTAATTATATTTTGAAGATAATGTTTTCCAACTATCATCAAGAGGGTTTAGAAACCAAATATTGTTCAGAATGGATGTGGCATGTAGCTCTAATTATGGAAAATGATTTATTGTAAATTGTAAAAAAAAAAAAAAAAAAATGTGTACAAGAAAGATTGTCCACAAAATAGGAAAAAACAACTTTTTTGAAGCAAAATTCTTTGTATTCGTGACCTTTCAGCAATGCCACTATATTACTTTATAGAAGGCACTAAAATCAATTTATTGTCCTCATTTATTTCAATAAAAAATGAAAAGACAAGTGCAGTTCTACAAAAGTACCTCTATAACATAATTTTTCACTGTGGAAATCATGCAGATAACTGGTACACGAATGGCACAACTTCTCACATCAACAGCTTCAGTCAAGAAAGAGTTAGTCATGACTGAGGGAGGAAACCTGTTAGTCAGCATGCCAACTGAAAACACTTGATCAACTTACGCACTGGTCCATGATTACTGGGAATGCCTGCAAAAAAAGAGCAAAAAAAAAAAAAAGTTGCATTAAAAAAATCCAGCTTGTTATTTCTATTTACACTTGAAGTTTTAGTCATGAAAGCATTCAGACAGTATTTGAAAGCTGGATGACACACTTATGCAGTCGGCCTCCACTGTGCCCACTGATTAATAGAAGTTATGGCTTTGCAGAGAACTTGGTCCCTGCATGGTCCAAACCCCTCACGCTGATGGTAATAACAGGTCCGCCACAGACAAAATGTCACCGGAATTCAAAGTTTCTGTGTAAACAACCTATCATTTCATCAGCATTTTAATTCAAGTTTGAAAGGAGTTGTTCTCTGTAAACTAGAGCTGACAGGCAACCCTGCAGCTTGCAACTGAAACGTATGTTTTACCAGTCCGCCACTTTTGCACAGTTGCCATCAGCAAGTGATTCAAACCCAACAATTAGTGTAATTTTAAAACTCTTTCAAAAGCGTCATCTTCTTCGTTTTTGGTGATTGTGTTTGGGGTTCCATATTATTTGTATCCCATCCATCATTTCGTTGTGCTTTTGGGGCTGTCGCAACAGCTGTTTGCAGGAGCACAACACTGCAGCAGCCACAAAGAAAATACATAGATTTTACACAACAATTTGCAAGTCATCAAGCCTTAGCCTCAATAACCAATAGATGTTCTGTGTGTGAGGAATAGAGGGCAAAATTGTTACCCTTTTGAGACAAAACACATTCTTCAGTCTGCTCAAACTTATAGCTCCAACCCCTCTTAACCTCCGAACCTGCTTCAGAACGCAAGATGAGTCGAAGCTACTGGCAAAGTGGGCTGTCAACATAAGTCTTGAAGTGATTCTTCTCTTCTACAGGCAATCACAATATATTTCTTTATTTTTTTTCCTTTCCCTCTTTATTTTATTTTTTAAAAACCAAACCTTGAATATGCTGTCAGTCGGTTCCTGATGCTGATAGCAATGGCTTCTTAGCAACACAGGACTCTATTTTGACTCTAATTTATTTAATGAAAGGTCATACGTGTTCACATTTCTCCATGTGCAGGAAAATGAACATGTAATAGACCCTGCCCAGTTCCAGCAGGAGATAAATGACTTCCAAGATAAAAGAGGAAGACTTGATGACAGATGAAAGCTATTAAACTGTAATTACATCTTGCATGTTCAACATATTTTTCTTAATGTGACGGCTGTATATTTAATGTCTTTATAAGATACACGGGTCTTGTGTAATGGATAAAGGCATGTTATTGGGATGAAGCTTTACCCATGAGAGAAATAGGAATAATTCAAGACAAAAGTGCGCTCATTCAACACCTGGGGGACCAATATTGTTGCATCACTTCCATGTACAATATTATTGCTTTTTATGCCACTGCCAAACAAGCATTAATATTGCTTTTGATATGGCTAGACCTTGGTTTCATCAGTTCAGGGCAGATGCGTCCAAGTGTTGGATATTTTTTTTTTTTTTAATAATGGCCTGTCAATCTGACAGTGAGCACCACACATTGCAGGGAGGCTCATAACACAGAAGAGGTGCAGGGGTAAATCCAGCAATATCTCCTTAGAGTTCACAGTCGTTCTCGTAAACAGACTCCCACACACAATCAAATGTGTTGCCTGCGCATGCATAAGCTCACACAAAGCTCCCCGCACAAACACGCACACTCAATCCGAGACGTATTCATACCAATGCAGAGAAAATCCCCCAAATTAATCAACAACAGATGAAGGAGAAAATTGGTGTTACAGCAAGTACTAAGCAATGCAATGAATCAATGGCGATACACTGCGGTGCAAATCGAGTTTGAGAATCAAGAATGAGCGACTGAAAAATGTGCCGTCACTCCAAAAGGACTGCTGCCAGACAGCATAAGTCCAAATCAGGGAGCAGAGGGCTAGATCTTCTGCCATCTGGCCACGCCTGGCCATCTACTGCTACAACCCTGAGTGGCTTGTGTGAGATTTATTGAGGCAATGAGCTTTCCGGCCCCAGGCATGGGATTTGATAAATGTGACTTAACTCCTGTCCAAGATTATAATGGGGATAATGCAAAAGAGCACCTTCTGCCTCAGAGATACCTTGTTCACACTTGTAATAGAGTTGAGATAGCGGTACCAAATTTGGTGTTATCCTATTGCTGAGTATTCAATTGCATAAATTTCATGCAGGAACAAAAATAAAGCTCACCAGTAAATGAATGCTGGTGATGCTGCTAATAAAAAAGTAAAAAAAAAAAAACTAAACTTTTGTACATAAGGTTCTAACAATGAACCTTGATCTATAGTATGTAATTGAACTTTGACTTATACGTGGTAAAGCTTAGTTCTTCAGAAAACAACTCAAGATGTAATATGAAGCCTTGGAATGTGTACTTTCTATCAAATGTTTGTACCTGCACATCATTAGTGCCAATTACTTTGTGAATCTGATGCTGAGTGCAAAAGTTTGAGCTTAAAGCGAGTGCACTGCACTCTGTGAAGCAGTTTTATATAATGTGACTTGGGTTGTCTTTTTTCCAATCAGTACTTCATTATGTTTAACAAACAGAGCTATAAATTGGCCTGAAAGTGACGTCTGGGTGAGATGCTACCCATGGGTTATGAGTTAAATTGAAGGGGAGGTGGAACCTTTCAAAGATAAAAAGCCAAAATAGAAGGTTAGATGTTTCAGCCTTTGTCAGGTATCAGTGTCAGTAGTAACAAGACTGGAAGTAGGTGTGTTTTCACCCAGAAGTATCACTTGTAAATTGGTTGCATGCTCAGTATCTATCTACAAAACTTTAGAATGCTATACCTACATATATTAGCGGTTCCTTTGGGTATGGGGAGGTAGGAGCCAACACTCCAGGCTCTTCCGTGGTAGTGCCTCTTACAGCGGCTGCAGTCTGGTCCTGTGGTGTTGTGCTCACACTCGCAGCCCAGCTTCCCCTTGTCAAACACACAGCTGTTGGCATGCAGGTTGCACTTGCACCTGAAACAGAAGGATGAGACACACAAGAGAGACATGAATAGGCATCATTCTGCACCCAATGAATCAATACATTCTGGAGGGAATAGAAACCGTCTGCCCTTGCGGCAATTTTTATTTGTGCCTTTCAAATTTTTTTGACAGGGGTAAATTGAAATCCTGGTGGGTTATCTGACTTGAATCATGCCTCCTCAAAGCTTCATTATGCTCTCCTTTAAAAAGACAAGGCTTCATTTGTTGCTGCCCCTGTGGAGAGAACGGCGTTGCGAATAAGGTCACTTTTGCCGCTGTGAGAGCCAAATGAAAAGCACTCTGTTAGATTCACTAATTGAGCACAAAACAAGGCCTGATAGAAAGATGATAGGAAAAAAATAAGAAGCTGCGTATCTTGGGAATTCTCTTTGTTTCTTTATCTTTAAAGCTGTATTGTTTGGCAAGAGAGCCTTCAGGCTGGAAACGCAGTTGGCAGAACTGATTTATTAGACTGAACTGCAGCAGAGCTGACAGATACTCCTGACAGGAGAAGAGAGAAGGCCTGACAGTTTTCTACACTGAACCACATCTATCCTCGTTTTGACCAAGAGGAAGAAGTATGCTTCCAGGCTTGAGTTAAAAAACACACACACACACACAAAAACCAAAAAACAAGTTGCAGTTTCAGTTTCTGTGATGCGAAGAGTACGGTAATTTTCATGAACTCTCTGCTTGAATTTAACATTTTTCCTCACAAAACATTTACTCCCAGTGTAACGCTCTAACAGACGAGCAGGCTGTGCTTGTTGTCATGAGATATTACAACTGTATTCCAAATATACCTCCTCATATTTGTTGTTGCTCCCAATGGGGTAAAAGGTTACAACTAGTGACCTCAGCTTCTTGTGAAGTGGCGAATGATACAGATAGCTGGGAGGAGACCATCAAGTGGATCTGACACTGTAGACTTCCCTGGAGGTTTGGGAAGCTCATGGTTTCGCATCATGCCTGTTTGTTTTTACAAAGTGCTTCCGAGGGAAGATTCCTTCTATTTAAGCCCAATGAGCCAGTTATCTGATTCCTACAATTGCAAGTGAACATGAGACAGAAATGGCAGCGGCAGTCAGAAATACATCCATTCTAATTGACTTCCTGGCCTTGCTGCAACATCCAGCATTATTAATGGATAACTGCGGGAAAACATGGATATTATGTTCTGATCTGTATTGGTGTTAAGTCGAAATGCAGTGAGTAAGCAATAAAACAAGTGTATGTTTATTTCATTTTAAGTGTTCAATTTAAAATTTGTTTTGTGTTTTAGTACAATAAAACATGTTTAAACTATCACAAACTTTAGGTATTCACACAGTTTTGTAAACACTTTGATTACTCTTTTTGTCAAGTGTGAACATCTTTTTGTGCCAAAGTTTGCCTATTAACAGTCATAAAAAATATGATGATGTTCAAATGATCTGTTGGGATGAATGTGCACATGCATGATAGTCTTTGACATATAGATTTGTATGTCTCTTTGTTTGTCCTACAATGGACTGTTCAAGGTATTCCTGACACTGAGAAACAATTAACCTGCCTTGCAACTTTGAGCAGAATAAATCAGGAATATCAATACACTGGAGTAAAAAAAAAAAACGGATGGATGGATAGATGGATAGATGGATAGATGGATAGATATAGATAGATATAGATAGATATAGATCGACAGATCGACAGATCGACAGATAGACAGATAGACAGATAGATGGATAGATAGATAGATAGATAGATAGATAGATAGATACTGTATTAAACCCAGGAGGACTTTCGAGGCATCCAGTAGCATGTTCTAATTATACAGAAAAAAAACCCACTTGAAAAAAATAAAAAAAGATGCAGAATACACACATTTGGAAAAAATACAATGTACATATGCACAATGTATTAGGGAGTACTACATTCATGATTAACCTATATATATGTATACATACATACAGATAAGCATACATATACTGTACATGTATGTACATATGTATGTATGTACATACATACATGCATACATGCATACATACATGCATGCATGCATGCATGCATGCATACATGCATACATACACACACATACATAAGTGTCCGGGGTACCGCAGATTTACAAGGTTGTATTTTTATTGTACGGTTAGAAGTTGAACAGTCTGATGGCTTTATGGACAAAGGACTTCCTGAATCTGTCCGTGGAGCAGGGCTGGGACAGCAGTTTACCACTGAAGGAGCCCCTCTGCTTCATGATGGTGTCGTGCAGAAGATGGTCAGCATTATTGTAAAGCCCATGTGGAAATGCTGTCTTTCTGAATTATTTCTTTATTTTATTTTTGAGTTGCTAAACATTCTTGTGAGTAATGAACAGTTTCTTCTGATAGTTTAATCCACATAGAAACACAAAAAGTGACCCAGAATGCTATAGAAGTGCTGTAACCTTTTTGATCTTATGTCAGCACAAATACAAGCATGTAATATGTTGTTACATTCGTCATGCTTGGGGTCATAGGTTAGGGTTGAGGTGGATCTATGACATCAGAGTTTTCACAAATCTTGTGTTAAAGCTGTTTTCACAAAATGTAAGGATGGCAATTCATTTACTCTGAAACTGGGAAAAAAAATAATTACAACAAAATCACTGTTATTCACAAATCATTGTTTCTGTGTAGACAGGGTCTAAAGCATCTACTCCTTGAAAGATCCCCCAACAATTTCTGTTTGTATTTGCATGAAAAAGTGTATGTTGCAAAATTGGACTATAAAGGACATCTGCTACGTTAATGATGCCCACCCAGTTTTTTTTTTTTTTTCACTTGCTCTGGTACGAGGCAGACGCATCATCTTCCCTCTCCTGTTCACCTCCTGCTTTTTTGCTTTCTGTCTGTGTATTGGAGCTCCTATTTTACACATCTACCAAAATGAAAACTGCTGTTATGGATCTGACCAACTGGACGTTTGACGTAATCGACAAAAATCTTGTCAACAAAGCGACAGGGTCCTGGAGAGTCCACATGTTCCGCTGAGAATCTCAGGTGGATGCCGAAGACATATACAATCGGATATATTATAACAAATTTCCTGCTTTTTGGAATCGACTGGTTCCTGGTTTATCAACATAAAAGAAGACAGCTGTAGCTAATTTGGCCCTCATCAGGCTGCCTGCTTGTGAAGGTTTGGTTTGTGCTTTGAGGACTCAAAATTGTGGCTTATCTGAATCTGACTCCCCCGGTTGGCATCGAAAACAGGCCGACATACAAATTTCTCTTGGAAAATGTGTAAACTAAGGAAAAGCTTCATCTATTGCAACCCACCGCCCCCCCAAAAAAACAACAACAAAAAAAAATACTTCTGTGGAGACTTATCAGAACGGTGCCGGCTGACCATCATCTTATCAGGACAATGGACTATCTGGAAGTGCTTCATGGACCACCTTGTCGTCAAATACATATGTAACGTGTTCATAAATGTGTTTGCTGGCGGAGTTTTTTGATGTCTTAAATCGTGTCCTAATAGGACAAGGTGTGAAGAGATTTTTTTTTTTGTAATTCCAATATCCTATCCTCATGGCTTTGTCCCTTTTTCTATCTGAAATATGCATTCCTAGAAGGATAAGAGGACGTGCTATCATAAAAAAGAAAAAGCTACGTGCACTTCGCCCATCTTTTTGACGACTGTGCGGACATATTCTCGCTGTATCTCGATACAATAATAAAAATAAAGCTTATTCTGATTCTACAAGGATGTGAGAGGGTATATGTGGTATTATTTGTGAGTGTTGAAAATGCTTGACTTTTAGATGTGATCCAGCATTTTCTCAAGTTCCCTTTTTAATTTGGATACTCATTATTGGTAAGGTTTATATATTTAGGTTCATATATATTTTTTTAAAGATTCATGTTTAAGTTAACCATAACCAACATCGACATAATCATCATCATATCAGGTGAAATAGTACTTAAAAAAAACAAACAAAACAGCATTTTGCCATTTCACATACTTTGTGTAAAAGTCCAAAGATCCTTTTTTGCATCCTTTATTTATTTATCAAATATATTTTGGAAGAATAACCTCGCATGTAGTGCATGATGTGATACAAGAACTGTGGATATTTCAATGTGTTCAATAGCCTTTTCTTTCCCTTGATCTGCTGGACAGAACCACCTCTGTGTTCTGGGACCTCCTGATTTACAAATGCATCTGTGTGTGGTTTGCCAGCTGCACAGCAGCAGAGAAGAAAGCGCTCTAGAGGGTCATCACCACTGTCTGAAATCTCTTCGGATGGCCTCTTTTCTCCCTGGAGGATCTTTATATTTCCCATCACCTCAAAAAGGCCCAGAGCAAACATCCAACCCACTCCCTGCTCATGGGAGGATAATAAAAACTCAAGGAAAGAGTATAAAATAGTTGTTTTTATCTAAAAGCTATTAGTGAAGTACGGTAAATGTTGCTTGTACACGAAAAGCAGGTAAGAATAATTGCATAGTGTTTTAAACCAGATTGGTTAATAGTCAATGTGTTTATTTTAATCTATTTTACAGTTTTTTTTCTTGGTATAATTATTGTATTTAGTCCTATCTAATGGGCTGATTCCATCAGTGAGGCACCTAATTTTATCAAGCCTGTTGCAATGGCAATACTTATCTATCCTATTTTATGTACTGTCGGTTGTCTTTTCTGGCAAATAAAACTCACTATTGCTTATTATATGATTCACGTATACCGGTACTCGTTATATACCAGTGCTGCATGCTCTTCCTTGCTGCAGGGGAACCAGTGAGTGAGATGGGTTAAGCCTGCTTGCATATGCAAAGTGAGTTTGGGGACAGGCTGCTAGCAGAGGGGCCAGATCGAGCTAGTTTGCATATTCTCTGCATTCAGAAGCAGTAAAGGTGAAGAGGTGTGCCATTTTAAGGGATGGGGGGATTATTCAATTGGTAATAAAAAATAAATCTAAATTAGTCATTTTAATGACCAGATGTTTTAAAAGAAAAAGGCTTGCAGATCGATGTAAATAATTTTGAGGTATACTTATATAAGAGCATGATAAATGGTAGTAGTCCCATTGACAAAGAGGGTAAAATTATGTATCTTTGAGAAATCATTGTATGAAAATATACAATGAGCTTAGAAGGAACAGAATTAAAAACAATTCAAAACTCAAGTGATGGTGAAGATTTTTTTAAGATGTCAGAATAGCAGCTTTTGCAGTAAATAATTTAACAAAATAACTAAATGATCAAAACAAAATTCTGTTCTACAAAATAAACACCCCCCCCCCCCAAAAAAAAAAAAAAATAAAAAAAAAATCTTTACTCAGGTAAAACGCCATCTCACGCCACGTCATCACCAGACCCAAGGAGTGTGACAAGCAGCTCTTTCACATCAACAAAATGATCGTGCCTCTCAACAAAAATTCCCCATACTCCTTAACTTTTTAATCAATTAAAGTCCCCGCTCCATAAAATTAATGACTGGGTGTAGCTCCTCTGCCATGCAGACAGCAGCAGATCCCTGAAGTCAAGAGCGATGAGATTTGACCTTCCACTTAATTAAAAACCAGCAAAATCTGGATCATCAGGCCTGACCGGCGCTGCAAGCAGGCAGATAGAGGAGAGGATGTGGACTCAGGGGAGCTCTGGGATGTGATGCTTTTGCCGTCGGCATTGTCATATTGAAATGGGAGAACTTTTCTGTAACTGCTGTTAGACACAAGAGGGTAGAGATCTCCAGTGGTTTCCAGCCAATATCCAGTCTTTGGAAAATACACCATTACAAAGGCAGATTTCATAAACTATAATGCCCTTTAAAAGTATCAGGTCCTAGCTATTGTTCTTATCACAAACAAATGACCTTCCATTCAAGAGACTAAAAATAATCTTAGTTCCTATCATAAACTTCACTGTTTTTAAATAATGTAGGAAAATAATTTGTATGATGAACAAATGAATACTGCACAGATTTACAAACATATTAGTTATGGGAATGTATGATGTAGTGCTTACAAATAATCTCAGAAGAAAAATATAATGCCCCAAAACATATTCATGATTTATTTATCAGGTGAAAATTTTAAATCACAGATTTGAAGGGGGAAAAAAAAGATTGATTTAAAATGTATCTCTTTATGCTAAGTATGAAATATTACATTGCAATCAGTAGAGAAATAAAGCATTATGTAAATACACAATATTTCTAGAGTTAAATGCCTCAAGTTACAAGAAAACACTGACAGTATTTTTCGGACTATAAGGCGCTCTAGATTATAATGTGCATTAAGCAAAAACTCAAACATTTTGACAGATTTTTGAGCACCGTGTACCACATGAAATTGGTTCGATGTCAGTAAGCACAACCAGAATTAATACATAAGGCGCAACGAATCATAAGGCTCACTGTTGATTTTTGAGAAAATTAAAGGATTTTAAGTGTGTACTATTGTCCAAAAAATACAGAAAAAAGTCATCACACACACATTCATATACATACACACACATCTATCTATCTATCTATCTATCTATCTATCTATCTATCTATCTATC
>NC_056506.1:42122907-42131784 GCF_014905685.2 Nematolebias whitei
ATCTATCTATCTATCTATCTATCTATCTATCTATCTATCTATCTATCGATTGATAGATGTAGATAGATAGATAGAACATTTGTTTTTGTTCCCATTTTTCGTGAGCTGAATCCAAGAATTTCGGCACAAACTGTCAGAAAACTGAGAGTTTATGCAGAAATTCTTTGGTTACATAAACCGACTGTTGCAGCAACTGACCAGGTAACTGGTCTCAGAAAATGTTGGAGGTGAAGATGCTGAATGAGGAGGTCCTGGGTAGATGTCGTTATACGTGGTCTGCAGTTGTGAGGTTGGCTGGTTGAACTACCAACTTCTCTACACCACCTTTGGAGATGGCTTATGGTAGAGAAATGACCATGCAGTTCACAAGCAATAGCTCTCATGGACATTGCTGCAGTCAGCATGCCAACTGCACACTCCTTGAAAACTTGCAACGTCTGTGCCTTTGTGCTGTAATAAAAGGGCAAATTTTAGAGTGGCCTTTTGTTGTGATCAGGCTAAGGCACATATGTGCAATAATCAGTAAAAGTGCAAATAAACAAACAGAAATGTACTCTAATAAAAGTAGAAGTACCACATTAATGTTTTTACTTACAAAGTACGTAAAAGTAAATAAGTACTTGCTTTTAAAATTATTAAACGTAAAAGTACTTGCTGAATGTATTACTGTACCTAAAGCATTGCTCTACAATATCAAGTGTGCCTACCGTATGTATATTTTCTGTAATACATTAATATTGTTGTGGCATTTGAATGAACAATGCTACAGATAATGTATGTTTTTATTGTGTTTACTCTGTGACACAGTTCACACTTGAACTTGTGATTCTGTGCATCAGAATTTCATGGATGACATGCAGAGTTAAATGCCATTAAGCAAAATGAGAGGAATGATTGTACCTTTGAAAGCTTTTATTTAACACATAACAAAACCAATGTGTCACTTTAACTGCAGTAAACACATTTACGTAAAAGTTGTCTGCCTGAAAAAAGGAGCATTAGACTTAACAAAGGAATAAACACATCATTTCAACTCCAGTTTGTCATCAACTAGTTAAAATACTGTCTAGTCGACCTTGTAATGGGTCAATAGTGAACAATATTTTAACTTCCTGACATCATTTTCAAAACTTGGACCTGAGTGTCGAGACATTTGAAGACATCTCTTGTCTCCTGTCCTAACATCCCATGAACTGACACATTTTAATATTGCAGCAAGAATTTCTTGTTCAAGTTCATAAGAAGTTGGTTTTCAAAGTATTTTTGAGTCCAGTCTGAATTTTTTGGGAGAGAGAATCTGAGAATAATCTTTCAATAGTCTTTCAATAAGGCCATGGGTGGTGCGTATCTTTTGACTGACTCTCCGTGGTAAAATCCATTTTGGGTGTGTTAGCTGTGCTGCAGGTGCGCCCAGCTCAATGACGTATATACTGGAATATACGTCATTGTCCCAGCTCTTCTCGAAGGTGGGTCTAATGTTACCTGCCCACTTTGCAGCGATTCAATGGACTCTCACCATTGGTTACTTTCAAACTAACAAACAAATCAAAAAGTCGCAACGTGGATGTAACTTGTAAGGCAACATATTATAAAAATGTAGTGTAGTAGAAAGTACAGACACAATGTAAAATATAGTGGCGTAAAAGTCGGAAGTACCCACATTTAACTCTACTTGAGTAAAATACAGATACATGAGAAAATGTACTTAAGTACAATAACAAAGTACTTGTACTTTGTTACATCCCACCACTTGCAATAATTGTGCTGTCTAATCAGCATCTTGCTGCCACACCTGTGAGGTGTATGGATTATCTTGGCAAATTGAGAAGTGCTCACTAACACAGATTTACACAAATCTGTGAGGAAAATAGGCCTTCTGTGTACGTAGAAACAGTCTTACATCTTTGAGTTCAGCTCAAGAAAAATGGAAGCAAAATCATGAGTTGTATTTATATTTTTGTTCAGTGTACATAATGCTTTATAAGTTTGACTTCGGTCCTGTCATTCCCATATAGCCATTCACTCCTTTAATGATCTCGTGGATAATGTGTGCCTGATTCAAGTTGTCTTTTTTAAAATGAGACAGAAATACTGGTTTTGAATCTAATCCCTTTTTATCCTGTGACTAATGACAGTACTACACATATAACACTAAAAAAAGTAAATTAAGGTGACATTTGTCAAGTTTGTGGGAAAAAAATGTTCTGTAGTGGAGAGCAGTAATGCCCTTCGGCTCCTACTGTGGCTGCTGCTTTGCATTGCTTTAGCTACTTACAGCTGTGTTGACAGACTCACTGTCTCTAACCCAACTTTGTCCTTGTGACAGCTCCCAGCCTCCATGACTCCAGAAATAAGGAGAGTACATAGCAAGTTAAATGGAGTCTGAACTGGCAGCTTTGTAACACTGTCCTTTTGATACTAAACTTTAGTTTGAAATTCACCGAGCCCCCCCCAAAATACCACAAAGACATTGGTCAATTAAAGTATAAGTGTTTATGCAATATAATAAAATTAATGGATACTGTCATGGATATGAGTCATCTATCTAATAAGCATGTTAATACTGTAACTGACCAGCTGAACACTGAGACAAAGTCAAACTTTATAGGGACTTTTTCTTCAGATTTTACTTGACATCAGAAACCAGATACTGTAGGTTTGAATTATAGGACAATCACATAATAACTTTTGGTATTGGTGCAACTTTTAGAAATATTTAGCCTTTTCTGCCATTTTTTTCCCCTCATAGAAAATGAATTGAGCTCATTTTACATGCTTCAAATCTTTAGAACTGTTAACAACCTTTTACGGTTCCTTTCACGTTTAGTTCTAGTTAAGCTTCTTTCAGCTTCTTGTACAAAAAAAAAAGCTACTTTCAGCTAATTTCAATTGTTTTTAGCTGCTTTTTGCTCCTTTCACATTTATTCTGCTAAATACAAAAATTGTGTGATTCTTCTAACTTCTTTCTGCTAATTTCAGTGTGTTATGCTCCTTTTAAGCTTATTTCTGCAAATTTCAGCTATTTTTGCCATTTCAGCTAGTATTTAGCAGTTTTTATGCTAATTTTAGCTTTTTCAGCAAATTCCACATTTTTTACACTCATTTAAACTTTTTTCAGCCTAATTGGACACAATTGTGCTCTCTCTACTTTCTTCTGGCAATTTAAAATGGTACCACTTTACAGTAAGGCTCCCCTTATAGATGGCTAATAAACTAGTGGATAGATATGTTATTAATTCTTCTAAACAATTTATAAATCATTAATAACTGCTTATTATGCATTAATTAAGGGTTAAAGAGAGACAAAACTGACCAGTTACTTGACAAATAATGATCGAGAGTTGTTCACCTATTTATTTCATCTAGAGTTGTTATATTAAACATTTCAGACTAAGTTACTACCTTGTGAGCACAATTTAATGTTTGTTGTAGATATTTATAATGCAGTGAAAAAGTACAATATTATATCCTAAAAAATAGGTTTACAATGCTTACAAGGTAGTAAATTGGTCTGAAATGTTTAATATACCAACTCTAGATGAAATATATAGGTGAACAGATGTGGCTCACTAAGAAACTGGTCAGTTTAGTCTCTGTCACCCTTAATTAAGCAGTTATTAATGATTTATAAAGTGCTTATAGAGGAATTAACAATATATCTATAAACTATTTATTAGCCATCTATAAGGGGAGCCTTATAGTAAAGTGGTACCATTTAAACTTCTTTCTACTTTTTAGCTACTATTCAGCTATTTTTTGCACATTTGTTTTTTTTTTCAGATAATTTCCACTTTGTTGTACACATTTCTGCTTCTTTATTATGATTTCTACTTCAAGCCTGCAATCATAACTGATATTAGAAACATAGATTAACCAAGAAAAAGTCAACTGCACATTTTGACACACTTTATTCTTCACCATGTCATATCTGCGTCACCACAGACCCTTACAAAATAGAGGTCAGTCCACTTTGGTACCAATTTGACCAAACCACGGCTGTTAATTTTCATCCTTGTTCCGCCGCACTCTGTAAACACTCCAAGTGCATGCTGGGAAAACACATTTCTTGTTATCTAATTTGTTTTGCACTCAAACGCTTGGAATAACCAAAATAATTTGTGCAAAATTAACTGATGATATTTACATAATGCTACATAGACGTACTGTTTCCTGCTGATGATATCTGATGTGTTTCATTATCAAAACTATGGATCTAGGCAAGAAGTAAATCGGCTATCACAATGAGCACGACAGCTCATCTTTACACTTCCTTGTTTCATATTGTAGATGGCATTGAGGTTTTTCACAAGGAGAGAGGGAAGACACCTCATTACAGCAGGGTCTGTCACCGTGAAATTGAAGAGTCAGATTAGGTTTGTTTTTGTCGCTCTCTGTTGTGGCCAATTTTGTCATTCCTGGTGGTGTAATGCAATATCAAGCAAATTGTTTTTGTCCTCCACCAAAATGTAAAGTGGCCCCACCAGAGCTTCCTGAATCATTGGAGAAATATTAGGAATGGATCACAAGTTATTTCTTGGCGCTCCAATTTTCTGCTGAGGTAAAATGGAATGTGAATTTGCATAGCTTGGGGCCCTTGCCCCTGATAGCTTGTGATTTGTTTCAATGACAGGGCCTATTACTGAGGTGTGTGTTGATGTAGTCATACAGCATTCAAATGTCTAAAGCCCTAATCCCACCTCAGCACTCACAGTGAAGGGTTGTACTATTTCTGAGATGATGTAAGCTGCTGAGACGAGATGGAAGCCCTGGAGAAATCGGCAAGAAAAAAGAAACGGCGCATTAAAATCAAATTCAGAGGTTGTGCTCTGTTTGCGTAAAGGCTGAGAAATTTCTATCTTTCCAACAATTTTACAACACGAGTATGTAAAAATAAACAAGCCTAGCCACTTCATTAGTGAGTGAACACCCACATAAACCCTTCTGAGGATGTACAGTATCGAGTACAGCAACGCGCACGTCTGCTTCGCTGCCGGTGAAGTCTGATCTTACAATAGATGTAGCGAACGAACGTGCTGATGATTTTACTATTCATGACTGCTTTCTCTCCAGAGACAGCTTATGTTGATGTACTTTCTCTGGCACCCATATATTATTTACAAAGAAAGCCCGGGCTGTAATGAGCACTAATTAAACACTGGAGACTGGGAGATGACTGGCAGAAAACATCGCAGCATGTGACAGACATCTGGTGAAGATAAGTGATCTTGCGATGGTGGAGATGGAGAGAACCTTATGGCGGAAAGCAAAGTAACGTTGCAAGTCGTGTGAACCTGCACTTGAACCTGACTTTCAAACTCTGTCAATCAAGCTGGCTACAGCTGTCATGGTTCATAGGGCACGGGCTCAGAGGACTGCATGTGTGTGCTCGATGTGAGAAACTGGGTAAGAGCCAAAATAAATGTGTGCGTATGTTTTGTGTACAGTTTGTGTGGGCTTGTGTGAGTATGTGAAGGGCAAGTTTGGGGATGTAATTTACAGAAGGAAGAAAATAATCATCTCCATCGCTCCTGTTTAAAGCTCTTGTGTATTTTAGTTTTTCTGTAAGTCAACTATTCCTTCTAAAGAAACATGCCTCATGAATAAATTTGAGAAAAAAACAAAAAAATACTGTATAAAACCTACAACACAACTGTGGAAATTTTAGCCTCTTTTTGGGGGTGCTTGAGCACCCCTGGATTTTAACTTAGCACCCATGAAAGTTAAGAAACCATCATTAGGATTTTATATGGAAACTCAGTTTTCAAACCTTTGATTCACCAGAATATTGAATAAATTTGGAATAAATATGGAATAAGTGTTGGCACTTAAACGGCCTGGTAAATTATATAATTTTTTTAACTTTTGCACGAGTTGGATCCTCTATCCAATAGGCTCGTCAGCAACTGACCAATCTGCAAACTCAATTTCTCCCGAAATGAAATGCCCCTTAACTACAGGAGCTGGGGGGCAGTGGGGGGATGAGGGAGGTGGAGTGCTATATCTGTAGAAACTTAGCTAGTTGTGCATTCTGGAAAACCTAGTAAAGAAACCAAAAGTTAAACTGGGTTTCATTTTCAGAAACAGATCCTGCCTAAATCTGAATGCTAGGAAACGCCTTGTATCTGTGACCTTCCTTCCCTCCATTGACTACGGTGACATTATTTACACGAGCGCTCCTATAAGAACCCTGCAGATGTTGGTTGTGGTCTATCATGGTGCACTAAGATTCATAACTGGCTGTGATTATTGTAACCATCATTGCACCCTGTATTCACTGGTTAACTGGTCATCATTAACTTCACGCAGACTCTCTCACTGGTACATTTGCATCTTTAAATCACTTCTTGGTCTGCTGCCTTCATACATCTCAACCTACATGTCTCTGTGTAAGTGCAGCTACAGCGTGCGCTCTCAGGACATTATTACCTGCAGTGTTCCCTCAGTGTGGACTGAACTTGTCAAAAGGGTCTTCTCCTTCTCCGCTCCTGTTTCCTGGAATATCTTTCAAAAAGATCTGAAGCTCTCGACCTTGACCTCTCTAAGTGGCTTTAAAAATCTGTTGGACTCCTGGCAAAGACCAATGCAGACATGTTCCTGTTATTAGTTTTCTACACTCGCTTTATAATTTAGCTGTTTTTGTTACTTTTTTGGTCATCTTATTTGTAAAAATAAAAAATAAAAAACTCTGTACGCCTTTTTATAACTGTCTATTGTTGTTGCTGTTGTCCATTGTCATTGTTTTTTTGTTGAAATCAGGTCTCTCTTGTAAATGAGTCCTTGAGGCTCATTGGGATTTACCTGTCTGAATAAAGGTTGAATGAATGAATCTGTAATGTGCGCCGGAATGCAGTTGTCGACTGGGGGTGGAGGGAGGTGTTATGATGCATGAAAGAAGTGGAGTGTGCTCTATTCAAACAAGGGGAGCTGTTGGTCAGGCTATTTCTTGTTGCTCTCTAAAATACTTATTGAATCACTTGTTTACTCATGTAGGTACAGTAAATGTAAATGTTTAACAACCCATCAAAATACTGTACACCAGAATGTTGGAAATGGCATCTACTTTATTTAAAATCTTCTGGGGGTGGACCCCCAGACCCCACCACCAGTGTGTCCCCCAACTTTTTTTTTCATTCAACTTTTATTTATACAGGTTAATCCCATTGAGCCATTGGGACTCATTTACAAGAGATACCTGATTTCTTTAACAAAGAGTGATGACAACAGTGGATAACAACACCAACAATAGACAATCATAAAAGAGGCATACAAATGTATTTATTTTTTATTTTTTACAAATTAAAATGAAATGGCAACCGAAAGGACACTCAAAAGGAAAAAAAAAGGTGAAAAAAACCCCAGCTAGATTATAAAGTGATGTAGAAAACTAGAAACAGGAACATGTCTGCATTGGTTCTTGGCAGGAACTTAACAGATGTTTGAAGCCACTTAGAGAGGTCAAGGTCGAGAGATTCAGATCTTTTTGCAAGATATTCCAGGAAACAGGAGCGGAGTAAGAGAAGGCACTTTTGCTAGTTCAGTCCACACTGAGGGAACACTGCAGGTAATAATGTCTTGAGAGCGCACGCTGTAGCTGCACTCACGCAGAGACATGCAGAAGGAGATGTATGAAGGCAACAGACCAAGAAGTAATTTAAAGATGAAAATGTACCAGTGAGAGAGTCTGCGTGAAGTTAATGATGTCCAGTTAACCAGTGAATACAGGGTGCAGTGGTGGGTACGATAATCACAGCCAGTTATGAATCTTAGTGCACCATGATAGACAGCATCCAACATCTGCAGGGTTCTTGTAGGAGCATTCATGTAAATAATGTAACCGTAGTCAATGGAGGGAAGGAAAGTTGCAGTTACAAGGTGTTTCTTAGCATTCAGGGTTAGACAGGATCTGTTTCTGAAAAAGAAGCCAAATTTAACTTTCAGTTTCCTTACTAGGTTTTCCACGTGAAGCTTAAAAGAGAGATGCGAGATGACCAAGATACCCAAATATTTGTAGGAATCGACAAACTCAACAGGGACACCATTTGAGGATAAAATCAGAGGAAGAACTGCTGGGACCAACTTCCTGTTTGAAAAAAACATCCCTTTGGTTTTATTGGCATTTAGGACAAGTTTGATACAGAACAAATCTGACTGGATGACATTATATATATATATTTTTTACTTTACAAATGCTTCTGATGCCAATGGCCACTGCACTGTTAAAGACATGAGCCATTGTCAGCATTGGAGGCTGATCACCCCTAAGAGCAGATTCTAGAATCATCCTGCAACACCAATATTACATTTTTATTCATTTTAGCATAAAACATAAAATCAACTTTAAATATTGCTATTCACTTGCAAAGAATTACATTGTTCAGGTTATTTACCATTCAGATTGTCCAACCCAAATGCCATTATGTTGCCATCTCACTTTTATACAGATAATGTTTTAGCAACAACCCAAATGCCATTATGTTGCCATCTCACTTTTATACAGATAATGTTTTAGCAACTGGCATGAAAAACAAACAAACAAACAAAAAAAAAAACCTTAAACAAAATAGAATATTGTCATGGTGAGAAGAGATTTGTGGACCCTGGAATGCAGACTGATATGAGGAGCTAACAGAAGAAAACCTCAATTATAAAAGGAAATAAAATACTGTCATGGCAACAAAAATAGCAAAAGTTCAAGAACTCACATGGGAGACCAGCTTGTGGCACAGAAACTCATAATTCTCTGCTGGTGAGTGAAAATGATATATTCACGGGAGCTGATGAGCAAGTGGAAACACCTGAGCTGATTACAGACTGGGAGCAGGATGACTGAGAAGGGCAGAAAATGACTGAAGAGGAGTGATGGTACCCCCCCCCCCC
>NC_056506.1:42141784-42158471 GCF_014905685.2 Nematolebias whitei
GTTCTGAATAAACCCTGCACCAGTGAGGTCACAGCTCAGACATAGTAAAGATGACAGCAGTACAGGATCATGAAATCTGTTCTTACCACTGATTAGTGGTAAGAATCCAATAAAATCAATAATCACTAGGAAACAGGTTTTTGACAATTATGAGCTGTGAGTTCACTGGTGCAGGGTTTATTCAGAACCCACATGGATAATTTATCCTCTGTTTCTGTGGTAACAAACCATTTGTCCCCTAATATGGCTTGGCTGTGTGTTCCCCAGTAAGTACTGGCTAACTGCCCATTAGCTCCTGATTTGTAACTGATTCATTCCTGAGGCGTTCCCTAGTAGTTGATCAATTTTTTTGTACCTTGCTGTAAAGTGTTACCAATATGAGAATTTTACTTGTACATTTTCTTCTTACTACTATGCCAAACACAACTATTGTTTAAATGTTTTCTCTGCCCAGCTTGCAATATTTATATATATATATATATATAGTTGTCAACAATCTACATGATATTTAGTAATAGAAATAATTAGCTAAGTCCCATTTAAAATTGACAGTATTGAAATTCATAGAGGTAATGAAATACAATTTTTGGGTGTTGTTATTGATGAGAAGCTGATGTGGAAAACTCATGTAAATAACTTAAGAATAAAAATATCTAAATCAATTGCGTTACTGTATAAAGTATAATAGTTTTTGAATGACAAAGCTTTGTATATAATATATAATGTAATGATTGTTCCATATTTAATCTATTGTATTGAAGTTTGGGGGAAAGCATGCAAAACAATAACAAACCCTATTTTCATTTTACAAAAAAAGAGCTATAATAATTATTAGTAGGAAGTGCTATGGTCACTCAACAAATATATTATTTTGCAAGTCATATATAAAGCTCATAATTTTTTTTACTCCCAAATATTCAATAAAAATTAGTTTAAAAAGAGAGTCATTATAACCTTAAGGGAATGGAAATGTTTGTAAAACCTCCATTTAGAACTAGTAAACTATGTTTAAAAAGATGATTTTAAGTTAAAATTGTTGGGAAAGTATGCTGCCATGTGAAGGGTGACTAATATTTTTGTTTTCACTTTGGAGATGTTCAAGCCTAAATTGTTGTTTGTTTGTAGTTATTTTATATATATTTTTTAAATAAGGGGTATATGTGATGACTTTTCTTCTTCTTTCTGCACCCTTTTCATTCAGTGTTTCTTTTTAATGACTTTGTTTTGTTTCTTTTAATTGAATGAATAAATGAAATGAAAGTTGATTGTGCTATTTTTGCTACTTAAGCCTTTGCCCAAAAGGGATGACATAAAACATATTCAATAAAATTCAAGTCTCCTCTTTTGGGTTTAATACAATTAAATTGTAGGCAAAACATATGTTGACCAATTTTCATTAAAAAAAAAAACTGACAAGATTAGATTTGTGTTGCATTATCTGCTCATTTATCACTAATAAAACTGTTAAAAATGATAGAAAATGCTTATAGTAGTTAAACATATGTTGTCTTTACTGCTTCACTGAGCCAAGCAATAAAACGTAATGTCTTCAATGTCCAAAGCATTCATGGTGTGGAGCGTGGGACAAAACGCATATAACACTCAAAATAGAACAAACTGAAGTAGGAGGGGATGTAATTCAGGAAAATCCCATGACTTGATTTTGAAAATACTAAAGTTGG
Source organism: Nematolebias whitei (assembly GCF_014905685.2). Classification (NCBI taxonomy): domain Eukaryota; kingdom Metazoa; phylum Chordata; class Actinopteri; order Cyprinodontiformes; family Rivulidae; genus Nematolebias; species Nematolebias whitei. The sequence goes on from NC_056506.1 coordinate 42,143,467, forward strand.
TACAAGTTAAAAAAAAAAAAAAAAAACAGAAAGAAAATTATTGTGGAGCAAACCAATGCCAAACATGCACATCTACAGTATATACTAAGGATTTAATGAGAGTGGCAGAACTGGTGAGTGGCACTTAGCAGCAGAACCTAGGTAACAGTTAAAACGAGAAAACACACAAATAAAGGCACATGATCTTTGTTAGGGAATTGGTGGTCAAAGTTTATGGATGCTTTTAACTACTATGGCTGAGAATGTCAACTCTGCCCATGAACCACATGTTTGAGTTAGCAGCGAGAGCTGGATGAGGAGCTGGGACGCTACAGTGTGCAGCTGGCGCTCCTAGGTCGCCTCTGAGTCTGTGAGCTTGGCTGAACTGATAAGCGAATAAAACAAGCTTCGCACACGGCCAATGGCAATTTTTTGTTACTGGGCCTCATGTGTGTACGTCCTGTATATCTGAGCAAACAATCCTGAAATATATGTACTTGCAAGTTAAAACTGGTTAAAAATCTTCTCCCGCCATCGAGTGTGGCTCCTTTTGAGTAGGTGTGATGAAGCAAGAACATTTTTCTCCAACAATTTTTATGAAATGTAACAAAAAAGAACATTAATCAAACATAAAACTGAAACTCATTGGATGAAAATGATGCAACAAATCCAAGAGAAAACAGATCACAAACTAGAGAAATACACTCTTTCTAAATATCTAAATACCCAAAGAAAGAAATAATCATCAAAACTACAACTGTGGCGCTAAGCTTAAATTTGGACACAAATTTTTGGCTTTTCAAGGAAAACAAAGCAAACTTGAATGGCTCTTACCTGCCGTGTACTTTAATGTCCGAGATGGCGTAGAAGTATCTGGATAGATTATTCTCATCCACCATGGTGGCTCCAGTTGCCGGCTTCAGTAGCCTAATCCTCAGATCAGTGATCGTGAAGAAATCCCTCAGATTCTTAGTGGTATCCAGCTGGCCGTATAGCGAGGCCATGTTGTGTAGTCGAGGTCCAGCAAAGAGAGCGAAGCGGTCCTTTATTTCAAAACGTACTGTTTTGTCATTTTTCCACACATAGCCTCGGGAATAGTCCTCGGTGCAAATGATGTCCAGCAGAGTGAGTTGGGTGAGATCATTCACTGTCTTGGGTTCCATAGTAAAAGCATCAAGGCAGTCAGTGGCATAGAATTGGTAAGGTGTCCAGGTTCGGCCATAGTCGAGGGACTTTTCCAGGACCATCTGCTCCGGTCGTCCCGATTCAAAAGTAATAACAATGTCATCGGTGAGTTCAACTGTCTTGTTCCATGATAATGTGATGTTGACCTGCAGAGGCTTTGGATATTTCTTCCATGATGATGACTGCCAAAAAGTCGTAGGGTTTCTCCCTTCAAAGTCAAACATTAACCCCGGAGGATGAGCCAACTCCTCTGTGGCAGCATCACATTCATTGTTGCACATGTAAGGATTCTCCTAAAAGAAAACACAACAACACAAATGTAAGTGACTGCTGCAGGCATACTGCAACAATAACCTTTTCTCCATCATGTTTTCATTGCAACATTTAAAAACAATATTTGGCCTTACTTTGTTGAAATGCATTGTTTAAAAAGTGGACCATGACTTTAAAGCATACAGAAATACAGCTATTGTTAAATTAAGGACAACTGTACTTCTTATTTTGTTTCTTGAGGATGTTCAGCCTCAAGTCTCTTTTTATAGGTGTCACCTCATATCCAAAGTGAAACATCGTCAACATCTGCAAAACAGCTATAAACAGAAACTGGTACCAGATATCTGCTCCATACAACAGTGGTTGAATATTGTTAAGGTACTTTATGAAATGGAACAAATAAATTTCGTACTTAGACCAAATTAAGACATTTTTATGAGTAAATGGGGAAAATGGACACAGTACGACACCTAAGAAGAGACATGAGGAAACTCAATACCATTATCAGAGGAATTTTTAGACCCTAGACACTTGCTACAGAAATTAATTTTTATTTCCATTTTTATTATATATATATATATATATATATATATTGGATGTTTACTCCTAGAGAGTGAATGGTTGTTTGTCTCATTTGTCTCCATGTGTCCCTGTGATGGACTTGCGACCTGTCCAAGGTGTACCTCGCCCCTCGCACAATGATTGCTGGACATGGGCACCGGCGACCCCTGTGACCCAAAATGGAAGAAGCGGGTGAAAGATAATGGATGGATGGATGTTTACTCCACTTTTTTTTTATTATTACTGTAATAAGGCATGCCTAGGGTATCATAATCTGGAAAATGTATGTGATATATATTTGAACTGTTATCTACTATTGAAAATGTTGTTAAAAATTAAAGTGGAAGAAAAAAAAGCATCTTAAACATACAGAAAAATTACAGCTGCATTCTAGTCAGCATCGTAAGATTGTCATGTTCTGAATGACTGAAAAGTTACACCAATATAAAGTAATTAAATGTGAGTTTTGTAAAATGATGAGCATTGGCAATGTTAACAGAAACAAACAGCAGAGAGCATGAGCGAACCATGATGAAAATCAAAAAAGTCCATGCTCAATAATCCAGGTATACATTCCAACAATTTTCAGTCAGGACTGAAAATCCTGACTGGATCATTAATTAATATTAATGATTAATATTAATGAATCATTAATATTAATGAATATTAATATTCATTAATATTTTGATGAAAATATTAATCAAACACTGAAAATATAAACATGTATTCCCGACATTAAATGCCTTTATGTTCCTTATTTCATAATGTTTAAATGACCAAATTATGCCAAAGTAAGGAATAAAACATCCATCCATCCATTTTCTTTACCCGCTTATTCCATTTTGGGTCACGGGGGTCGCTGGTACCCATGTCCAGCAATCACTGTGCGAGGGGCGGGGTACACCCTGGACAGGTCTCCAGTCCATCACAGGGACACATAGAGACAAACGAGACAAACAACCATTCACTCTCTCATTCACACCTAGGGACAATTTAGAGTTACCAATCAGCCTAACATGCATGTTTTTGGTCTGTGGGAGGAAACCGGAGTACCCGGAGAAAACCCACGCACGCACGGAGAGAACATGCAAACTCCACCCAGAAAGGCCCCTGGACCGGGGTTTGAACCAAGGACCTGCTCGCTGAGAGGCAGCAGCTCTACCATTTGTGCCACCGTACTGCCCAGGATTAAAACAAAAATGCAAAAACAAGTTAAAACTTTAAAATCATTCCCATAAAAAGGGTCATAAGCTTTTACAATTGTTAACAGACAAATGGCTGTTTTATTCAGATTGCTTCCGTTTCCTATGGTTGATGTTGCATACTTTCTCCCACAGCTGCCTAAAAGTGTAGAAGTCTGATTAAATTTGGATCCCAATTGATTAGTTTGGCACTAATGAAAGCGAAACGTCAACGAGCAGATTGAACTACGTCTGAAATGTAAACGCGTCAGGACTGGCAGTTTCTACAAAGAACCTGGCAGGGATAAAATTCACTGTAGTTTAAAAAAAAAAACTTAAAAATGTGAATTTCATAAGTGTGGCAAAGTATTTAGTTCTGAATAATTGCCTTGTTTGTGATGCTTTCAATTTGGCTATTGACCTTGGAAAGTAATTTTTTTCCTTGATTTGTTGGCTTTTAATCCCATCAAATCAACACAGTTTCTATCACAGTAATGCCATTGTGTATTTCATAATCCAGCAATGCCAGTTCCAGACCTAGAGGAAATGGTGACCTTCTCACTGAGACCACTGTAGCTGCCATGCACCATTCCTGCCCACACTCCCACCCAAATTGCCTGTGTAATTGATATTCCTGTGTGGTATTTCAGCCGGGATGGGATTGGAATCCCGATGAGTGTTTCTTATAAAACAGGCAAAGGGGCATGCATTTTTCATGGGCCCATGTTTGCTTTCTACCGTAGACACCCAGAGAGCCCGAGTGTTTGTGCGAGCGCATTTGTGGGGAGAAAGAGAGGCGCTCTAGATGTGTTTGTGTTTGTTTGTGACAGGGATAGAGAGCTCTGAATGTGTTTGCTTATGCGTCTGTGTGCACATGCCGAATGCATTCGTATGTGTGGGTGTGTTTATGAGTGCGCAAATGTGATTGGATAGCAAAGGGAAGGAACAGTGAGAGTGAGGAGAGAGCTGAAACGAGGCCAGAAAACACAAGACTCGCTCCAATTGACATTCCTCTCACCTCCAGTGCACGAAACAATGAGGGTTAAGTGCTGATGAGATTCAGATCAACTGTAACATGGTTCAGTAATCAGCAGTCATCTGACACTTTCTACTCAAAATACTCCAAAGGTGAGAATGGTGCTATCAACCACATTAGTCACCTATCTCTTAGATGAAGCGGTGCTTTCAACCCAAACTGCCACTCTGTTGAGGGCAGGAATACAGATACGCAGCATCTTATTTGAAAAGACCAATAGCTGCTTTTGTCTTCAAGTGAGTTTCAAATTTCTCTTCCCCAAAGGAAAAGAAAAAATAGATTTTTTTTATCTTCTTCACAGGAAGCTATATGGATGACTGCTTAGATATATATCTCCTGAGTCCATTTCATTTCCTGTGGGACTATGATATGTTATCAGTCACTTACTCTTCAGCGAGAAAAGATAACAATTCGACGACAGAGGAAAAGACTTCAGGATTGTGGGTCACTAGGCCTGCGCCGCTGACTCAAAAGAACATTACATGATCCAATTAGAAGGGTAATAAGGGTTATGGTGCTAAGAGAGACGGCAAGGATAAGGAAGAGTGGGAGGTGGAGAAAAATGTAACCCTTTAGGAATGTGTTTTTTTTAAAAGGAAAATCAGCTTCTAAAAGTATTCTGCTTTTCCGCCTATGCACACCCACACACCTTCAGCACTAACACGGAGCTTGAAAGGCCACAGCGTAGCCCGAAACCACAAACAGAGGAAAAAAAAAAGGGAGATTTAAAAGGGAGAGTTAAGGGGTAATAGGGAGAATGGTGGCTGTCTGAGTTCTGCCACAGGGACAATAAATTGTACTCGAGCCTACAGTTTACCAATGATGTGCGCTGCAGCTCGTTATATTCCCTGCGTGTGCTTGAACAGGTCTGGAGGTCTGTTAGAGCTTGATGGTACGCAGAGCGGGAGACAAGGATCGACTCTGTAAGAGGGAATGATTTCCCTGTTGTAATTCAAGGGCATGAATCTTCACTTATTTATCTTTCTCTTTTTTTTTTTTTTTTTTGTCCATGGCTCTCACGGTTTCGTCTCAGAACAGCGGGGCGGCTGCTGTTGTATCTGCTGAGGAGGGATCTTTATTCACAGAGGCTATGAAGACCTGTGAACACATAGCTCGTGGCTAACGAGAAAAAAATTTCCCAACAGACCAAACAAAAGAAGGGTAAAAAGAAGCCTTTGACAGAGTAATTTGTCCAAGAAACAAGTGGAAAGCACCAGGAGCAGAAAAACAAACAAAAAAATATAGTTGGAAATAAGCATTTCTCATTAGCCCAGTCTATTGTTGATAATACTCAATGATCTGCTTTTATTAAATGTTAAGAGGAATGTACAGTAGTTGTTCTCTCCCGGTAAAGCTGGCATGCCTCCAAACAGCCTTGTTTAGGTGGAATGAGAGATGTAGAGAAAGGTCATCGCCTTTTAGCGGGCATCCTGTGGTGGTTATTTAACAGCAAAAACACTGCCTTATGAAGATCAATACCTTCTATGGTCATTTAAGACCAAGAGCTTCAGCGCTGTGCCAGGGGGCAGCTATTGAAAAACAATAAACCCTCTCAACTTGATCCTTTACCTGTGATCAAGGCTGTGGGAGAGGGAAAAAGTCAGCAGAGGATTTGAAAGAAACAAGAATTTTGTACCAAAATGAAATATCGACCAGCAGAAAAATAGATCTGACCTTAATAAAAAGGAAGTGCCAGCATGAAAATACAGTTTAGCTTTGTGTGTCATTGAAGGGTAGGTTACCATTTTAAAGCACGATGCAACATTTATGATGTAACGTGATTATAAGAGAAGCAAGCTGACTGGAATACAGATAGGTTGGATGACAGCAGTTTTCTAACATTCATTTTATTTATTCATTATTGATATTTTATCAAAGCGAAGGGCAGAAAGTTCAAAGTTTATACATTTATCAGATAAAATTAACAAAATGCACTAAATAACATTGTCCAAACTTGTTTGTGGCAACGAAATGAGGAAACTTAAAGGAGTCAGTTTTAATGTTGCATTTTTGCCCACGTTTTGAAGAATTAGGTTTTTATTGTCATTTTGTTCTAAAGTATATTTTTAATATCAAGTTACAACTAGTTAATACTTGTATTTAAAAAAAAAGACACTGTTGGTACTCATCCTTTCAGATTGGGAGCATCCAACTCGGTTTTTCAGGCTTGCTCAAGGCCATTTAGATTTAACAAGTTTCATATTTATTTAATTATTAATATTTTATTAATATATTCTTTTTCATTTATTTTATTTATCTTTTTCACCACCGACTGTTATAGCGCTAAGACCTGAACAATGATGATGATTAAACAATAAGAAATATTTTAATTCTATTGGACCAAAATGTAATTATTGTGTCACAATATCTGACTCATATTTGAATCATTGTTCAATTTAAGCTTGTTGCTTTCCCTTCGTATACATTTATGTTTTCTGTCAGATGGGACTAATGCAAAACAAACAAACACAAACAATGATACAACCCTTTAATGTGCACAGGCTACTACAAGCTTTAGCTAGTTTTATTTTTATTTTCTTGTCTTGTTAATAAGAATTTTGATGAGACTTTATTTTACAGATCAATAAATACACAAGCATTACCAATTTCCCCATTTATGTACCTTGAAAATAGAACACTACAACACCAATTAAGGACATATTGTCATAAGAAAAGCTACATTTTTTTCACCAAATAAATAATAATATAAATAAACTGAATTTAAATTGAATTAGATTAAATGTCACATGTTGGCAGCTACATGCCAGTTGGACTTCTGCACAGTAGATTAGCTAAACATGAAAATTTGGCAACAGTTAGGTTTTTAAAGACATAATATTTTGCTAAAGGAATTATGAATGAATAGTTTCTTAGCTTTTTTATGGTATAAAATAAACCTGTAAATAAAACTGTTGTGAGTACATAAGTACACTTTTTGTTTACCCTGAATAATTCATACCACTTCATTCCCCCTTTATGGTAAATAGACTGTACTAGTGCCTTATCAAGACGCTCAAAGTACTTTACACTACAATCTGTGCCCTCATTTACCCATTCATACACCGATGGGACACACATCAGAGGCAATGAGGGGTTTGGTGTCTTGCCAAGGGACACTTTGGCATGTGACTACTGGTGGATTCGAACCCCCAAATCTTACATTGTAGGACGACTGCTCTAACCACCCAGTCACAGCTGCTACATAACTGTCTTTCTATTTATTTTGTGCTCCTTGTAGTCTAGTGTTAATTACATTAGTGCTTTATCACATTCACTAGCGATCTGGTCTGGAAAGCTCAATCCTCACTGCCTCCTACACGTGTGCAGTGGAGAGCTTCCTGTGCTCCAGCATCAACGTGTGGCATGGAGGCTGCACAGCTGCAGAAAGAAAAGCTCTGCAGAGAGTGGTGAAGGCTGCACAGAAGTCTGTTGGAGTCAGCCTCCCCACCATCAGACATCTACACCTCCAGATGCAGGGAGAGGGCTACCTGCATCACGAAGGACCCCACTCACCCAGCACACACACTTTTTGCCCCGCTCCCCTCAGGAAGGAAGTTAAGGTGCATTAAGTGTAGAACCACTAGACTGAGGAACAGCTTCTACCCTGAGGCTGTTAGACTCATGAATATCTAACTAGAATAATCACTGTGAAAAATCACATCATGTTGCTGCTGATCTGTTTCATGTCGATGTGTTCAATCATGCTCATCCGCTCACACAGACTCATGTTCATGCTGCTGTTTGGCGTATTGTTTTTACGCTAGTAGTGCTTAGTGTATTTCTAGATAATGTTTTTCTTAGTTCATATCTTAGTTTTTTTTTTTTTTTTACTGTTTTTCTTTTACATTTTATTGTTGGAGGTAACTGGGACCCTGTGTACATAATTCCGTTCCACCACATGTACCACATGTGGTGCGAATGACAAATAAAGAAACTCTGACATCTGTATTAACTTTCTCACTGAGCAATCTCACACGGTTTTAACTGTTTCTTACTTTTAATAAAGTGCCGTACCAATTTAATTCTTATGATTCTCTCTCAGCTGTGTTTTATATTCATAAATCCTATCGTTCAGTATGCTTCCATAAAACTAAAATAATCTCTTCTATAAAAAGATGCATGGCTGTCTTAAATTCACATCTATACACCACGCATGAATCTTTTAAAGACCTGTGTCTTATTGGTACAGCTGACATCTATATTGCCACCTTGGCTGCTGTGTCACAGCTGGTTGTTATCAGCGCTATACGATCCATCTGAGGGTGCTTGCTTAGTGTGGAGGGCTTGAACAGTGAGTCTGTGGCTGGTCGCAGCTAATGATGTCCTGATCTCTGCAGCCTATAAGGTCAATCCAATATCAGGGAGTCACACAGCAGGAGAGCCCGAGAACAAGGCAGACAAAGACAGACACTTGAGCTGTGAATCCAAATGTCATTTACTGGAATGTAAAGCAATCAGGACACTCAGTTCCTCAGATTGTCATGAAGGCTTAGTAGATGTTAAGATGTAATTTCATGGCTGCGCTCAGTTGTTTGTAATGATTTCAATTTATGAGAATCAATGGCCCGTACCAGATTAAACAGCACTGCACAGTATTGTAAATCTGTTGCACACCAGTTACATCAATAAAACTGTTGCAATATTCGCACATACACATAAAGATGAAGACATTTTCTCCTTGAACTTGCTTCTTCAGTAACATACTGCTCAAAAATTCAAAAATGTACATTTTAAGCAAAATAATTACAACGATGCACACATGTGAATGCATTACTTGATAAGTGGCAGGTATCTAAATGTGTTCAGTAGCCTGCAAGGCTGACAAAATGCAACCTTGTGTTGATGTGCGGTTTGACAGACGATGTGGCCGTGAAGATAAATTCTCCCACCAAAGACAGCTGTTGATGAAAGATGGCCACACGCAGGATGACCTATCAGTTCTGCTGACAGATGTCTGGACACGAAGCGCTGGTCACAACTTTATTCACAACAGTTTTCTACTTCAGAGTGTTCTTTAAGGCAAGCTTCTAATGTAAAGTGCGTAAATTAAATCTTGACGTTTCAGATTTAGCTGCTATTTTTTCCTAGACGTGTGCGCTCATTCATTATTCAAATGTGCACATGTTAAAAGGTGCAGGTATGTACAGTTTGTCTCCAGTTGTTTCCAAAAATAGCATGTCCCAGTTCAATAAATATCTCCACAACTGTACAAGCACAATTAATAACCCTGGGTACCTGGGAGAATTTTGCCTGCGTGCCCACAACACAAGGACACAGTGAGAAATACTGCGATGAAAATCCAAAGTTAGACCAACACTTTCTCCATGAACCTGCAGACACTGGTTCTGAAGAGTCATAAAATTCAAAAAGCAAAATATAAAAAGTGGCGTAATAAAAATGAAACATTATTCAAGGAGGTGTTCTTTCAGAAACTCCCATGTAGGAATTACCGTATATTTCAAACTATAAGGTGCAGCAGATTATAAGGCGCAATATCAAGGAATGGGTCTGTTTTCATATATAAGGCGCATTAAGTGAAACAAAACAGTCAGATAAGTCAAACTTTATTCAACTCATTCACAATAACCACATAAAATCAGTTTGAGGTCAGTAAGCACAACCAGAATTAATACATAAGGTGCACCTGATTATAAGGCTCACTGTCAATTTTTGAGAAAACTGAAGGATTTTAATTGTGCCTTATAGTCAAAAAATTGCGGTATTTAGTTTCAGCAATAATCTTTACTGTCAACATTCAAGAACAGTGGCTGTTTGCATTTTCTCTGGTCTTTGCAAAAAAGGTTTTTATTGAACAAATCAGTGTTTTTATTATCTGCTTTCTTTCAGTACTGATTAAGTCTGAGCAACAACATTTTATGGTTGGTGCAATGTGGATATCCTAACTGGGCCTTCCTGAAAGCGGAGAAGAAACTCAAACAGGACTCCAGTCAGCCATCAGGTGAAAAGGAGGAACCAAGACCAGTGGCCATTCCGTATGTTGAGGGAGTATCAGAGAAACTGAAATGTTTATTTTCTAAACACAACGTCCCAGTGGCTTTTAAACCCCAAAATACATTACGGCAAAAACTGGTCCATCCCAAAGATCCAGTCCCCCGACACAAACAGAGTAATGTTGTGTATGCTGTTCAGTGTCAGGAGGGTGATCAGTCTTACATTGGGGAAACTAAACAACCACTGGCCAAAAGGATGGCCCAGCACAGAAGATCAACATCATCAGGCCAGGACTCTGCGGTCTACACTCATCTCCAGGCCAGCGGTCACTCTTTCAGGGATGACGATGTTCACATCCTTGATAGAGAGGAATGATGGTTTGAGAAAGGAGTGAAGGAGGCCATCTTTGTGAAAAGAAATCGTCCATCATTAAACAGGGGTGGAGGCCTCCGTGTCAAACTGTCCACCTCTTACAATGCTGTGATTGCTAGTATCACTCAGCCTCCTGTGAATAGCAAGCGGCCATCAGGGCACTAACCATCAGTCGTTAGGCTGATGGTCCTCCTTTATCCTGTGAACGGCTAGTTTTGTATGTCAACAACAAACTGGTTGATCCACTATGAGAAGGTGCTATTTATAAGACTGAGTTTAATGCAGCTCCTCAGACTGAAAGTCCTTTGGATAAAAAAAATATATATATTTCAACAAACAGAATACATCCAGAGGATCTTAATTGACTTTGTTAGATTTTTCTACCTGGATTATTGAGCATGCATTAGGATATTTTATGGTTACATTGACTATTGAAAGTAAATAGTTAATAAACCTCGAATATTTAGTTACAGCATTAATTATCTGTTGGATATCAAACAAAAAAAAAAAGACTTGTCACCAGCTTTATCATTTAGGTTGAGACGTAGCTGGTTAAATACCATTTCCTCTTTACCCTTTGTCACATAACCCAACTTTTATATGATGCTTTATATTTTGCATTTTTAACTACGAACCAGGGGAGTTCTAATATTTTTTGTGTTGAGGGCAAAACGGTTGGGTTATTTGCTCCAATAAATTGAGACTTCAATTGTGAACTTTAAACTTTAGTATTCATAAAAAATACAACCACATTTAAAGTGCCCACTTTAATGTCATTCTGATGTATTAAACCTAATGCAGTTGATCTAAAACAAGCATAAAATACAACTGATGACCAAATTCTGTAGCTAGAAAGATACCATTACATGACACATCAGAACTTTGGCAAAATCACATTGTCTCTGTTTATATTAAAATAAAACAATAATAACATAAACTGATGGCATGCTCTCTTAGAGAAATAAATGTTTTATTTGGTTAAGAAATAATAAAGCAATACTTAAAAACAGGGTAGTGATAGGAAAACTAAAACCTTTCGCTTCAATAGTATTTTAATGGGTGGAAAAATGGCAGCATGGGATAGTAATATGGTAAAACCTTGGACAAATAAATCATCAGAAAGTAGAAACAGATTGTTTAAACTATGCTGTTTATAAGAATAAATTAAAGGTAAGAACACCTGCTGTAAAATAACAGGGGAAGGGTGCCACTTGATCTTGGCAATTGTGTATGAACAATGTTTTATAACTAGCAAATATATGATTTTTAATGCTTTATAGTGTTTATATGATCAAGAAAAAAATATTTGTGGTATAAGACTATGTTGTAAGCAGCCCTTATTACAAAGTCATATTAGTTGCATTTGGAATTATTCAATTCCAGTTATCATTCATAGTGATGGTTACTCCTATAATTTTATTGTACTTGTACTTAGAAGTCTGGTTTGATCATGACTCTTTTTTTTATCGTGTAGATCATCTAATCCCCAGAAAGGTATTATTAGATCTACAGCTTCATTATACCCTTTGCAGAACTTCAGTGTGGATAACTCAGAACTATCAGCCTGTGATATGTACTTTGCAAGTTTGTGCTGAGTATTCTGTAACTTCCGTGATTCCTCTGTGGCTGTGAGAAAAGTCTCCCCCTCCAGACCAGAGGTGTTGCTGGATTAATCAGCTCATCATCCTGCTCGGCCTTACACCTTCCAACCTGCCACATGGCACCTGCCGACCTGTCACTGGTCTACACCCTCTCAATCACACCTCCGAATGCCCATCCCCATTCATGGAGTGTGCTGAAGGAGAATACGTTTATCAAGTGGCAAATCAAATGGCCGTGATTCAGCTCTCAGGGACTGGATTTAAGTAAACAAAAATAACGTTTTTAGCTGAAACGTCACTTGGCATACACGACCAAAAGATTCCCATGTTACTGGTGAGACTATTTTTTATCCTGGGCTGACAGAACGTATAAAGAAACACCACATTTGTGATCTCCAGGTAGATCTTGTCCAACTTTGAAGAAAAGGAATGTTGAAGGATATTGCTAACAAAGACACTGGGTGTTCTTCTTACCAGGGCTTTGTATAAGTTGGACAGAATGGACAGTTGAGATGAACTATAGTGAGGAATTTAATGTCAAAGTTTTGGCAGAAACTCAATAGAGTTTTAATGACTAGCAGTGGAGACCAGTAGTAGCCCACATCAGAGCCAAACTTTCCATTTTTCTGACCTTCAGAGGAAAAGAGGACAGACAGACTTCATGAGTGACCTGTTAGCCAAATAACATATTTTTGTTTTAGGGTCCTGAACTCACCTGAGATAATGATGATTTATTATATAAGATTTTTGTAGTGGGCAGGAATTACCTCCTCTTTCAAGTATTTTACAGACAAAGTAGAAGTATTGCTGTTTGTATCTGCTGATCAGAAAAGCGTCAAACAATTGACACCATTGAACAATTACAGTAAAGTTACATTACAAAGGTGTTTTATCTTGTCAGATAAACAGAACACAAAACCATTTGTTGCACCCAACAAATAGCTACACCACTGCAAGCATTGCAATCAGGGAGCAGCTAGAGAACAAAATGAAATTATTTATATCAGACAGGTTATTTAACAGCACATCAGTGGATGCTAAGCTGATGCCTGTAACTTGCTATTGAAGCTGATGCTTGATCAAAAAGAAAACACAAACTTCTCCAGGCATTCGCATTTCAATTTGCTGCAGAGCAACCACTCTGCCCTTTGGAACACAGCCCTCACCAAAGCAGTCCCTTTGAGGGTTGCAGCACAGCCAGTCTGGCCTTTTGAAGTGCATTGCTTGGCAATTCAGCTGCACCAAGATGCAGGGCTTCAGCCTTGATTTGGATTCATGGGGAGTCAGCAGACGAAAGGAAACACACTCCACATTAATTAACACCTGGCCTCATTATCTGTCCCATGTGGCAGAACTCCGCTGGGGTAAATTTAACACCGATTTATTAAAGAAGGTGGCGTGAGCTTTCATGTGTATGTGCACTTATGTGTATAGAATGTCTATTTTTATGCATGAAGACTTAGATTAAAATGGACATTCATTGTATTTGTATCTGTAAACCAACACATACCTGTGTGTGCATAGCCTGGTGTATTGTTTCTGTGTTATTGCGTATGAAAAATCTCACACATGTTGCTTGAGGGAGTAGACTGGTTTAACATTGCAATTATAACACTGTAAAAATGTCAGTTTCTGGTTGTGTGAAATCCCTATTCAGATTTTTAAAATGCTAATCATCTGGAGGACTACAGCCATGTGTTCTTCTGTATGTGTGATTGTAAACTTCATTGTCATCAGTCACTGCCACTAAAGTGAGATCTGAGAAGTGCACACACTTTAATGACTGAACTGTTGCACTGTTAGCTGCAGAGATCAGAAGGTTTCCCAAATGCTGGCGCGGCGATGTCACTGAGATGTTGTAAAAAGACAATTTACTCTGAAACATGTCTATGTTAAAAACAACAAAAAATAAAACATCTTGGGAAGTTTTGGGCTTTTAAGTCTGCAAGGTGCACAGAGGGCAATATTGCAAGCCTGAATTTTGTTCAGATGACATGTCTTAATAGTATATATGATTAAAGTATACATCTATTTATCTAAAAGCAGTTCTGATTTGATTTATTGCCTGGTTTTCTATATTGTCACAAATGGTTTTATTAAATTTTATTTTCATTTATGTATTTATTTTGTAATTGTACATCACAACTTTAAAAAAGATCAGATCAAATGTCTTTGCTTAAGTTGTATTCACATATTGAAGCCTTTTTTGTGATTACTTACATAAATAAAAAAAAAAAAATGTATGTTGTTATGGCCAGATCTCATTCAAAAGTGTATTGTGCCTGTGAATAAAACTAAAATGAATCTTGGGTGAATAAATAACCAAATTAGCTTAGCTTTACTCTAAAACTCAGTGCTAATAAAACTGAGATGTTGTAAGAAAGCCAAACCAGTAACACTTTTCATTTTCCTAAGCTGGTAGACCTTGACAAGGATTGCTGTGGTAAATCTATCAACCCCAGGTGAAGTCAAATAAAGCAGGAGTAAAAATCTCACATTGTTCCTCTGTGTGTTTATCATGGCTAGAGATTTTATAAGGGGGCATCTCAACTGCCATCAAAACATGATGATAAGAAGCTGAAAAGGTGACAAAGATAGAATCAATCAAACTGTGCTACAGCTTTGGTTATGGACAACTTCTTACTTTTACTGAACTGCTTATCAAGACATAACAGATGAAAATACATAAATGCTCATTTGCTTATTCTCCACAAGAACATGAGAAGAAAGTGGGAACAGAAGATAAAATATTACTAATTCGTGTGGTGGCCATCAAGTAACTTGTCAACTACACCTGGGGCATCCAAGATCTTCAGAAATGCTTGAGGTATTGCTTTGCAGCTGGATTAAGCACATCTGCATTCA
>NC_056506.1:42158571-42159663 GCF_014905685.2 Nematolebias whitei
TCTTGTTTTATCCCAGAAGAAAATAATTTTATTATTGTTCCATCTGCTATTTATGGTTTAAAACAAAAAGATAGGGCATCCTTAATTTAAAATAAGCAAACATATGTAAAAAAAAAAAAAAAACGGGGAGTGGTGGTACAGAGGTTAGAGAAGGTGGGCCTGTGATCGAAAGATCGCTGGGTCAAGCCACGGTACAGACAAAATCAAAAATGTGGGTGGGGTAGGTGAAGCACCCACACCTGCCCCCACCCTCATTCGTCCCACTCTGGGCCCTTGAGCAAGTTCCTTAACCCCCACCATCTGCTCCTCCCGGTGTCCTAGATAGCAGCTCTCTGCTCCACACAGAGGACCGTGGCAGCTCGGTGGTCTGTAGTTGCGTCAGGAAGGGCATCCAACGTAAAAATAGCTGCCAAGTCTTCGTGCAACTTAGTTCGGTGTGGCGACCCCTAACACAGGGAGCAGCCGAAAGAAGAAAACAAAAAAAAACAACTTATGTAAAAAAAACACAGACAGACAGATGCTTGAATGGATGATAGAGAGATAGAAAGATGGATGGGTGGATGGAAAGATGGATGTATGGATGGACAGTAGATGGAGAGACGGATGGATGATATATAGACGGACGATAGGCAGACAGACAGATGGATGATAGACAGATGATAGATGGACAGATGGATGAAAGACAGACGGACAGATGGACAGACAGAAGGACGATAGACAGACAGACAGATGGACAGATGGACAGACTGACAGACGGACGATAGACAGACGGATAATAGACTGACAGACAGACAGACTGAAGATGGACAGACGGACGATAGACAGACGGACGATAGACAGACGGACAGACGGATAATAGACAGACAGACAGACAGACTGAAGATGGACAGACGGACGATAGACAGACGGACGATAGACAGACGGACAGACAGACGATAGACGGACAATAGACGGACAGTCTGACGATAGACACACGGACAGACGGACGATAGACAGATGGACAGACAGATGGACGATAGACAGATGGACAGATGGACAGACGGACGATGGACAGACGGACGATGGACAGACGGACAATGGACAGACGGACAG
>NC_056506.1:42159673-42167341 GCF_014905685.2 Nematolebias whitei
GATGGACAGACAGACGGACGATGGACAGACGGACAGATGGACGATAGACAGATGGACGATAGACAGATGGACGATGGACAGATGGACGATAGACAGACAGACAGACAGACGGACGATGGACAGACGGACAGATGGACAATAGACAGATGGTCGATGGACAGACGGACGATAGACAGACGGACAGACAAACAAAAATCTAAAAATATATTTTAAGTTTAATTTAAATATTAGCAACTGGTGAAAATAACATGTTCACACCCGGTCTAAGTTCTAAGTTCAGCTCGGTTCCACATGTTTCTGGCTCCATGTTTAAAAGAAAATGACAATGAAAGTGTAATCCATCCATCTGCTGCTCCAGAATGCTTTCAATCTAACAAAGCACCGATGAATGACCTTTACTTCTATGCATCGTTGATTTCGACTTGTTAGTTTCATTTGAGGACCTTCGAAATCACACAGAAATCTTTGACCGATTCTCAGTGCACTGTCATTACAAAGAAAACAAGAAGACACCATTTTCATTCTCAGCCATTTATGAGATGCAAGTGTCATCTCAAATAAATTGACAGAAACTGGGATGAAATTGAAAGAGTGAAAGAAGGAATGAGAGAGCACGAGAGCAAAATTGCTGCATTGTTCATCGATGCACCAGTGTGTCAACTCGTTCTCCATCTTTTTAATCTGCATAGTTATTAGAGGCTTTTATTAATTTGAAATGCCAAAGTGAGGAATAACGCATTACTGAAATGTCATCCATTCACTGAGCATGATAAAATCACACCAGTACTACGTTCAGAAACTAACTTTCCTCCCTTTTCTACTTTTCATTCCTACCTCTCAGACCTTCCTTCCCTCCACAGCGCGGACTCTTTCACTCGTTCTCACAGATCGATATGGCCTGACAGCATGATGGCTGGGTTTCCTAAGGGTAGGTGGGTCGCAACAGTTTCCTGTCATCTTGCTACTATTTCTCTTTCTCAAGCCTTGCCCTTTAACACTGTGCCTTAGTTAAATAAATAAATAAATAAATAAAAAATAAGCTATTTTGTAAAAGTACTCCTGATATTCAACCTTTTAAATTTTATTTTACTTATCTGGGATTTAACAGCTACCCTACTTTATGTTGCATATATGTACTTTGAAGTGGCAAAAAGCTCCATTTATTTGTCAGTAACAATATTTCCAGCAATATTCTTCATGCCTACTATAAAAGATTACATTAAAAAGTTTTATCAATAAATATTTAAATTAACATATGACAAGTTGCAAAATAGTTATTGTTGGATAACAAATAAAAACACTAGACAAAACTATATTTATTATTTTAATGTGAAGAATCAGGATTTGAGACAACAGTACAGTAGTCTCTTGTTACTTCACGGCTCGTTTATCGCAGACTTGATCTATCGTGGTTTTTCAAAATAAGATTTGACGTAACACACAACTGGCTGATTGGTGGTGGAGCCGCACAGTCGGCATGGCATTTTTATTTAAAATGAATTACTTAAAATTATTTAGCACCTTCTGCACCTTTGTGCAGCCCATACTGCAGGATAAACTTCCTGCTGCAGCTGTTCAGCTGTTCTCCATGCAGAGCAGACAAGTGGGCGTGGCCAAGACTGCTTGCAGGTTGCAAAG
The DNA here is from genome assembly GCF_014905685.2 of Nematolebias whitei. Lineage (NCBI taxonomy): Eukaryota > Metazoa > Chordata > Actinopteri > Cyprinodontiformes > Rivulidae > Nematolebias > Nematolebias whitei. The sequence goes on from NC_056506.1 coordinate 42,161,312, forward strand.
AGCAGAGAGGCAGGGAGTGGCCATCACTCTGGGATTCAGGTGGTCCAGCAGCCCGGGGGAACCGAGAAGCCAGCCGAGTCTGGGTGGAGGGATCGGACGGAATGTGTAGCCATTTTCTTCGGATCCACTGTGTGACGGACCTTTACAAGTGATCCTTCCTGCTCACAACCATCAGTATCTATAACATCTATTAATGAAACAAGGCTAATAGTGACAACAACACTGCCCTTTGGGATTAATAAAGTATTTTTAAATTGAATTTGAATTTAATTGGACCCAGCCACTACTTTAGGGGGCGTGAAGCCACAGAGGTTAGAGAAGATGAGCCTGTGATCAGAAGGTTGCTGGTTCAAATCCCCAGAATGACAACATCAAATGTGGGTGGGAAAAGTGAAGCACTCACACCTGCCTCCACCCTCTATTGCCTCACTCTGCCTCATTGATCAAGACCCCTCACTCCACAAATGCCCCAAGACCCCCCAATCTGCTCCTATGGGTGTCCAATATGGCAACTCTGCTCCAGAAAGTGCTTCCGGAGTAAAAACAATTGCCAAGTCTTCACGCAAGTTATTTGGCTGTGGTGAACCACGGCAAAGGGACCAGCCGAAAGAACAGAAAAAAGTCTGTTACTACCACACTAAAGTTTAGGTCATTATCAGTAAAACTGACTGTTATAGACACTTTCGTGCTTTTAAGCTCCTATGGACACTCAATATACCTTGTAACTTGATTAAGAATAGACAAAAAAATTATTTTAAGATTAAACTTCAAAGGTGTCAGATCAGCAAAAGAAAGCTACATTTTTATCCTCTGTGATGCGGACATGCACATACACCAACTAAATGGTCTGTTGTCTGATTAAAAAAGAAATAGATGAAACATCCATCAAGTTTCAGCTGAACATCCATTTACATGTTAAGCTTTCCTTAAAGCCTTTCCCTATTCAAAGCACAAAGTCCATAACTTTATTTTAGCTCCTCATGCATAATTCATCTTTCTTTGTATTTACAACCCTGTAAGAGTTAACCTGTCACAGATCCCGGGAAATAACGCGGGCATATCTCTATCTGTCAAACGCTCACCACAGATGGAGCATCCAGCCTTGACATGTTCAAACAAGACATGGATATTATGCATCATCAGCTGACAGAAAACAAGGAACGGGGAAATTAAAAAGCCAGGAGACAAAGAAGGTGGCAGGAGAGTGAAAGAATAAATGATGACTCGCCCCCCTCTCCGGGAGTCAGGGGACATGTTGCATGTCATTGCGGTGTCTTGGTACCCAGCGGTGCGGTGATGATGTGCTGGGCAGGGCCAGTTCACAACAGAGTCAAGGGCACGGAGGTGACAGCAAGTTAAATGCTCCAACTGTTCCCTGTCTCCAAACAAATGCACGGATGACTGATTTTCGCTCCGAGAAGGAAGGGGGCAGAGATCAAAGAGGGGCAATGACAGTTCCAGGTTTGACCTCTGAACTGCTCGACATTTCAGCACATGACATAAACACACAGTTCATAACGCGAAGGCTCAAACTGTTTTGACATAAAAATTATTGTTGTGAAAGGTAGCTGACCTCTAACAGTGTTAAAGGAAAAATAACTGGGACTTGTGTTTTTTTGTTTTTTTTATATGCTGCTCACTATATAACAAACAACTTTTATTAAAAAATACAATGAGAAATAAAAAGAACAGTCAGTTTAGACACAGCTATTGTCTTAAAGGTAAGTAAGACTGCTAGTTACGACAATTTTCCAAATAAAGTTCACAACTTTGTCTCCTAAAAATGGTCTCATGTAGCAAAGATGCTATAATATAAAGTTGTACTTTGAGCTATGAAGTTAATGCTGCTTGTAGAAAGCATACTGTGTGGTGTGCTCTTTTTCTAAACTTATTCACACCAAGATTATAGGAAACAGCAAAGCATATACAGACAAAACCATTTTAACATGGGCTCTGTCTAATCTTTGTTCTAAAATATATAAAAAATTACAGTTTGCTTGATTGTCACAAGTTGATCATTCCATTTTTTACCAATTGCCACCAAAAGGTGGACAATAATGGTGTGTGTACTGGTGTGTCTAAATGTTAAAAAAAAAAAAAAAAATTGAACATGAACCACTTGAAGAACTTTATGAAACTTGCAGAAACTAATCATTGGGCATACTTCTAGAATTAATTTTTGGAGTCAGCCCAAGTCAAGAGTTTTGATTAAAATTAGCTATTATCTTTTTTATCTATTAGCAAAATATCACAGAACCAACTGATGTATTAAAAAATGTCAGAAAGTAGGAATTGGAATAAAATATTTAAATGATTAACTTTTTAAATCAATCAAAAATAATGATGGTTACCACAGCTAACCCTAACCCTAACCTGAGCCAACACAAAGATGAATATCTCCATTTATTTTGTAGAGCGGAATTTACAAAAACAGATGCTACAAAACAGACTCCTGTCATCTGCAGAAATGTTCAGATGACTCTGCAGTGGTCGGTGTATCAGAGATGGACAAGAAGCTGAGTACAGGGAACTGATGGACCACTTCGTGGCATGGTGTGGAAACAATCATCTCATCTTGAATTAAGTAAAATAAAGGAGATGATTGTAGATTTCAGGAGATACAGGAACAGGTCCAACCCTTTTTCCATCATGGGGGAAGAAGTGGAGGTGGTGGAGAAGTATAAATTCCTTGGGGTTCACTTGGTTAACAAACTGGACTGAAAATGCAACAGAGAAGCCGTCTACAAGAAGGGAGAGAGCAGACTGTCCTTCTTGAGGAAGCTGAAGTCCTTCAACAGTTACAGCAAGATGCTGCATCTTCTATAAGTCTGTTGTAGAGAGCGCTATCTCTTCTGCCATCATCTGCTGGGGTAGCAGCACCACAGCAAGTGACTTAAAAAAAAAATCAACACGCTCATAAAGAAGGCTGGCTCAGTTCTGGGGACTCCTCTAGATTCTTTGAAGATTGTACAAAGAAGGATTCTTGATAAAATGAAGAACATTATAGACAACCCTCAGCATCCTCTTCATCAGACTGTCATACAACAACAGAGTGTCTTCAGTCAGAGGCTTCTTCAGATCCGCTGCAAGACAGACCGCTACAAGAGATGCTTCCTGCCCACAACCATCAGCATCTAGAACAACTCTTTAAAGAAACCAGGATGATGAGTTACAACAACATTCAATTTCCAACAGTGTTCAGTCAGGTCATCTGGATGGTTTATTTTTTGTGCTGAGATGTTTCACCCTCCATCCAAAGGGCTTCATCAATCTGAGGAAAGACCAGACAAAATGGATTCTCCACCAACAGCTTAGTCTAGAGTGGAAAAAATCAGTTCCTCAGACAGATGAAGCCCTTCGGATGGAGGGTGAAACATCTCAAAACAAAAAAAGAAACCGTCCAGATGACCTGACTAAACATTTTGTGTCTAACCTAACCAGTTATTTTCCTGACTCTAAATAATTTGCATTATAATCCCTTCCTCCACCTACACATACAGAGATTATCAATCAGACTTTGTGAAACTTCCACACTTCAGAAAAATAAAAACATGAAAAATCTTACCAGTGAATTATATCAAAGCAGCAACTGCTTTAAAACGTATCTGGTAAATTGATTAGAAACAACAGCAAACAAGATTTAATGTGAATGTATGTCTCAGCTGTTTTCTAGATTCACAACGTCTGTTTATCACTGCAAACCCTGAGTGAATGCAAACTTCACAACAACTTCTTTAGTCCATAATCTATTTGTGCTTCAAAGACGTCTATTACAAAGTCTGAAAAAAACGAGTTCTTTAAGACATGTAAGACACAGATTGAAAGTTCACAATGACTCCTGCCATTGCCAACAAAGATAAATCTGCTGCTTTGACTGCCAGTAATGTTCGTCTCCAAGCGGCTTAGTGAGAGCTCTCTTTTTGTCTTTCTGTTCTAAGCCATCAAGGGGAACACTGGGTGAACCAGCAGCTACAGTTCTTTTCATCCATTCTGAGAGAACTGAGCAAAGTTCAGAGGAATTACAGGAATCTACTCAGCTCTGCCTAAAGTGGCTCACGTAAGCATGGATACTGCATCCGTCTCACAAATATTTACACAACTGCTTTGATGACATGGTTAAATCATCGTGTTTGTAGAGTGGAACACGGAGGCTGAGGATGCAAGCATCCGTTTTTTATTCATTGAGATCAACTCTCAGATTCCTGGATATTATAAAAAGAGAGATGGTGTGCTCCGTTTGTACTTAAAAGTTGGGATATTGTAATTACAAGTTAGAAAAATCAACTGGAACGGCCCTTAAATTTAAAAATTTGATGGAAAGTCAGCGATAAATCAGACCTAACCTCAAAATTTATTGAATAAATTTAAAAACAGTTACCGCTAGTTTTCTAACCGAGTATTGAATATGAATATTATCTGCGGGTTAGGATCTGTTCTATAGTTGGGTATGATCACCACTCTAATGTATTTATTTTTATCAGATATACCCAGATTGTGATTTTATTGAATGTTTTTGATATTCATAGTGATATTTATGATCAAAACATCCTTTAGTGTGAATTTGAATTACCCTAAAATGAAAGAAAGAGGAAATAAAATTAGAAAATAAATTTATTTTAAAGAAATTACAATGGAAGGCGTAAATCAATGTTATGTATAACATTGGAAAAGCAAGAGAATGACATAATGTGTTGAGTTTATTCACATAATACCCCATTCTTGACAGTGGATATTTCAGCTGTGCAGTTATTCAAATTAAATTATGATTTGAACACCGAAGATATTACAGAGCAAAAAAGCCTGAAACAACAATTAGTAGTCCTATTTGTACTACAGTCTCTCCGGTTACTCCGGTTTCCTCCCACAGACCAAAAACATGCATGTTAGGCTGATTGGTAACTCTAAATTGCCCCCAGGTGTGAGTGAGAGAGCGAATGGTTGTTTGTCTCGTTTGTCTCTGTGTCCCTGTGATGAATTTGTAACCTGTCCATGTTGTACCCCGCCCTTCACACAGAGATTGCTGGACATGGGCACCAAAAAAAAAAAAGAAACAGGTAAAGATAATGAATAGATGGATGGCACGTCATTATGCAAAACTGTTTCCTAACACAGATCACTAGGGTTAAGTTTTTTCTCCAAATGTTGTACATCTTGTAGAGTGCATATTTGAATCACCAGTTGGTGATATGCCAACTATGCTTTTTAGATTTTAGGTTTTAAAAGTGTATTTTCCTCAGATGATTGGGGTGGTTGGTGAGGTGCCTGAAGAATGATCTATGGTGACCAAGAGCATCATTGGCCACCCCCTGGCTCTGCCATTGTACCTGGTGTAGATAAAATTTCTCATTTTTGCTCACCAGGACCTGTCACTCTGCTCCTCTTTGGACAAGAAAGTAAAAAAAAAAAAAAAAAAACTTCCATTCTCATAAACAGTTTAACTCCAACCCACTTGAATATCTTGCACCAAAAACATTAAGGTTTACTTGCATTCCCTGTTCAATTCCACTTCAGAAAAATCAGTCATCTCCAAAACTAGAAACATTCAATATTCAAATTCCTCAGTGATGGGGACATCGGCATACCGCTTGTAACTACAGTATATGTTTGGTGGAGTTTTTTTTATATATATATATTTTTTTTAATAACACCACTGAATAAGATAAATGAGAATTATAAGCACAAAGCTCAATGAACAGAGGGAGAGAAGAGCCACCCACATTTTTTTTTTTTGACCATCATCTATGAGGCAAATCAGCGTCTGGGGGAACTGATTAGACCAGACTCACAACTGTAAGCTACTTAGTGATTGGCTGAAAGGGCTCATTTGCATGCTTCTCTCATCTCCAGCAAACTCTCAGGAAGCACCAGTGGATAAGGTCACTGGTGTCAGTCTGCCTGTATGCCAGCTTAGTACGTAAACAGATCAAATATGGAACAGCCATTTAGGCAAGTCCATGAGGTGACTGTGTCTCTAAACAACTGGACAATGATAACCTTAAACATATGACTGACTTTATCACAGCCCTTTAA
>NC_056506.1:42177341-42197143 GCF_014905685.2 Nematolebias whitei
GCACCTAATCTTGATAACGCATTGATAAAGTGAGTTTGTTACAAGTGATTATAGACAAAAACAGACGGAAACGATGGAACCTCTGCAAACATAACGCGCGTGAAGCGCAAGTTTCAGGAATAAAGTCAGAAATATTGGGTGAAAAAAAAAAACGTTTTGGTAATTATGAAGCCAGTCACGTGTGCACAGTTTATTCTTTTAAATCAAATAGATTATTATCTCTAATACAACGCCTTGACTCGATGCGCTCAGAAGAAATAAAAGCGGACCTTACCTCACGGAACGTCTCACGTGTCCTTATGGAAAAACAAATGTCACCAAATAAAGGAAGAAAATTAATAATTCGGAGTTTGTTAAGAAATGATATAGATTTTTTGGCAGCAGAGCTGAAAAGATAACTAGCACGAGGTGCGCCTGTTTGGGGCTCCCTTGGCGCGGAGTCACAGATGTCACCTTCTCCACTACAGGGCGCCGAGCTGCGCGCAGAACAGCCATGGTGACAGATCGCTTTGAAGACGCATTTTAATTGTGCTCTAATGCCAACCAGTGGAGATTACACGATAAGAACAGCCGCGCCCAGCTGAAGGTCAGCACCGTAACCGAGGAGCCCGGATCCGGTGTCGGAGCGGTGCAGATTTGGAAAACTACTGAGTTGCAGATTTAATTGCTGTTCCATTTTGATTTTGATTTTTTCTCCTCAACGATTATTTTGTTAGAAACAAGAAGACGCAGTTTGTTTCTGTTGCTGCTGAATGCAGGTGGTTTTAAAACCAGCATCCTTCATTAAAAAAAACGTAAAGTTTTGGAAAGTTCAGCCTTTTTTTTTTTCCAAAGCTGTGATTTCAGCACCCTGGACAGCTCCATCATCCTGCTAGCATTAAAGCAGACGGGAGAGTTTGATTTAAATTTATTATTTACAAAAGCAGATGTAAAAGCACTTTTTTTAAATTAAGAGTTTACTAAACAGATTTTGAGTGCAATTATGTTTTTGCCCGTATCTGTGTATGCATTTTTCTGTCTGTTAGTAAAATATCTCATGAACCAATGGAAAGGTTTTCATGAAACTTTCAGAAAGTAATCAACCAATATATATCTACAGGTGATTACATGTTGATGTCAACCCTACTCAAAATGGCTGCAGCAGCTAAGCAACATTAACAAACGTAAAAAAATGGGTACTAAACCGTACAGATATTTAGACTAAATTTAGTAGGATAGAAGCTGAGAGTCATCCCCAACATATCTCAACAGCTAACAGTAACAACTGATTGCATGAGATATGTTTTTATAGCATTGCCACTACCTGTTTGAGTCCACTTCACCTAAACTTTTAGCAAAATATCTCATGAACCACTGGACATAATTTGATGAAGCTCAAGTTAACTTTTGCAGTTGTGTTAATTAAGCATGACCACCACAGATAATTAACACTAGCAACACAAAAATAACTCAAACTCAGTCAGTTGTGCACATACTGTGCTGACATGTTGTATTATCTGTGAGACATCCTTAATGCATGCTCTGAGCACCTCACACACCTTTTGAAGAAAACTCGGGCATTAACTTTTGGCATCAACCCTGTTTCTCTGTTAGTAAAATGTTTCATAAATCACTTAACATATTTTATTGATACGTTCCTGAAGTAATCTTGAGGTGACATCTAAATCTGAATACCTGTTTAGTCAATTAAAGATGGCTGCCTTGGGTAATATACCTTTGCATAAAATTGTAATTCAGTCAGCTTTACGAGCTCAACCTTGACGTGATTGAGAGTCACATGCAGCTCATATTCTGAGTGTAACATTTCTTTGTTTTTCAAGATTTTACTAAAACGGCTTTAACTTTGACATTAGCGACGTGATATGACGTCACTTTAATTTTATGACAAGAACAGCTGCGGGAAATACACATTCATTTAAGGAAGGCTATAGGAAAACTGAAAACAGGGTCACAATTCTGTTTTCCCACCCCCATTTATTAAGTTATATCAAACTCTAGATTTGTGTACACAGATAATAATAATTAAAATAAATAATTGTTATAGAGACATAAAATTCCTGACTCCCTTCCCACTGTCATTCTACATCTGGATTTGAAGTTGTCTATCATCCACAGTTCTTCCATGATGTTCATATCTCTTTTTAAATCAGTTTTTTTAATGTGCTCCTCACTCAGACTCCAGCAGCCAATAAGAATATTTGAAGTCACATTACAAAGTGTTCCTGTGTTCTGATAAATACATTTTTGGTCACAAAACTTGCAGCATTGAGCTGCGTTTGACTGTGTTTTACCATTTCTCTGGAAAGTTGTCTTGAATCCAAACGTACTTTTATGCTACCCATAAAGTAGAGTCAGAAAGACCTCTCTCCATGTCTTCCACTGTTTTTCAGCAGAAATCTTTGGTGTATGACAACAATCCAGAGGTGGAGTGTGGCCCCTCACCCTCTGCGTGTCCTTTCCCTCTGTGCCACAGAGAGTTCAGGCTGACAGAGATGGAGGGTTTGCTGTTTCATTCTGCTCCCAGGGGTCTATTGATGGTTTCAAAGTGGAGTCCACCTGCCACAGCTTTAATCATCCGTGACCCCAGCTGTATGTTGGAAGACCACCGATGGGGTGGGATCAGCAGTCCTTACTGGGATATGTGAGCAGTTAAAAAAAAAAAAGGAGACAGACATAAAGAGGTGATGAAGAAACAAGAAAGAGGTGATGAGAATGAGAGCACTGAGTGAGTTTCTCTTCATGTTGACTGAGGTTCAGAACAACAGTGATTTGGATTCTTTCAAGCTTTGGACTTCTTTTCCTTACAAAGAATTTTGATTTGGTTGAATGTATTATTGGTGTGTTTAATGAGTGTTTCTCCAAAGGTGAAGCACAGTGAATCAGCATGCAGGCACAACTCATGGCTGCCAAATTAATTCAATTTATTCCAAAGCCTTTCTTAAGGCCAAGGTTGTAATCATGGCTTGCAATTAGATGGGATATAAATATTAGATAACCTAACTCTGCAAGCCCAAATGAAAGTGAACCTAAAGGATTTTTTAGCTGTTGTTAATTTCCATAAATACTTCAGGTGCTTGTGGCTATAATTAAAGCAAAACTGGCCTACAGAGCTGTGCAAAAGTCTTGAGCCATGCCTCGTTTCTTCATATTTTGTTTCAAAGAAGCCACACTTTCTTGTCCTTCACTGTCGAAGGTTGTTTTTAGCAACAATTCTCAAGACTTTTTGAAGACATTTCAGTATTTGATTTTTAAGCACTAATTGCTGTTTGCTTATTTTCAGTCAAGTCAATGTATTAGGCTCTATAGGGATGCTAACAGCACATCCTCATGCAAGCAAAACAGAAGGAGCTAAGTTGGTGATTTAAACCATTGGTGTCCACACATATCAGGCATATTAGCAGAAAACTAATTTTCAGGGAGATTCAAATTCATGTTAAAACATGGTGTTTCTATGTCTTTGGTCCAGTTAACAAAATACAAATACTACAAAATAGCAACTTTGCATCAACAAGATGCATTTCATGAAAAGCCATTAAAACTTGACACATTTCTATTCTCAGTGCAGTGGGACAATATTGGTTACAAACTAACGTTATTGTTCGTTTACAGTTGACGTCAGTAGATTGTGTACAGGTGAGCTTCAGCTCCTATTTATATTTATGTTATAGAACAGATTTTATTTATTTATTTATTTATTTATTTCAGCTAGTTTCACAGTCTGTTTTGTCACACACCTGCTCTCGGTAACTGATCACCCCATGTGTTCTTGTCTGATTTATTCCCTCAGTAAAGCCTACGCACTAGTCGAGCTTCTTTATTCATTTCAAGTCTTGTCATATCTATCCCTCATTGTTAGCCATGGATGTTTGCTGCGAATGCTAATTTAGCACTAAAGTATTATTAGAAATATTTTAACCTAACAGGTTATTTCTATGGTTGTGTCCTTGTTATTATAGAACACGACTAAATGAATGTACATTTTAGGAAATTAAACAAATTCTGTGGTATTGTAACAGGTTCCTGTCAATTAAAATGTTAAACTACAATTCAAAATGGTGTGAACACAACACAACTTCAAGATGTGCCTTTTTATCTTTTAATGAGTCACAAGTTGTAAGTTATTTTTAGGTGGCCTAACAAAAATGGTTTCTTCTTTCAGATAATGTTCGATGCTTGAAAACACTTTATTACAACAATGTATGACTCATGGAAGCAAATTGTGGAGTAAAGACGTAGCTCAAGACTTTTTTTGTACAAAGTACTGATAGAAGTTTAGTCCTGTTGTTGAGAATAGCATCTTACCTTTTCAGATTATACTGTCAGACATCTTTTTATAATTGAAGTGGCTCTTCACCTTTGAGGTGGTGCGTTGAGGCACCATGTGGTGATGCATGACAGTGTAGCTGTATCACCAAGTGAGACACGGTTGTGAATTTGAGTGGGTTGGTACCGAGCATTAAAGTCTCTGTTTACAAGGAATATGTGATGCTGTTCTGGAGAGGAGGCCAAGTCTGCTGTGGTGAAGAGAAGCGTTCAGGGCAAAGAGGGGGGAAAGGAGTTCAAAGCACCAGTTATGATTCATTTAGGTTCTGAAAAGTGAATTGTGTTCATCAGTGTTTGCATATGTGGAATATGTGGTCAAGTATAAAGACATCTTAACTGGTGATTATGTACGAAAAACAACTTTATTGACATTCAAGAATACTTAAAACACACTTATTGTATTTCCACTAGGACTTCTTTAAATACAACAAGTTGTTTCTTTTCTGTCAAGATCTGTGTTTGTTGTTAATTTTTGTCAATAGTCTTTTGTGTTTTATGATTATTTCTTTACATTTTGTGATTCTTGTGTTTTTAATTGGTTTTCCCTGTGTTCCTTTGCCCAGGCGTCTCCATTCCCTCATCATCCCAGCTTATTTATTCTGTTTGTCTTTTTCCGTTCTCTCAACAGGGGTACATTGTTTGTTTTCATGCCGCAGTCCAATCCTCCTCGTACAGCTCATGTTCCTCAAGTGTTTTCTTGTGTTTTGCAATTGCTGCCCTGTCAGCATTGTTGTTTTGTTTGCACAACAAAGTTTTTCAGCTGTTCGAGTTCCTGGAGTTCCACGCTGCATTCTGCATCCACACATGCTACCAACCGCGACATTTTCCCACCATTAGTTTATTAACCTTTATTTAACCAGGCAAATCCCATTGAGATCACAGAGCTCTTTCAAGGGAGGTCTGGACCTGAAGGCAGCCTAACATGCATGTTTTTGTTGTGTGGAAGGAAACCGGAGTACCCGCAGAAAACCCACGCAATCACAAGAAGAACATGCTAACGCCACACAGAAAGATCCCAGGTCCAATCGGGGATTGAACCCAGGACCTTTTTGCTGTGAGGCAACAGTGCTAACTACTGAGCCATCGTGTCGCCTGTTTTAGTTGCTTGATGGGCCATCAGGCCTTTGTCATAATAGTTTATACTCTAAACTTTAATATTGTATCTTCTGAAAGTCTTTGAGGAGAAAAACAAGTGTTTTGTTATTTTACACAAAAACACACGAGACGGTTTTGTCCGATTGTAAGAGTGATGAGTCTGGACTAGATTGGCACAACCATTGCACAAAGCAGACAAATCACGCAAATGAGCTTCATTAATCAACTTAGCAGAACTTATTCTTGGAATATTTTATAACCTTGCTTGTTTCTGAGTCTGCCCACTGAGTGTGGCATCTTAATGTACAATATATAGCTCTACTTATTGGGGAGTGGTGGCGCAGAGGTTAGAGAAGGCGGGTCTGTGAGTGGAAGATTGCTGGTTCACCTCCCGGTACCAACAACGTCAAAATGTGGGTGGGATAGGTGAGGCACCCACAACTGACTCCACCCTCATTTGCTCTACTCTAGGCCCTTGAGCAAGGCCCTTAACTCCCACCATCTGCTCCTCTGGGTGCCCTAGATGGCAGCTCTCTGCTCCACACAGAGGGTTGTGGTAGCTCGGTGGTCTGTGCTTGCGTCAGGAAGAACATCCTGCATAAAAATAATTGTCAAGTCTTCATGCGAGTTATTTCACTGTGGAGACCCCTGAAGAAGGGAGCAGCTGAAAGAAGAAGAATGCAGCTCTACTTATTTGAAGCTTGTGTTTAAAAGATATGTAAAAAAGATTTATTGTCATGTTTTATAACTTTCCTTTCTTTTCTTTTATCTTTTTGCCGTGCTTCTTAGCAATATTTATTTATTTTTTGTCTAATTGTTCCATTGTATGACTCTAAGTGGTATTTATTTCATTGCTTACAAAAATACTACCAAATGTGATATGCTGTAAATGGCCATACATAATGTCTAATTTCAGTAAATTATTATGAATTATATATATAATGTATATTATAATTATTATTCATTCAACTTTTATTTATACAGATTAGTTTCATTGAGTCCCGAGGACTCATTTACAAGAGAGACCTGTTTATTATTAGACCTGCAATTATATATTTCAATATATATAATAATTATATATTATGAATATATGATTTAGTAAATTCAGGGGCAGCTGTGTCTGAGTGGTTACAGCAGTCGTCCTCCATTGAGAGAGTTTGGGGTTCAATTCCACCAGCAGTCACATGTTGAAGTGTCCCTGGGCAAGACACTGAACCCCTCATCGCCTCCTGATGTGCGTGCCATCAATGTATGAATGTGATCTAAAAGTACTGATTAGTCTGTATAGATTCAGATTAGCTTTGTATAGATCTAGTAGAGTGCTGCATGAATGGGTAAATGAGGACACAGATTGTGTTGTAAAGTGTTTTGAGTATCTTGACTATATAGAAAGGTACTATATATGTACAGCCCTTTTACCGTAAATTATATTTTTCAAGAGTAATTTATAGTTGTAGAATGTAAAAGTTAACTAACCACCCATTTATAAACCAGTGAATTGGAAATCCAGAACTATCCATTCATGAATATAATTTCTCAACATGCATTTCCCCTAAAAAGAACATATCAACAAATTTAAATATTAATTGACAACAAAGTCTAAAAAAAATAAAAACAAGTTTCTTCCATTAAGCATGAAAATGACCTTGTTTTATGTCTGTCATCATAAATGTTTAAATGTCTTCATCTGATTAAGTGGATGGCACACTTCCCTTTATTGCCCCAGTATGATCTGCCCCAAAAGCTGGGGCACGTCAGCAGCTGGAGCCCACAAGCCCTTTCACTGGGAGCAGTGGGCAACGCACCGAACTCTGTGGGAGCTGTGCTACATTTCACCACATGATGAATGGAAGGAGTCACGTTTAACTGTAACAATGAATCTGTTCTTTGTCAAGCCTCTGCAATATTTGAGAGGAGATAAAAGCATCCTTTAGAGACCAGGAGTAAAATTTAATATCTAATGAGACAATAACCATTCCCGCCTGAATGATAGTTCAGCTGACAAGTCCCAAGTGTTTCCTGCCTCCTCACTTGAATAGACATTAAATGATGATACTAAGTGTTTAACAGTTCGCGGCTGCTGCAAGCCTATTCAAATTTTTATGAATCAATGACCTTGTGTATTGTTTGACTCATAAAGATTGAATCAAAGTGCTGAAGATTTTACAAAACAAGCCTAAAAGGAAGATAAAAATACAAAAAAGAAGTAAACAATAAAAAGCTGTGGAGGTGAAAAAGAGCATTCTTCAAGGTGATGGACTTAATGAACTTTTGGATGCTTCCCCCCCCCCCCTCCCCCAGCCAGATAGTACTAAGATTTGTTTTACACATCTACAGACTCGTGACCCTCTTGACATTTATTAGACACGGCGTGCCAGAAAGTCCCATACTCCCCTCAGGTTATTTTGCAGTGTCTTGACAACTTGAAAAGCGTTAGAAAAAACAAAATAAAATAAATAAAAAAAATAAAGAGCTTTTTCTTTCAAGACTTACAGCAAAGATTCTCTATTCTAATATGCATCATGCTGCATCCAAATTTTAGAATATAAATGTTTTATTTGTTGATTATAAAATGTTAATTGTTGCGTCTTAATCTCTGACACAAGTCTGTTTCATGAGAAACATGACTTGGAGTTTAATGAATATCATTTCTTATCAGGAAGATTAAATATAATAATTATGGTGAATCAGGCCGTCAGTTTTGGACCCAATATTCTTGTATATAAAGGTTCAGTTGCTGTGCGTCCAGTGGTGTACTTCCCAGAAGCCAAGCTTGGATGAATCGTATCCAAGAATCAATTATCTGTAAATTGGATCATATTACAGTGAACAGTAGGGCTGGATATGACTTGTAGAGGCACTCAGGAGACAGCCAGCAGAGTGGAACCAACCAGCACTGGGCGCATGTTAAGACACACAAATGTTGCCACTGTCACTAATTAAAATCCAAAACAGTCATCCATTATTATTTATTCACGACAACAAGCATCTCTTTATTTTACAGGCAGAGCTGTGTGGGTGTTGTCTCACAAGCACTAATAATTGATTGGAGCTTTACCTTCGTCCTGCTTTACTCATCATCGGACTATGAATTAAGCCTGCACAGTTCGTTACGCTCATAAATCATGCTATTTGTGTCTGTCATGTTCTGAGCGGTTCATTATTCCCAGCATGGACCATTGGCAGCCAACAAGGTAGCCTCTGACCTTTACCTAATCTACTTTTGATTGAGGGTAATATATTTTGAAAAGATGATTCTTAGGGTTTAGATGCTTGTTAAGTGTATCGATTATCAAAGTATGGCTTTCAGCGTAAGAAAAAACTTCACAATATTTTGTAAAGGCGTGACTAAAGTGCATGTTCACCCATGTCTAATTTAATATAATTAAGATTGACGTAATTACAGTTGAGACTGACATTAAAGCTCAAATTTTTGCTGATTTAAAAACTGTATTCAGTATCTTGAGCTTGTTGACAGAAAGAAAATTAAATCCAGTTTATAGAAAAAAAATGGCCAGTTCACAGATCTAAACGCATTTAACAAAAAAAAAAGAAGCCAGTTTTATATGTATCTACTAAATATGGCAGTGTATTAATATTCCTAAATAAATAAGAAACCAAAAAAAGTGCACGTTATGTAAGTGTCACGTTACTTGAGCACAGCTTCTGTAGCCGCAAGGATGGAGTCAAGACAGCTGAACATGTCAAATCAATTCTCTGGAATATTTCTGCGAAACTCTTGAAGTGAGACAAAATTCAGAACAACTCCAGTTCACTTTATCTCAAGTTGAATATATGCACAAATATGCTGGCTTGATTTAAACCAAGCCATACGTATGCCTACCTTAGCAGATTTTCCACAGCCTTCATATCTAATATTTTACAGCAGGATTCATTTTATTCTATTTATCTTATTTAACATAAATCTATTAATTTAGTGAGAATAAAATAAGCAATGAAAGTGATGAACCAGTGTGTTTCTATATAAGGTTTACCCTATTTTTCAGACTATAAGGTGCAATATCAATGAACGGGTCTGTTTTCATAAGGCGCACCGAATTATAAGGCGGATTAAGCGAAACAAGTTCATTTTGACAGATTTTTGAGCAGCACATGAAATTGGTTTGAGTTCAATAAGCACAACCAGAATTAATACATAAGGTGCACCAGATTATAAGGCTCACTGTTAATTTTTGAGACAAATAAGGGTTTTAAGTGCACCTTATAGTCTGAAAAGTATGGTAATTTATCAGTCATTGTTGAATGAAATTTTGAACACTTGGTTAAAACAGTTGTCATCTCTGCTTTTTCATTGCTGATAGTGATTTAGGAATTAGTTTGTTGGTGGTTTAAAACAATCAAGTTAAGCTGTTGTCGTGAGATTGTGCTTCAAGAAAGTAAATATGATTGTGTGGATGTACCAAACTCAAGGTTCACGTCATGTGGCTGAACAAGGAAAACATACTTTTTAAAAAAGTTTACATACACTAATTTGATCAGAATTAATAAAATACAATAAAAAACAGTGATTGTATAAGGAAAAAAATTGGAGGACTTCCAGAAAGACTAAAAAATGTTGTTCAGGACGTTTTTTAAAGAAAGTTACCTAAAATATGGTTGACTGACACATTATAAGAAAAGAAAGTTTCTGAAGGGTTTTCAAATTTGTAATGTAAGTTAGGAGAATAGTTCTGAAATGATTAATACATTTTTTTTCCAAATGAAACTCAAACAACCACCAACCACAACGTTCAAAGGCAAAGTGATGCAGCGGTGGTGTAGAACGCATAAACGTTCACCAAGACATCCAAAATAACATTCAATCCAAATAACAATAAGATCCAATAATCACACAAACTTCATTGCATCTTAAATTTTATTCACTTGGTTTGGGTTAAGAGAACAGTAAAACGTGATTCAAACTAAAAGAACATTTCAAATAATGTCAAACTTCAGCGGCAACAGAATAAAAATGTGGCTCAGAATGCAACAGCACAACATAATCCCTAAACTCAAACATAGTGCTTAAAAGTTCATGACACATGCATATTCAAAGAAAACAGATTATTAACAGCAGCACAAACAGAATTACAGATTTTAAGGCTTTTTTTATTTTTATATTTAATGATGACCCCTGCAGTAGTTACTGTAAATCTGTTTATTCATTTACCCTTTATTTATCCAGGTAGTCTCATTGAGCCACGAGAACTCATTTTCAAGAGAGACCTCTTTAGGGAGCAGATGGGGGTTAAGGGCCTTGCTCATGGGCCCAGGGTGGGGCGAATGAGTGTGGGGGCAGGTGCTTCACCTACCCCACCTACATTTTTGATGTTGTTTGTACTGGGGCTTGAACCAGCGATCTTCCGATCACAGGCCCACCTTCTCTAACCTCTGCACCACCCCTCTCCCTATTAACATGTTAACAACACCCAACGTGTTTAACATGTGTTTTACACTTTATCAACAGTCTAAATGGAACTAGAGGCACAGGACCATTGATAAGAATAGTGTAATTACTAAGTTATAACTAACATTTTTATTTAACAATTACATAAACTAAACAAGCAAATAAATTCAGTTGTAAAATGGGGATAAGACTAATATAGGTTTGAGTTAATGTGAAGGATCTTATAAAATGGTTTACCTAAGTTATGAGTAAGCCAGTCCAATTCTCCATTTTCTTTTTAAACTTATTTTTATTTAATTCAGAATTGTGCATGTCCTTTTTAACTTTTGCTAATAACTACAGACAAAGCGAATAACCTTTAACCTTTGGAAACGTAATGACTTCATTACCATTTCTAACTGCTGAAGGCTGGTTTATAAGATGCTTTTCACCTGTTAAATGATCCACTCAGTTGTTTTCTTGCACCCTCCACCTGTTTGTTAATGTGCATCCAATATCTTATTGTACTTTCAGTGGTGTACTAGTCAAGGGTGCACTGGTTTGTCTGCCTCCGATATTACCAGCACCAGTTCTCATGCAGCTGTGGTATTTCATCAGAATCTTGGTGATTAAAAGCAGAAGAGAAGCAGATTTTCAACTGATGGGATGTCTCAGCCACAGGTTTTCTGGAGCACAGCGTGAGAAGACTTTTATGTGGAAGATAACTCATTGCATTTTTTTTTTTACCTGCCAATCCCATCTCCCCAAAACACAATATTTTTGGAAATAGAGTTACTGTATTTTATAGATGTGTGTATCCACCCATACAGTTTGGCGTTCTCTCTCTCTCTCTCTCTCTCTCTCTATAGTACCCCTTTATATTTACGGTACTTTTTATTTATTCCACCCACACAAGCAGATGCATATGCAGACAAGCATGCTGACACCGTCACACACACATACACACACACATACATCATTCCAACAAGGGTACATTTGTAAACACCGCCCTCAGACAGAGGCTTCCTCGTCAAATACTTCCTGTTGTTTTCTCATTCTTGTTTGGCGTGCACCTTCAGATAACCTTCCTCATTCTGGAAATCTGCTGCGCAGGCTGTCTTCATTTAGGTGCTTGTTGGGCGGGCAGGGTGGAGGCTGCATTATTTATGATGAGGCAAACCAGCAGCAAGTGATAGGCACCAAACAGACACGAGAACAACCCCTCATATCAGAGCAAAGCAATCAAACAGAGTCCCTGTGCTATTAGGGACACCTCGCGACAGCTTTTTTCCCCATTTTCAACATAAAACACTGCAAATATCCCCTACTGGGAGCCTCGGAGAGGGCAAGAATAAGAGACTTAAGAATTTTGAGTCCTGTGGGAGCCTTGCCGGGATATATCCACCCAAATTTTAGTTTGAAAGTGTTGCAGCTGATTTGTCAGAAAGGAAAAGAGTGAGTGGGAATCATGACAAACATTTCCCTAGATGAAGAGAGACACCTCCATCCCCACCCCTCATCTGGAGGAAGCATCATTTTCCCACAGAGACAAAACATCCCATCACTGCTGAATAAAGGCAGGCCTCCCCTGCATAGAGGCAGATCTAATAAATTTGAATCGCAATGCAAATAGTGCCTATCCATAACAATCTACGACTGAGTCTTCTTTATTTGCCGGGATTCACATTAATCTCAGGATCCCGGGCGTGGCATGTGGGCAGAATCCTCTCTAGCGATGCTTAGGTTATGGAAAATGAATAAAGCATGAAGGCAAAGTATTTGGGTGCAGACCAAGCGTTGTGGGTGGGCCGAGAAATGTGGTGGGTGGATGGAACGTGTGGATCGGAGGAGCTGTGGGATGGAGGGCGGTGCAGAGGCCACCAGGTCTGCAGGCCAGGTCTGCAGAGAAAAAACGAGTTTGTCTTCAGTATGCAAGGCAGGTGCTGAAATCCAACAAACCCCTTAAATATTAAACGCCAACCACCTGCAGTTTTCTCTCCTGCTCCCTCTTTCTGTTTAATAATAGAAAACAGCTGCTGTAGCAGTGATATTTCTGTGTAGGGCAGTAATGAAAGCTTTAAAGACTGGTATTTAGCACAACATAAACATTCAAGCTTGTATGAATTTGCCAGAGCAAGGACTCAAGGATTAACAATTAACATATTAATAACAATCTCAGTAGAGTTGGCGGGTTTTCTAAATGTCCCAGAATGCCACCTAAATAAAGCATCTGAAAGGTCATTCTTGAGTTTAATTTGAAACATCTAGCCACAATAAACGTCTACTTAATTAGGAAACACAGACTTTGCATTTGGCAGATAGTTTGTTGATCTTCTCATTCCCTGAATTGACTTCAATCCTCAAAATGGATTTGGTATTTTTCTGGAGGCCCACTGCTGGCCTCATTTCCTGATCAAAAGAGTCCTCTGTTCCTGTCTGGGATAGATCTGGGATTAAATGGCTATCTTTGATGACTCGCTTAACAAAATTACTACCCTGCCTCCAAAGATTACCCTCCCTGCTGCTAACCCCACCCCACCATTTTCTCCCTTAAAAGACCTAATTTTGAGATGTCAGAGCATTTTTCATCACCCGTGACACGATCTTGATCATTGTATATAAGTAAGTGACATTTAGTAATTGCAGAACACATAATCTTCAGTGAAATAAACGTATTTGTCATGTTCCACAAACTACTTCAGGGTAGTCATTTTGCATAATAGACAGAATTTAAAAAATATCAACTTTATTGATCATGTTTTTGCCCATGTTTATGTGCATGTGTGATTTGTGTTTGCCTGTTAGGAGAATTTCTCATGAAGCACTTGGGACATTTGATCAAAACTCATGGAAATTGATAAGTGAAAATGCATCTACTGTAGTTTCCACCGTACACGTTGCACCGCTGTATAAGTCGTATCCATCCAAATATGTCTAATAAAGTGAAAAAAAATCTATAAATACATTGTTTCTCCATATAGCTTGCATCTAATATGCGTCACCGCTGAAGCATCATGTTTGTTATGCGTCACCACTGACCACCCGGAAATGTGGGCCGGTGTTGTGCCAAAAATCAATTGGTTGCCAAATGGCGGCTGCGGGACTGTGCACTGGAGGACTTTAACCAGAATTTAACAAGTTTAACACTTAAAAACAATTATTTGTTTTCTCAAAATTATAGCAAAAGTGTGTTTCAGTTTAATTTCCACTTAATAAATGCACTTTGATGGTCAAATCAGATGCATTTCAAAAATCAATTCACAGAAGTGGGAACGCGCAGAGGGAGAACTCGCTGTGCATTTTGTCGAAATTTATCAAGGTAACCACCTAAAAACAATTATTTGTTTGCTCGACATTATAGTAAAGGTGTGTCTCAGTTGAACTTTTTCTTAATAAATGCACTTTAATGATCAAATCAGCTGCATCTCACCTGAGCGACGCAGCAAAATGCAGCTGATTTGACATTTGCTCCAGGAGTTCTGGAGCAAGACGAAGGTAGCTTTGTATGGCAAGCCAAGTGTCTCATTAATAGCCACTTTTACCTATTAATGAGACACTTGACTTGTCGTATTACTCGAGGGCCCTCTAGAGGCTGAAAATGTTAGTGCTCAATATTTTCCTTGTCAGAATGAATGAAATCGTCAGATCTCAGCCCAAAACTGGGTTATAAATATGGAAAAAAACAAATAAGTTGCTTCACTGTATAAGTTGCAGGGCATGCTAATTTATGCAAAAAGATTTGCATGTCGATACAATTAAACCTAAACCAAACTAAAACAACACAAAAGGTCTCAAGGTTCGTGCTCAGTAATCCAGGTAAAAAAATCCAACATTCAGTCAGGTCATCTGGAGGGTGAAACGTCTCGCAAAAAAAAAAAAAAAATGTCCAGATGACATGATTGACATTGTTGGAATGCAGAAGGTCATAAGATTGATTTGTAAAATATTGAGCTTTATCACTCTCAGACTTGTGGGACAAACATGCCTACAGATGTTGACAACAGCTTAAATTCCCACCTATTGTGATATAAGATAGCACATTATATATTTTATAAAGAGTCTATAAATCTTCTTTTGTGAAGGAGTTCATCAATTCACCCTCAAAATGTGACCACATCATATGTGTACTTGAAAGTTAATCCCATTTAGAGGGGCAATTGTGAATGTGACTCAATCCTGATATAGGCTGTAAAGCCTTCTTTAAGGTCGGGGTGGTAGTGGTAACAAGGTCCAACAGGCCACTAGAAGGGTGCATTTCAAATGTCACTCCATGTCGTCCTGTTGCTTTCCAGCTGTGAATAGCACACGCAGAGAGGTCATAGCAGGGAATTTCATCCGCACTCTGATGGGGGATGGGGGGGTGGTTGATGGTGGGGAAGGCTGTCAAGCCAAACCTGAGCTTGTCTGACAGATAACTGATACCTGGGCTTTAAAAGAAATGAGAACGAGAGCAAGTCTAGGGCATCATAATCCCTTTGGAAAGGCTTTCCATCTCTCACAAATGCTGGCGACTGGGCTTGGGTAATTTCCCCACAGGATTTACAGAGAACATAAAAAAAAGAGCTTTGTAATACTCGACCTACCTCAGTGAAGGTGGCAGGTTGGGAGATGCAGCCTTGCCAGTTTTGGAAGGGTATCAGCATCTGCACTTAAAAAAAAAAAAAAAAAACTTTTCTACGTTTAATGATCTTAATTCTATCACAGGCTGTTGTTTCTTGTTTTCTGTCTCATATTGCACTGATTGTATGTTGTTTACCCTCCCTGTCACTCTTTAATTGTCTTGTGTGTGCACATTTGATACACACGTGTGAACATCACACAGACGGAGTGTGATGCTTGGTGCACTGAACATGGGCTGCAAATGAAGATGTAGCCATTGACAAATTGACTGTGGGGTCAAGGGTGACTGAAACTCATTGCCCCCAACAAGCCTTCATGCCTCCTGTAATTGGATACAGCACCACAGATGGAGTTGCTGCACAGAAGAAAGGGAGCACAGCTCTGACAAGTGACTTGCTTGTGGGTTGTATTATCCAGTCCTGTTGTTAAAAGTGCTGCCAACACTTAATAAGCAGTTCTCATTTTGTATACAGTGTGGTCTTGGTTCTGCGTTATAAGTGGCTTGTGTTTTTTTCTGCTACATTGTCTTAAATGTGTTTAATTTATACCTTTCAGAATTATTCAGCTAATAGAAATATCAAATGAGTTACCTTCAGTTAAAAGCTAAAACATGATGTTGCATGGTTGCACACTTTGACTTGAGAATAGGCTGTTGGATGAAATTATGAAGTTGAGTTGAATGCACATCCATCCATCCATCCATCCAACCATCCATTCAACCAACCATCCCTTATCTTTACCCACTTCTTCCTTTTCAGGTCACTGGGGTCACTGGTGCCCATATCCAACAGTCACTGTGTGAGAGGCAGGGGACACCCTGGACTGGTATCCAGTCCATCACAGGGACACATACAGATGAGACAAACAACCATTCACTCTCTCACTCACACCTAGAAACAATTTAGAGTTACCAATCAGCCTAACATGCATGTTTTTGGTCTGTGGGAGGAAACCAGAGTACTCGGAGAAAATCCACGCATGCACGGAGAGAACATGCAAACTCCACTCAGAAAGGACCCCGGACCAGGATTTGATCCGATAACCTCCTCGCTGAGTGGTAACAGCTGTACCGACTGCTCCACCGTGCCACCTGAATGAAATTGATTTACATAAAAAAAAATAAAAAAAATAATAAATGCATGGACATTTTCATTTAATATTGTTGTTGACTTTTGCATTTCAAATAAAGCTTTAGATTTAAGTTTGGTGTTTTTCTGTAACTGTTGATATTTTATTGCAGTCACTTCTGCAAAACTTTGTTCTCTGTTGTTCTTTATATACCTCCTCGTTTTGCCTTATGCCACCTACTGTTTGGCAGCTGGGATAGCTGGTGGGTGGTAGTTGCAGCCTGAGGGAGGATGACGTAGAGAAGACCTGTGCACCAAGAGGAGTCCTGCGGAGGTGAGATGATACCTGGGCCTCTGGTGCTATGCAGTAAAAGAAAAACATTTACTTTGAGGTTTCCATCTTTTTTAGCTGAATCAGCTGAATGGACTGAGCTTTAAACAAACCACAAACACATGAGCATTTATCCAATTTGGCTAGTCTCTCCGAGGGATGACTCAGTAAGGCCGCACTGTGATAAAACTTGTTTTCTTTGCTTTATTTTCTAACTAAAGAAAAATGGATCATTTACCTCTGAGTCTTCTTTCAGGTTATAACATTATTTGTCATGACAGAGAATGTTTTGCTCATTATATATACTCAAACGTCTCTGAGTGTGTTGCCAAGTTGGCCAGGAAAAACAACAGTGTTTTCCATGAAGTGTTCATTCTGGATTAAATGTGTAGAGGTCATAATTTTAAACTATAAAAACGCCTAAATTGATAAAACACACGAGGCCAGTCTCCCCTCTTCTTTGGCTAAACAGGTAAATATGGCACAGAATAGCAATGTGAAAACCAGAGCAGAGCCTTGAAATTATGCCTGTCTGATGCTCACCCTTGAGACACAGCTGAGCAGTTCAGCGCTGAACCAGAGCGGAGCAGCGTGAATGAATATGCACTTTGACTGGGTGTGTAGAAACCATAACCACCTGAGCCAGACTGGCTGACAGCCTCCTGCTGTTCACCACTTGACTTGTGGCAGCTTACCGTTTTTTTTCTTCTTTTTGGTGGATCACAAGCTAAGCCACTCTTAAATAGTTTGAGCAAAACTTTATTAGCAATTAGTTTCATTATGTTGTACACTTAAAGGAAAGTTGACACAATTTGCGGTCTAAATTATCAAAAAAATGAAATACTGAGCAAAAAATCTGAAGCAACATTTGTAAAAGAATGTAATAAGTAAAGCATATTGACAGTTTACATTTTACCTCTACAAGTCTTTGATTATAATCATGCATGTCCCACACAAAACAACAATTACCGTATTTTTCGGACTATAAGGCGCATTAAGCAAAACAAAACTGTCAGATAACTCAAACTTTATTCAACTCATTCACAAAAAACACATAAAATCGTTCGAGGTCAGTCAGCACAACCAGAATTAATACATAAGGCGCATTGGATTATAAGTCTCACTGGTGATTTTTGAGAAAATTAAAGGATTTTTAGTGCCCCTTATAGTCTGAAAAATACGGTACATACATTTAGCAAAAATCCCTTGAGGCCTGAAGGAGTAAGGCTCTTTTTAATTCAATATTAATATTTTTACTTTGTAAAACACTTAAAAATTAAAGCTCCTAATTGGCTCACTTAACGTATTTTCTTCATTTTGTGAGGCGTAATCTCATAAATCAGTACATTGCTAGTGCACATGTTGTATGTCATTGCTGTGTATTTAGTGTTTGTTAAAGTATTTTCTACTTTGGTCTGGCTTTGTCTTTTTATAAACAAATGATATGCAATTTTTTCACTATACAATTTGAGGCAATTTTTTTTTTTAATTAATGGCATACAAAAAGAACATAAAAGCTTATTTGATGTTTAGTAATGTTTGAGTTATTGGCAGGGGTGGAAGTAATGAATTACAAATACTCACATTACTGTAATTAAGTAGGTTTTTTGGGTTATTTTACAAGAATTTCTTTCAAGTGTGTAATTTTACTCACACTTAAGTAAATTTCAGACCATGTAATCTACTTCGCTACTTTTAAAATCAGAAGTCGCTCCCTAGTACGGTTGCAATTTGACTTAATATTCAAACTGTTCATCTGCATCTTTGCAGCCAATAACGCTCTAAGATCGCAAAGACACCAATTACTTATGACGTAAGTAAAGGACAACTCTGTAGAGTAGAGAGTCATTTATGAACCGAAGATTTGGAGAAAAAGCCAAAATGGAGACATAGGACAACACTGTCAACAGAGAAAATGATAAGGTAAAGACTGAAGACGAGTGCTCGTGGCCGTACCTGGAGGAATGTTTCATGTACAGAGGGTGAAAAGGAAACAGAGTCCAGATGCAAACTTTGCTTGATCTCTACGGTGACAGCAGCTTACAAGACTTCAGCTTCTAATCTCAAACAACATATTGCGGTATACGAGGTTTTACAGCTACCTGTATGATATTGCTTTTTCATTGGTTGTATGTGTGGGTTATTAGTTTGGCTAAGTATACAAAGATCTTAGATACTGCCATTGGTTTAACTGGTACTAAAATAAGACGGAGCTTCTGATAAATGTACTTTGAATGTAGTGATTATCTACAGTAACTCAAACTGAATGTCTTCTATTGACAACACAATCAAACACCAATTGGTTAAAAAGTAATTATTACTCTGAGTAGTTTTTGAGAAGAATATGTTGTACTTTTACTTAAGTATTTTATATCACAAGTATTTTAACTTGTAATTGAGTGCAATTTAAGCAGTGTAACAGTACTTGTACTTATGTACGTATGTTCAGTACTCTTTCCACCTCTGGTTATTGGCTTGAAGGCATTCTTACATTTTTCTGTACAATGTCTGGCTGAAATAACAAAATATACTTTGAACTTTAGTTTTTTTTTTTTGGTTATTTTATTAACATTTCAGTTAAACAATTCTTTAAAAAATACATAACCATTTTCGATAAATTATTTGTTCTTTTACGAGGTATTTCTGTAAAAAAAACACAAAGTAGTAGAACCATCCAGTTGAATTAAAGCAAACACAGACGTCCTTGTATTCCTGTTAGTGATTTTAATTTGCAGGTCATTCAATTATGTGAAAATTTACTGCTTGCATTTTTACACACAGACATTTCCAGTCCAGTTATAGGTTTCAACTCTTTCCCTAATTCGGATGATTATTTTGTGGTTCAGCTTAGTATTTTCTCATCCCAGACACCCATTCCACAGTTTGCTCTCATTTTTCCTAAACATGATAAACCAAACATAAACCCTAAAGAAGGTTTTGGCTCATAGAAAAAAATATTTAATTGCTTTCTTAGAACTTC
>NC_056506.1:42197243-42198752 GCF_014905685.2 Nematolebias whitei
AACCAATCAGGATGGAGAGGACAGACAGTCAACTATTAAAGTGAAACGTCTCAAGTTGGCAGGTTTTGTACATACTAGCACTTTGAGATTTTTGTTAATGAAAAGTGCGTTACACATTAAATTCATTATTATTATTATTATTATTATTATTATTATTATTATTATTATTATTATTATTATTATTATTATTATTATTATTATTATTATTATTGTTATTATTATACTGTGTGCTGCGTGGCAAAAATTAAAATTCTAAACATGTTTCTATATTAAAAACAAAACGGTACTCTAGATTTTCATTAGAAGAAATGAGATCAATAACAGACATGCATAACAAGGCCTCTTATGACAATTACTCTGTATAAAAAGATAAAGCAAAACCGGAGAGCGCCCTACACATTATAATCCTTCAGCTCACATGAGGCGAGCAAAAAACCTCAATTTATTTCATAGTGAACTAAGAAATAACCCCACCCCCTAGAGATCCTTATAGTTCAATAGGAACCTCAGACTTATGTTTCTTCCTAATTCAGTCTCAGGTTTCCTACACAAGGTGAGGTCAGTGAACAAGGCCAGGCTGATTCTGGCAGATCTTGATCATCTACTCCATGGTGAGTTCAGGTTACTTCCATCTGGACGCAGGCATCTGCTGCCCAGATGTAGGATGAACAGACTGAAAAACTCATTTATCCCTGTAGCAATCCGGCTTCTCAATGAACAATGATGATTTCCATATGGTTATTTTAACATTTTAATGTCTTGTATGGATGTTTTTTGTGTCTACTGATTGTGAAACAAATTGCCCCTTAGGGTAATAAAGATTCTTGAACTGAACTTGAACAGATTTTACCTTCTTGTTTTCTTGTTTGCCTATGTTGGCTTCTGAATTAAAAACAAAAACATTGAAATGGCTTCAAGTGTCTGACAGGAATTTAAAACATTTAAAGTTTCCATTGACTATATAATGTTTGATATATATGCAGTATAGCTGCTGAATCTCAAACACAAGTCGTGTATCAGTATCAACTGACACTTGCTAAAAATGAAAGAGGAGATATCGTTACTAACTAGTTTCTTCTTTCATAACAAAATATTTTTTTCTACAGTCTTAAGAGTGAACTTTGCAGAACCACCTATTTACTGAAAAAGACTAAAATTGGATGAAACCAATTATCTTGATGACGTGATCTATTTTTTGTTGTTCGAGCTGAGCATTGCACTTGTAATGGATATTAAAATCTCAGTCTCTGTCCGGCTCTAATTTTTCCTACTCTGCCTTGGATCTATTTATCCATTGATTCATACCTTTATACTTCACCGGACTGACACTTTTGCACACAAGTGCATTTAAAAGAATGCTCAACCTGCTTCAAGTCAAATACTACATAATAGCAAATAAAGTTAATGTGATGATAAATCCGTTTTAAAAGTAACATTAATGTCACTAAACTTTACTGGTAATTAAACAATTTCAAATCAATATTAGAATATATAAATAAATAAATAAAT
>NC_056506.1:42198852-42200240 GCF_014905685.2 Nematolebias whitei
CTAAGAGCTATCGGCTATTAGCTTCTAAATTACATCAGAAATCATGGCTTGTAACTTGGGAAAGGCTACATCGGAAAAATATCTCTGGGGATGAGGTAGTGAGGCTCAACGTAGTCCAAAAATTTTGGAATCCGACACCCTCAATGGAAAAAAAACCCCCTTCCACACGCCGACATTTTGACTTCTTCCTCTCCACTGTGATCAGATCACGTAGGCGTGCGTGACATCATCACATTGTGCTGCAGGCATCCTCGTCACTGGGTTGTCGTACTAAAACAGCGTCTGTTTATATTGGTGAGTTATTTTCATGGAATGGCCGATGTCCGATATTTAACTTTTATGCTAATATCGTCCAATACCGATACCATGTCGATAATATCGTGCATCCATATATATATATATATATATATTTGTGTCTCATAAGCAAATTACAGCATGAAAGTGTCAAAGGAATGCACCTCTTGGGTTATCTGCTTCCAGTTAAAGCCAGTGTGCTCCATAAGGGATGAAATTTAGAAACTGAATAAGTCAGAGTTAAAATGAAACGGAGTGTTTTTTTTTGTTTTTTTTTACCTTATTTAAACTCAGCATCTCAATAATGGCTCAGAAGAGCACTATTTCTTAATGTTTCACAAAGGCTGTAAATGTTTTGTGTAGCACTGTAGTTTTAATTTTGTGCATGCAAACGTTTTGCAAAAGCATCTAACTTTTCTTCAGACTGCAGCTAGCATTTCCAAAGAAACTTTCCGAACAAACAAACTTGACAAGCAAATAAACAACCCAACTTTCATTTGCAGGCAGCAGGCAGCGCTCACTCTTTGAGAATAGCACTGCTGCTCAAAGACAGAGAAAACTGCAGCTCTCCATATGGAACCTGGTTGTCTTCATTGGTTATTTTTTTATTTTTATTTTTCCTGTTACAGTAACACTTGAACCGAGTGCTGAAGTTTTCTTAGCGAGAGGGTCAGGAACGACTTTTCTGTTGCGAACGCAGAGCTGGAGTTTTTGAAAAGTACGAGGACCTGCAGCCTCTAACTCAAATTCTGAGAAGCAGATAAACATCCTTGAAATTCATGACTTAAACACAACCTGTGTTTTCTTCACTTCCCTTGATTTAAAACAGCCGGGGGAAGAAATATGAACCAGGCCTTCCGTCCCTATTTATAGCACGAGAGTCATTAATATTCAAATGGTTTGAAAAAAAATTAGAGAAGCGTGGAGATTTTATACACTGATGCTCATTACAAATGCTCTACAGTAGTAGTATTTACAGTGCTGAACGATGGAAAAGGTTAGCTTTCTGTCCCATAAGAGAACCAATTTGTGTTCTGCTGCTGGGCATCTTATGAAGCTGAATATTGATATTGATTTATTAATAGGCTGAGAGC
>NC_056506.1:42200340-42205357 GCF_014905685.2 Nematolebias whitei
TAACACAGGCTTCAACTGCAGGAATGAGACAACTGAGCAAACAAAAATCCCATCAGGCAGCAAAACAGTGCCTTTTACAAACCCTCAAAAGGAATATTGATTGGCTTCCTTCTGCTGCATTCTGTCTTGCATTATACTCTAATAAGTTTAAAAGAATGAATGCAAGACATGTAAAGATGGTGTGGATGTCATCTCCTCCGCACATACAGGATTTAAATGTCAGTATTTAAAAAAAGAAATGCTAATAACACAAAATGAGATATGAGATATTGTTATTGCTCTCCTTTTTTATTTTTTATTTTTTATTTTTCCAATCTCCTGTGTGGCCTTAGGACTTATATATCCAAAGGCAGTAGATTTCTTTCTGTGGGGTGTAATGATCCTCATGTGAATGCTCAGGGGAAGAACTATGTGCAGCTTTAGATTTGTTTTAAGCGTGAGATGCAGTTAAGTTCTGCAGTTTGGTCCTTTGATGAGCTACGGATTTTCATCAGGGGGCGAAGAACCAGAGTATGTTACTTGAGAGGCACATTGAAAAGCTTAAAATATTTGTAAAATGTTTTCTAAGCTTTTCCTAAACTGCTATTCTGTTAGTTCAAAAAGTGCCTTTGAATGACTTCCATGTAGCCGAGAAAGAAGCAAGCTCAGGATAAAATGCATATTTTTTTCTTTACAGATTTAGTTTTTGTGTAACATCTGAGAGCATAGTAAGTCAGTGGAGAATGAAACATCTCTTTTAACATTTTCAAGCCTGCAGGTATGTTAACAAAAAAATACTTTCATATTCATGTAGTTTAAAAAAAAAAGGCATTTATGTATTAAGTTAACGTTTCAATCTAAATCCATGTTTTGTCATAATGCCTGCCATCCAAGTGCAAAGAGCAGTTGCAGGTTTTTTTCTTAATGTCTAAAAAAGACCGTTTGTCAAGTTATGACTTTTAATGCCCTTTTTACCAGCATTTTGTTCTGCGCAATGGGTTATTGCTAGCATAATTAATCTGATGCAAAAGAAACATGATGTAAAAATCCAGAATATGACTTCAGCAGCACTTTAATGTTTTATGTATTATCGAGATTGTAACTTAGATCTTAAATGAGTCATCTTCTAAATAGCTGTTAGTCTAACTTCTCAGTGGACATTTATCCACGATTCTCCAAAATGATGTTGCTCTGACTGCTGTCTACTGCAGGTAAGATACTTATTACACATTATTACTCATAACAATGCTGGTTTTTTTTTTCTTAATATATACGTTTATCTTAATTTTTAACATGTAAGAGTTTGGGATTGTACTCTCTCTTTTCTTGTTGTACCTGTATATTTCAATTTAAATCCAGACTGTTTTATTACTTTTGAGACTCGGTCACGGTTTTATGAAGCATCATCAAAACAGTAACATAATAACAACATGTTTGTACAGACATAGACTGATAGTTAATTCAATAAGGACAATTCTGACATTTGAATAAGTATCCCTGTTCAAAAGGACAGATAGATTATACCCTGTATACATATAATCTCGGGTAGGAATTATACCAGGTTTATATGGTATACCATATACCATAAATACCAGTGTACTGCTTAGTGGGGGAAACTGTTTGTTTGTGACTCCTTAGACTGATGAAGCCCTTTGGATGGGGGGTGAAATGTCTCTCAACAAAAAAAGAAACCGTCCAGATGACATGACTGAACATTGATTTTTTTATTTTTTTTACCTGGATTAATGAGCATGAACCTTGATGTATATGGCATACCTTAAAGTAGGTGTATGGGTTCAAACACTTTTTGCCATCATGCATTAACAGTTTTGGGATTAGTGTCTTGCTCATTTGCAGTTGAACTTGGCAAAACAGCTGAAAATATGTTTTTCACTTATAAAATATTTCTGTTTTAGCAAATTTTAAACAGCTTCTTCCTATTTTTTTGTTTTACATTTTTGATTTCCTTCTCATTGATAAAAACAACCATAAAGTGTTCACACAGAGATGGAGCATTGATCATTGTGAAAAAAAGAAATGTTTCTGTACCAGAACAGTGCATGAAAACAGCAAGGTAGATTAAAAATAATAAAAACAAAAAAAGACCCCAAAAAAAAAAAGAAAAAGAAGAAGAAAAAGGGGATGACATTGGGGGGTGGGGTGAAAAAAAATAGCACATTAGCACTTATGGATTAACTGCCTTTTTATTCCCAGGCCCTGCTGTGGCCCTGCAGATGTGCAGCACTGACCGCGCAACTACCCGGTAGCGGTCATGGCTTAATTAACAAGCCGACATCTGATCAATACATGAGGAGCAATGGAAGGGGTGGGGGTAAAGATTGGGACAGCCTGCGTGGTTCAAGGTTTTTGTTCTCTAGTGATGTGAAATACTATTAGAAATCAATAGCACAGCTAGTCCTGACACACACTGACTCAGTATACAGGAAAACAACCTAAAATAGATATCTGTAAAACAGCACTGTGCATCTGTATTAAGCCCAGTTCAGTTGGATTTTATATCCACAACTCAAAAACGGTATGTTTTGAGTAATTCAACTCATCTGCAGTTTTGTAGAGTGCAGTGACTTTTGTTGCTTAAGTCATGACATAAACTAAAACTGCAGTGGTGAAATGGTTTAATGCCAATCAATACACATTCTGCTGGAATCAGACCTATTTTATTCACAACTGTTTCATTTTCAAGTCAGATTGTGAATTAGGTCTATATTGCAACAAAATGGACACATTAGGGCATTTTCAAGCATAATCATTTCCAGCAGTGATCATGCATGACAACGCGTGACAACTGATGCTCAACTCTAATAAAAGCCTTTTTTTTCTAAACACAGCCTGCGACGACAACAAATAAACACTCCTCATATAAATCAAATACATCACTGCTGTTATTTAGGTTAAACTGGCATGCAACAATCAGTCAAAGAGAAACTTAGAAGGAAATATGTCCCACAAAAATTGCCTGCTCTATTCAAGTTCTAGTACAAGTAAACTTTATTGTCATTACCATCACATGTGGTACAGGAGGTGGAACAAAATCATGTACTCAGGGTCACAGTTACACCCAAAATAGCAAAATATAACGTATAAAAAGAAACATATATGGTACAACAAACAATATGGTGTAACAAGAGCTGTCCGAATAATCATACTGGTCAAGATTAAAAATATTGTACCATTAAAGAGTTTCAGACCACCAGGAAAAGGAACAGCATTTATCAGTTAGTCCAGTGTTGGTGTTTTGGGAAAAAAATAATAAAGCAAGCCAATTTTAAGCAAGGATATAAATACAAAGTACAACTACAAATCAAAGCTTGCAAAATGTACCACTATTATTTATAACATTTATTATTCTATATCGTATCGATTTCATTTTTTAAGATATGGATGGCAACAAATAACCATGATTCAAAATTAATTTTGAAGGCATCAAAACTGCCCACAGCTCCTTTAGGAAATTCGATTTTCAAAGTTCCTTTTGTGTCTTTATCTAAATGATATGCACCTTTCTGCCCTTTCACAGTCCAGACACCAAACTCCTGAACACATCTGCAGCTGACCTGAACCTGCAAATATTCAGCTGTATGTGCGTTTGAGTGAAAGTTTATCAGCCTTTGTGGGTTTTTCTGGGAGTTTTTGGACAGGATGGCCATCCTGTGATAAGCTTTTCACATTCGGTGGTAGCCAGAAGGCTGCTGAGGCTGCTGGGAAGTCTAATCAGTCTCTTTCCACCTGCCTCCAACACACCCTTTTAAGTGAGTTACTGATCCACTCCTGGACAGAAATCATATGTTTATTTTGTTTTCTTTCGTGCCACAAACTTTTACCTCAAAAATTGATTTTGATGCCCAGGGGCAGGATGGAAAATTGGGTAAAAATAACATTTTCACAAAATTCAGTCCTCCGTGTCCCTAATGAATGGCAAAACAAGATAACTGTGGGAGATGCTACTCTGTGCAGGCTGACAGTCCTTTCAATTTAGTTCTCATCAATTCCTAGTTTATGGAATAAATGTCACTATTGGAAAAAAAAAGTCTTTGACTCAAGAACATGTATCTCTCATTTCTAACGGAAATACAAAGATAACCTGCTATGACGCCAAAAACGTCAAGCACAATAAGACTTTGTCAGATTTGAGAATATGACACCTCTTGTTAACTGAGTAAATGGCTGATATTAGGTTTATTTAAAGCAAAGAGTGCCGTCTATTTAAAATAAATAATAAAATGATAATAGAAACATCATAGAATCAAGCAAAAGTCAACACTTTACTAAACAGAGGAGGGTTAATTTTAGAACCAAAGCCTGGCAAATTCTTAATGCCGTCACGTTTCACTGATGCGTCCCAGATGATTACCATTTAATCAGCTGCAAATGCTCTTAATTACAAGATTAGTCTCCTACCAATTAGCCAACTTGCTAATAATTTTAATCTACCGTTGAAGTCTACTGAATTCTAATTAGAGACTTAACTGTTTCAATTTACCTAGGGGCCCATCTGATGGGTCATTACAAACCTAGTTACCCTCCGTTTCAACCAACTGCTGCAAGTAACTAAGGCATCATTTGGAGCGCAGCTGTGAGGGCTTTATGACTGTCACTTCTGCGCACCAAAAAACAATGTTTCTTTTCTTTAAAAATTGTAGAATCATTCTGATGACTCACAGAAGAAACTGTCACACACAGCAACTCTGTCAGCTGTAGGGATCAAGTAATCAGATGTTTTCTTTATTTGAGTAAAAACAAAGTGTTTTAATGTGAATATTGCTAAAAGACAAATGTTATGGTAACACTTTACAATAAGGTACACACAATTTGATTAACTAATAGGGAACGCCTCAGAAATGAATTAGGAGCTAATGGGTAGTTAACCAGTACTTACTGGGGAACACAAAGCCAAGCCTTTATTAGGAGACTACTGGTTAGTTACCTTGTAAATGAAGAGGAACTAATCAAGAACTAATGGGTAGTTACTAAAGAAACCAAAGAGGAACAAATAAGGAACTAATGGGTAGTTAAACAG
>NC_056506.1:42205457-42206530 GCF_014905685.2 Nematolebias whitei
TACTATGTCTGAGCTGTGACCTCACTGGTGCAGGGTTTATTCAGAACTCACATGGAAAATTTCTCCTCCGTTTCTGTGGTAACAAACCATCCATCCATGCATTATATTTTGCCCGCTTCTTCCATTTTGGGTCACGGGGGTCGCCAGTGCCCATGTCCAGCAATCACTGTGCGAGGGGCGGGGTACACCATGGACAGGTCGCAAGTCCATCACAGGGACACATAGAAACAAACAAGACAAACAACCATTCACTCTCTCACTCACACCTAGAGACAATTTAGAGTTACCAATCAGCCTAACATGCATGTTTTTGGTCTGTGGGAGGAAACCGGAGTACCCGGAGGAAACCCACGCATGCACGGAGAGAACATGCAAACTCCACCCAGAAAGGCCTCCGGACCGGGATTTGAACCGGGGACCTGCTCAATGAGAGGCAGAAGCTCTACCAGTTGTGCCACTGTGCTGCCCGGTAACAAACCAGTAGTCCCCTAATAAGGCTTGGCTATGTGTTCCCCAGTAAGTACTGGTTAACTACCCATTAGCGCCTCATTTGTTCCTCTTTGTTTTCGTTGGTAACTACCCATTAGTTCCTCTTCATTTACAAGATAACAAACCAGTAGTCCCCTAATGGGATGCATCACAAACAATGATGAGTCCAGCTACAGGCAGGAGGTGGAACACCTGGAGAGCTGGTGCAGAGAGAATAACCTTCACATCAATGTGAAGAAGACAAAGGAGATGATTGTGGACTTCAGAAGGAACAAAAACACCTACACCCCCCTGAACATAAGAGGATCTGCGGTGGAAGTGGTCTCCAGCTACAAGTACTTGGGTGTACACATGAATGACAACCTCAGCTGGAGCAACAACACCACCAGCCTGATCAAGAAAGCTCATCAGAGACTCTACTTCCTCAGACGGCTGAGGCGAGCTGGTCTGGGAAGCTCAGTCCTCACCTCCTTCTACAGGTGTGCAGTGGAGAGCATCCTGTGCTCGAGCATCAATGTGTGGCATGGAGGCTGCACAGCTGCAGAAAGAAAAGCTTTGCAGAGAGTGGTGAAGGCTGCACAGAA
>NC_056506.1:42206630-42208418 GCF_014905685.2 Nematolebias whitei
TTTTTGTTTGCTCAGTTGTCTCATTCCTGCAGTTGAAGCCTGTGTTATCTCACAAAAGTGGTTTACACCTCCCTCGCAAAATTATACTTTTTATAATCTTGTAATGATAGTGCGCATATACGTTTTCAATTTTACACCTTCAAATTGAAAGGGGTTCCTTCTTCTGTCCCTCAGCTGAAAATCAGGTGTTTGCTGTTTGTGAAAGATAGAGATGGTTTCATGCATGAAATATGATCATGCTTTTCAGCACGGTTGAAAGGATTTTCAGAAAATGTAAATTATTCTCAGTGAAATCACAACATTTTAAACTGTAATTCAGTTTATTTGAGAAAGCACCTAAAAATGCCCCCAAAAACGTTTGAATCTGTATTTCACAAAGTCCAAGAACAGACATTTAATCTGAAATAACAATGACACACAGAGCATACCTGGGATCCTGAACATGCTTAATTAATTTAAAAAGCCAACGAGTCCAACAAGCAAGTTACCACTGAATTAACCAATCTCATTCCACATCACTGAATCCATTGAATTCTTCTTCCTCGGTGTCGCTTCTGAACAACTCCGCCTTTTGGGGGCATTTTACTTGTGTTAAGTTTTTCTCAGTTGTCTCTAAAGCTCCATTCGCACAGGATTAGTTTTACCTAGGGACCACATGCAATAAATAAATTACTCCCCAACATCTGCTTTTTATGTGGCACATTCGCACGGGATAACAAAAATCCTGACCTTCAGCTGAAATTTACGGACATCTTACAGATATGATGTTAACGCGCTGCGTTGTCACGACCGGGCCGGTCCATATAATGTGCTTAAGGTGTGGGCTGGGACGGTCTCAGGCTTTGATGTTGTTTTATGAATCAGCACAAAGAAAAAACTTAGGAATGCACAATATAAAATTGTGTTAATCTATTGTTGAGGTGGAAGCAGGTGTGACCGGCCGGTTTAAGGGATTAAAAAAAGCCACGTTAAACTCAGTTGGAGAGCTGTCACCAGCTGCGCGCATGAGCGGCCGTGTGACCGCTGACCCGCTGGTTGAAATGGACTTGAGACCTGTCCAGTGATGGCTGGACATTGGCACCAGCCACTACCCAAAAAGAAAGAATCGGGAAAATATAATGGATGTATGGATGTATGTATGTATGTATGTATGTATGGATGGATGGATGGATGGATGGATCAGCTGATCATGCACTCGTCTCTGCACCTGCTGTTATTTGGGGTAAAGGAAGTAGCAGCATAAAAGTCAAAGTGAGCAGAGTGTTCATTTATAATAGCCTTGTTCTATATTTTTCCAAATGATTTTGCTTAAACAAAAACAAAAAACACCTAATTGTGTATCAGATCCCGCCCCTTTCTGTCCAAATCACAGAGATGCCTATTCGCATTGGATTAGTATTATCACAGGACCTCAGAGTTCAGCAAAATATTGTAGGTATTTTTACTTTACAAATTACTGACATGGCTGATTCGCATGGGATTAACAACACAAGCAATCTCCGTAATTATTACAAATAGCATGTAGTCCCTAGGTAAAACTAATCCCATGCGAATAGGGCTTAAGATAATGTTGGGACAGGGGTGGTTGGGGGGGGGAGTTAGAGAAACAACATATTTGTCAAAAGCCTAGAGAGCCCTCTCACAGCTGCAAATGGAAATGTTTACTCTTTGGTTTATGTCAGTATGAATGAACATTTAACACGTCAGTCAAAAATTGCTTCATGAATAGGGAAAAAACATAACATTTTTGGTTTTGAACCAGTTTGACATGACTGTCGACGAGGAAGA
>NC_056506.1:42208518-42210491 GCF_014905685.2 Nematolebias whitei
AGGTCATCTGGACAGTTTCTTTTTTTTTTTTTGCTGAAACATTTCACATTCCATCCAGAAGGCTTCATCAGTCAAGGAAACAAACAACACAAAACTGATTCTTCCCCCAAACAGCTTACTCCAAAGTGGAACAAACCAGTTATGTTGGTGCTAAGATGGTGTCTTTGGCATGCCCCCTCCTCTTGTGCCGGCCCTCTTCCTCGTCGACAGTCATGTCAAACTGGTTCAAAACCAAAAATGTTATGTTTTTTCCCTATTCATGAAGCAATTTTTGACTGACGTGTTAAATGTTCATTCATACTGACATAAACCAAAGAGTAAACATTTCCATTTGCAGCTGTGAGAGGGCTCTCTAGGCTTTTGACAAATATGTTGTTTCTCTAACTTCCCCAACCACCCCTGTCCCAACATTATCTTAAGCCCTATTTGCATGGGATTAGTTTTACCTAGGGACTACATGCTATTTGTAATAATTACGGAGATTGTTTGTGTTGTTAATCCCATGCAAATCAGCCATGTCAGTAATTTGTAAAGTAAAAATTCCCCCACAAAATACCTACAATATTTTGCTGAACTCTGAGGTCCTGTGATAATACTAATCCAATGCGAATAGGCATCTCTGTGATTTGGACAGAAATGGGCGGGATCTGATACACAATTAGGTGTTTTTTGTTTTTGTTTAAGCAAAATCATTTGGAAAAATATAGAACAAGGCTATTATAAATGAACACTGCTCACTTTGGCTTTTATGCTGCTACTTCCTTTACCCCAAACAACAGCAGGTGCAGAGACGAGTGCATGATCAGCTGATCCATCCATCCATACATACATACATACATACATCCATACATCCATTATATTTTCCAGATTCTTTCTTTTTGGGCAGTGGCTGGTACCAATGTCCAGCCATCACTGGACAGGTCTCAAATCCATTTCAACCAGCGGGTCAGCGGCCGCACGGCCGCTCATGCGCGCAGCTGGTGACAGCTCTCCAACTGAGTTTAACGTGGCTTTTTTTAATCCCTTAAACCGGCCGGTCACACCTGCTTCCACCTCAACAATAGATTAACACAATTTTATATTGTGCATTCCTCAGTTTTTTCCTTGTGCTGATTCATAAAACCACATCAAAGCCTGAGACTGTCCCGGCCCACACCTTAAGCACATTATATGGACCGGCCCGGTCGTGACAACGCAGCGCGTTAACATCATATCTGTAAGATGTCCGTAAATTTCAGCTGAAGGTCAGGATTTTTGTTATCCCGTGCGAATGTGCCACATAAAAAGCAGATGTTGGGGAGTAATTTATTTATTGCATGTGGTCCCTAGGTAAAACTAATCCTGTGCGAATAGAGCTTTAGAGACAACTGAGAAAAACTTAACACAAGTAAAATGCCCCGAAAAGGCGGAGTTGTTCAGAAGCGACACCGAGGAAGAAGAATTCAATGGATTCAGTGATGTGGAATGAGATTGGTTAATTCAGTGGTAACTTGCTTGTTGGACTCGTTGGCTTTTTAAATTAATTAAGCATGTTCAGGATCCCAGGTATGCTCTGTGTGTCATTGTTATTTCAGATTAAATGTCTGTTCTTGGATTTTGTGAAATACAGATTCAAACGTTTTTGGGGGCATTTTTAGGTGCTTTCTCAAATAAACTGAATTACAGTTTAAAATGTTGTGATTTCACTGAGAATAATTTACATTTTCTGAAAATCCTTTCAACCGTGCTGAAAAGCACGATCATATTTCATGCATGAAACCATCTCTATCTTTCACAAACAGCAAACACCTGATTTTCAGCTGAGGGACAGAAGAAGGAACCCCTTTCAATTTGAAGGTGTAAAATTGAAAACGTATATGCGCACTATCATTACAAGATTATAAAAAGTATAATTTTGCGAGGGAGGTGTAAACCACTTTTGTGAGGTAACACAGGCTTCAACTGCAGGAATGAGACAACTGAGCAAACAAAAA
>NC_056506.1:42210591-42211833 GCF_014905685.2 Nematolebias whitei
TCTTGTTTGTCTCTATGCGTCCCTGTGATGGACTTGCGACCTGTCCAAGGTGTACCCCGCCCCTCGCACAGTGATTTCTGGACATGGGCACCGGCAACCCCTGTGACCCAAAATGGAAGAAGCGGGTGAAAGATAATGGATGTTTACTCCACTTTTTTTAATTATTACTGTAATAAGGCATGCCTAGGGTATCATAATCTGGAAAATGTATGTGATATATATTTGAACTGTTATTTACTATTGAAAATGTTATTAAAAATTAAAGTGGAAGAAAAAAAAGCATCTTAAACATACAGAAAAAATACAGCTGCATTCTAATCAGCATCTTAAGATTGTCATGTTCTGTATGACTGAAAAGTTACACCAATATAAAGTAATTAAATGTGAGTTTTGTAAAATGATCAGCATTGGCAATGTTAACAGAAACAAACAGCAGAGAGCATGAGCGAACCATGATGAAAATCAAAAAAGTCCATGCTCAATAATCCAGGTATACATTCCAACAATGTTCAGTCAGGTCATCAGATGACCTGACTGAACATTGTTGGAATGATGAAAATATTAATCAAACGCTGAAAATATAAACATGTATTCCCGACATTAAATGCCTTTATGTTCCTTATTTCATAATGTTTAAATTACCAAATTATGTCAAAGTAAGGAATAAAACATCCATCCATCCATTATCTTTACCCGCTTCTTCCATTTTGGGTCACGGGGTTCGCCGGTGCTCATGTCCAGCAATCACTGTGCGAGGGGCCGGGTACACCCTGGACGGGTCGCAAGTCCATCACAGGGACACATAGAGACAAACGAGACAAACAACCATTCACACCTAGGGACAATTTAGAGTTACCAATCAGCCTAACATGCATGTTTTTGGACTGTGGGAGGAAACCGGAGCACCCAGAGAAAACCCATGCATGCACGGAGAGAACATGCAAACTCCACCCAGAAAGGCCCCTGGACCAGGGTTTGAACCAAGGACCTGCTCGCTGAGAGGCAGCAGCTCTACCAGTTGTGCCACCGTGCTGCCCAGGATTAAAACAAAAATGCAAAAACAAGTTAAAACTTTCAAATCATTCCCATAAAAAGGGTCATAAGCTTTTACAATTGTTAACAGACAAATGGCTGTTTTATTCAGATTGCTTCCGTTTCCTTATTGTTGATGTTGCAGACTTTCTCCCACAGCTGTCTAAAAGTGTAGAAGTCTGATTAAATTTGGATCCCAATTGATTAGTT
>NC_056506.1:42211933-42213327 GCF_014905685.2 Nematolebias whitei
CACTTGTAACAAACTCACTTTATCAATGCGTTATCAAGATTAGGTGCCGACTGCTTATTACTTAAGACAACGGGACAATGCTGCATACTGTTTCCAACCAGTTAGAGTTTTCCAAACAGCATTAGGTCGACTAAAGTTGGTGTTTTTTTAATCCTCGTGCTGTTGGACGCTTCCGCAGAAAGCAGTTCATTCATTCATAGCGATTCTCACGTATCTCTATAGAAATGTTCTGTGTTAGTGGAGTCTCTGCGCGTATTAAGAGTTGATAACGACTATTTAAGTCCACAAAACATGATCGAATGGCTGTTACTCGTCGATTTGTAACAGCACCACTGCAGACTCAAGTAGCTGATTGTATTTAGTATCCGAGATGTTTGGCGCAAAAGAAAACTACCAGGAATAGCGTTAAATCTGTTAAAGTTGAGATTTGTCAGTATTATCTTTAGGACCCGGAGGAGCGCTCACATGTAACTGGACATCGCGGGTCCATTTCAGAAAGATTGCTTATCTCTCTCCACCTCTGCTCACAACTCGGCTGCGCTGAGAAATCAGCGGAACAGCATCCGAGCAGCTCCAGGAGTTGCTCTCCACCAGGACGTATTCGTTTTGCGTTGATGGACTTTGATCAGTCTCGGACTGGAGTAAAACCCACTCCAAACTGCGA
Source organism: Nematolebias whitei (assembly GCF_014905685.2). NCBI lineage: Eukaryota > Metazoa > Chordata > Actinopteri > Cyprinodontiformes > Rivulidae > Nematolebias > Nematolebias whitei. The sequence continues at coordinate 42,212,598 of NC_056506.1, forward strand.
GTCGGAGTCTAATTTTTTTCTTCTTCTTTTCCGTGCGCCATTGGGATGAACGCTGCGCCAATCACTGCTGCGTAAAACCAAACATCTTGTGCGGACAGCCGTCAAGATTTGGAGGCGAAGGAAAATATCTGCTGATTGCGACTTGAACCTTTATTCGGATCATAAAAGATTAGTTGCAAAGAAGGAAAAGTTGAAGGAAAGTTGGGACAATAAAAAGCATGCGTTCACGCACGCGTTCTGCGTACTTTCATTGACGCATCTTTTGCCATATTAGAGGAAACTGAACAACAAAAGTTGTCAGCGTTAAGGTTTCCTGTTAATGACTTGTTGCACGAGCAGCTCGTCCCAGGAGCGCCTCGAAATGTGAGTACTCGTTTAATCCTTTTGTGCATTTTGCTGCTTTACAACCTGTTGAGAGTAAATAATGCGCAGCGAGAGCGTCCATAAAGGGCTGTTTCACCTATTTATTGGGCGAGATGAGCTGTAATATCGGTAAAAGAAAAATCATTTTATAAATATAAAAAAAAGCCATTTTATTTAAACCAACCATTGCAGACTCTCCTTCTCAGCGAGCGTGCTTGAGCTCGTGCAGCTTGTGTGATACATGAAAGCTTCTTAGTCAACATACGCATCCTTTTGATACAAATAAACAAATTAGAACATAAAATATGCGCCTTTTTTGGCACAAAAATATTGCTGTGCCTGTTTTCTCTGCTAAACTGGATCAATA
>NC_056506.1:42213427-42219922 GCF_014905685.2 Nematolebias whitei
AAAGTAGACTAAGAGAAGTCTAAACTGTTAGATTCAGTATAACTGTGATGTGTTGTTTTTTGCGTGTTTAATGACCTGAAGAAGAACTTTGAATAATGCATGGCAGCAGATCTCATATAGGGTGGTGTAGCATGTATGTGGCTGAGGCCATCATGTCACCACAACGCCCGCATCCTTTCAGAGAAGTATCTCACAACAGAAAAGCGTGGGGAGACCCCAGCTGTAAACAACAAGTGAGCTAATGTGGTTGGTGTTGGAGAAGATAAAGGTGGAGCGGTAATAGTGTTTCTATGTGCATGTGCTTCAAGTGAAGCAAAGGAAAAGAACAATTAAATGGAAGAAGAATGGATGAAAAATTGAATGGATGGTTTTAATTATAGAGAAGTAAAATTTGAGGGGAAACGTCTGCCTCTGCTCGCCAGTTCATCCCACCGTGACTCAGATTGAGAAGTCTGTTCTTGGCTCGGCAAACCTTGGAGGAATTAACCCGTTTATTGTTGCTCGGTGTCGGTCTGCGTGAACTGGCAGCAGATCAGAAGTTATTTCTTGGAAGTCTGTGAAATCAGTGGACACAATGAAGGGAGGTTATTGTGTGCATCCACATCTAAAATCCCAAACAGGTGCAGAGAGCAGAAAGACAAGACAGCAGCCATTGCAAAATAAATCACAGAGCGAGCTCTTGGTTATATTTGCTTGTTAATTTCAATTTTGAAACAATCAGTTTCAGACAAGTAACATATGGAACATATATTGAATACCAGCACCGTAAACATTCAAACACTTCCATGGGAGCCACAAGACCAGAAAGCCAAACCTCACTTAACCAGAATTTAAAAAATGAACAAATCACGTCCAGCATGATTTTAAGGGTATAGTTTGTAATCATTACGAGCCACCGGAGCACGGCTGCCTGCTGACGTTTAGAAACACTGCCATGCTTGAGCTGCACAGGGGATGGGAACACAAGTGGACACAAGGGGGTGTTTCAGTGGGTTCGAGAACGAGTGAAGGAAGAGAGACAGAGACGGTGTGAGGTGAGGTGTGGGGTTCACCCTTTGCTTTTTTTCTCTCCTGGCATATGGAGAGATGCTTAAATATGTATGACTTAATATAGAATCTGACCTCATATTTTATGGCCTTCCCAGGATCCTCGCTGCATTTTGAACAGCGCCTCTGAAAATGTGGCAGAGATGTGAAAAGTGGGACAACAAAAGTTCAGACTCATGACTTGCGTCAACATAATCTCTCTTCAAAGCCACTCTGAAAGACAAAGTGACTTATTTTATATTCTATCTGATAAAACCTGCATAAATAGTCTATACATAATATTTAACATGTTGAATTTAAGGGTGTTTCAGCCATTTGATTTACATCTGCAACTCCGTATATCTTCCTTCTGCATCTGCAGATTTATTACTCAAGGTGTCAACAAATTAAATCCAGAATCCCCATGATGGACTCAGTGGCTGTCTCTTATTGGGTGTGAGTGTTCCCTGTTCACTCAAAGGAAGATAAGTGACCTCCATTACTCACTACTGCGCCCTAATTTGACTGGTAATATTTTGAAAGTCAACTTTAGCATCATGAATGGAGTGTGATGGGACTGTGTGTATGTGCATGAGCATTTGAAATGAGAGCGGTCTACTCCACGGTGCATTTCTGATCAGAAACTGACATTTATGTTTGTATAATTTGATACACACATCCTCATGAAAGAAATTGCCTATTCATCACTCGGAGTTCTAGCTGCGTTATCAAATTTGTAATTGGCCTCTTGTTGAAAGCCTCCATGATTGACATGAGTGTATTTAAAGTGCCAGTGTTTTCTTCTTTCCTCACCTTCATTTGCGCTGGTTTCTTTATTCCGCCCACCAGAGGTGTGTTGGATGAGTAGCCTGACATCGCTCACTCCGAAAAGTCTGCTGATTCTGGATCGTGATGCAGATAACGTCCGCAGCTCAAACAAACGTCCTTCGTTACAAGTGTATTTAATGACGGTTCATTTTGTAGAAGGTGCTTCACAGGGGGAATTAGGGAAAGTGGCGATAGTCAGGGAAGTGGTTGGACACCATTGATTTTTTATAGATTTTTGTTTCCATATGATGGCAGGGACTAAAGGGCATTTTAATTGGTGATGAAAAGAGTACTATTGTCCACCGCCTTGTATGCTAATGTATTAAAGATCTTAAGCAATCTGTTAGAAGTCAGAGTATGTGTTAGAGACGACTCATCTACTACTGCTTTGATTTACTGTGGTGGCCATCTTGACTCAGGTTGAATGCACAAGTCAACCAGCTGTACATGGACATTTGGCAGCACAACGGCTCAGTGGTTATTACTGTTGCCTCACAGCAAGAAGGTCCTGGGTAGGCCTGTCGCGATAAACGATAAATCAATTAATCGCACGATAAATGAAAAGCATCTACCTCATTTTAATTTACCTCATTTCAATTTTCCGGCTTTACTGTTTCTTCGTGTCACTCTCTTTCTACTGACGACACAGCTCAACTCCGGTGCTCTTCACTGACCCCTCCCATTCTCTTTTATCTTTAAAATCTATTTTAACCATCTAAAATCGTGTTTTTGGATGGTTAAAAGCAGCTAAGATGAGAAGCTAAGCTAAGAGTTAAGCTAACAGGCTGACCTTGGGAATAAACCTCCGTCTTTACGAGCTCCAAAATTCACGGTTGAAACCTGTGCCTTCGTGTAAAAAATTGTTTTTCTTTGCAAAAAGAAGCTGAGAACTTGTTTACTGATTTTTTTTTAAACGCTTTGTTTGAAAAAGTGCTATGCTAAAGAGCTCAAATAGCATCCGCCATGTCACCATGTCACCCTCCCATTTTTCTTAAAGAGACAGCTGCTCAACTATCCATCCTTTGGGTCAAACAGTCTTATACTGCCATCAGGTGGTCAAAAAAGGTACTACACACCAAATAAATCAACATTTCTTCTTAAATTTGACAATTATTGTTAAATTTCAAACCATATTGTTCTTCACAATAATTTCTGAGATGATTAATCGCACAGCAAAATTTGTTATCGTGACAGGCCTAGTCCTGGTTTCAATCCCCGGATGGACATAGGGTCTTTCTTTGTGGAGTTTGCATGTTCTTTTCGTGCTTGCATGGGTTTTCTCCAGGTACTCCGTTTTTTTCCCATATATCACAAACATGCATGTTAGGCTGCCTTCACGCCCAGACCTCCCTTGCAAAAGAGATCTGTGTGGGATTTGCCTGGTTAAATAAAGGTAAAAAAAAAAAAAACAGTAATAACATTCTGAAAGTTTCATTAAAATATATATTCACAAGCTCATGAGATATATAGTTAACAGACAAACCGTGTTGACTTTAACAGTTAATGCCAAAGTTTTAACAAATCAGGCGTGAGCTGTATGGGCTCAGAGCGTGTTAGGCATGATGCTCAGCTACTACCATGTCAAATTTGAGCTTAAAATCTGTAAAATGACAGAGTTATATAAATTGTATTTTGGCTGAGGTCAAAATAGTTATCACAGCCAATGTAAATTGGATTGACTCCAAATGGTAATCAGCTGTAGATTCACTTTGATTCATTACATTCTGAAAGTTTCATCAACGTTTGCCTATGTCTATAAGATATTATGCTAACAGACATGCTCACCACCCTCTTATGGTAATGGGCAATAAATACTGCTCAAATGTAGAAGTTGATAACTTCTTGGTATTGTCTAACATCATGGCAAAATTATTTAAGTGGAGCGGCACAGTGGAGCAGTGGTTAGAACTGCCTCCTGACACTGAGAAGGTCACTGGATCAACTCCCGGAGGAGTTTAATCTTTCTGTGTAGAGTTTGCCTGTTGTCCCTGTGGATTTTCTCTGAGGACTCCGGTTTCCTCCCACAGACCTAAAACATGCGCGTTTGGTAAATAGTCCCTAGGTGTGAGTGAAAGAGTGAACAGTTGTCTCGTTTGTCTCGTCATGTCCCTGTGATGGACTGGAGACCTGTCCAGGGTGCTCCACCCCCCACAGTGACTGTTTGAGATAAGCACCAGCTCCACTGTGACCTGGAAAGGAAAAGGCAGACTAGGAAATGGATGGATGAACAAATGAAACTCAAGTATTGCAGTGTTGGAATTTCTGTGAAGGTTTGCTTAAATTCAAAGTTTCCAAACAACATTGTCACAGGGAGGGGTGGCAGTTTTTGGCCAAGGGGTATCCAGTAAAACTAGTGAAAAAGACACGAAGCAATATGTGCATGTGTGTTGAACCAAGATGGAATTTTCTCCAGTTATTCATCAAAACGTGTTTTTTTTTCCCAGTACGACAAAACCTTGCGTCATCCGAGCACACTCTGCAACCCATTTTTTTTATTCCAACCAGAGATTACGCAGGTCTCTGCTGACTACTGCAAGACACTATTACCTGATGAGGTATGCCATCTGACTGATGGCTTCTGAAAGCTCTGAGAAACAGACAATCCCTCAAATAAACCATTTCTGTCTCTCCATTTTACTTTAATGTGTCCCGAGTGCCTCCAAGAGTGTTTGGACAACTGCATCTCCACATCGTGGAGTCAGAGTCGTCTGAAAAAGCTATAGCCTACACGCATCGACTTGACACATGGAAATAAGCCTTTTTGTATGAAAATGGAATGGAGATTATGCTTTACAGAGTGAGCTCCATTTAAATTGTATACAGTGATGTTGGCAGGGTTGTTATTGAGCGTTACAATGAACCTGAGGAACCTTGCTTTGTGTTTCCTGATGCATGCTTGCTTTGTGTTGTTTGGGTGTGTAGATGGTGACATATAGAACTTTTATACATAGGAGCTTCTAGGCATTTTTTAAAAATTGTTCATATTTCATTACTGCATTTTTTTTTAAAAATGTGATCAGTGCATTTACCAGGCTGTCTTTTTTCTCTTTTTTGTCTTTTAGAATGCTGCCAGGGGCAAGCAGCACAACTGACACAAGATCAAGCTCAGACATCTGCTGACATATGAGAAGTGTCATTCTTCTGCACACATCACATCTGACCGTTGGTTGACCTTTTCATTAGCAATCAACACCACTGAAGCTCACTTGTTGACACGTCTCATCGCCCAGCCGGACAAGTTGGCAACGTAAAGATGATATAACTGAATGGAGGCTAATTGTTGCCTGAGCCTGCTCGCATGCAAAAGCAAGATGCTGCTTCTAAATGCTCTACTTTATCGCTCAAAGCTGCAAAAAAATTAGAACTTTGTCTGAGACACAGCTGTTCCTGTGAGAAAGCGGCTTAAAAACAGAAAATAAATTGTACAAAAACTATAAAAGAAAAAGATCAGCAATGTTTTGGCCTATATTAGTCACCCTGCAGGCTGTGTGCACCAGTGTGGCACAGGCTATGCAACATTACCCAGCGGCTTGGGGACACTATGACGTGTGCAAGTCACAGATCTTTACAGAAGAAGGCCTGGCATGGGACTACATGGCTTGTCAGCCAGAAGCCACCGACATGACAAAGTACCTGCGAGTGGCCCTCGACCCCCCAAATATCACGTGTGGAGATCCGCCCGAGACGTACTGCGCCTTGGTGAGTTGTAACCTCGCTTGTCCCCTGATGGAGACAAATGAGGCTGTAGGCAGGATCACACAGCATACTGGGTCAGGGATAGGGAGCGGAGCACACAAGGCAACATGGTGCCGCTGCGGCCGAGATTAATGTACACACAGACCCAGCAAGTTTCAGGAAACGGGTATTAACTGCGGCTGAAGCATTCCCATGTTAATGAATGCAATGGTTTGAGATTAATTTAGATACATTGGCACGAGAGAAAATTGACAGATGCACATTAGAGGACACCGTCAGTTACAAGCATTAAAAACCAAAAGTATAAAAATGAGCACAAACATTCCCATTGCAGTGCACTTACAGAACATGCACACAATGGATTGTATAAACTAAAGAAGAAATCATTTAAATGGGCCATTTTCTGAAATTGTTTATCCACAAAATATCTTGTTATAGAAATTAATTCATACATTATGGAACCCATTAAAGAACTTTAAACTTTTTTTTTTTTTTAATACTTAGTTCTGTGTGTTCATCTGTTTTTTTTTATTATTATTATTTGTTTGTAATGTAAGCAAATATGTATTTAATGACATGATCTCAAAGAAACTTTCTCAAAGACATCCTTGGATGTAAATCTTTAACTTAAAATTTGAGTAAACCCAATTCAAGATGGTCACCACAGTTTATCAGCCTTAGGCAAAACTGAAATGGCTGTGTCAAGTTTTACACAAATGTGCAAATTGAGTGTGGTTGTAGCTGAGAGTCACTCACAACACATGCTTTGAGACTGACTCGCCATATCACATGAGCCTGCACATAATGTTACTTTAAAAAGTTTAGGCCATTACGGAATTAACTCCAACATTTCTCAACATAACATGATCTTAGTATTAAACTCTGGCAAAGCACTTCATATGCATTTCTTTAAGGATTGGAAGTAACATGTTCTGTGGTATTTTT
>NC_056506.1:42220022-42220992 GCF_014905685.2 Nematolebias whitei
TATATATATATATATATATATATAAATGCAAAAAAAAAAACCTGACATTACAGCAAAACTTGAAATCAAAGAAATGAGCTGGACATGGCATGAGGAGCACGGAGCATAATGGCTGTGGGACGCACAGTCCACAGACAAGGTGGAACCACAAAAGCTGAACTTAAAGACACTAACGAGACATAATGATGAACACCTGGGGTGATTGGGATTGGGAACAGGTGAAGCAGGAGCTGGCAACATGAAGAGAGGAACATTGGTGGAAACAGGAAAAAGTAGACTCAGAGAACTAAAAAAGAATCCCAATTATACAAACACCACAAAACAAAGATTATGACAGCAAGTCCTTAAATAGTGGGAAAAAAAAACCTTTATGTCGCTTACAGTTTGTTTGGAAATGTTGTTGTAGTAACAGAAATCACTTAAATATCTACAAATCTGTGCAGCCGTCACACATACCTGTGCACACACACAATAGCTGTAAGGGTAATTGCTCAACCGCAGTGTTGAGTGTCACATTTTAGCTCTTACAAGCTGATATCCACAGTTCAACCCTAAGCTGTATTTGTTTAGAAACACGCAAAAAGTAAGCTTAAAGAGCCCAAAGGCTTTAGTGAGCCATTAAACGTTGTGTGCCAGCCCACTGAGAGTTCCAGCAAGTAAACATTTACCAATTAGAATGGGCATCTTTTTTATTCTGGCTGCTCCAGATGGCATTGAGACATTTAATGCCACTGTTGGATGAGAAGGGTGTAAGTCGTGTAGTCATGTGTGATATTCTGCAGAGCCTTGTTCCAAAACAAAACTATTAGACCTTTGTCAGTCTGAATGTGCAACATTAACATGACGCAGAGAGCATGGTGAGTAAAACTGACACTCAGTGAGTTTGAACAAATCATGACCCACAGCCTTAAAGGTGACGAAGGTGCAATTTTTTTTTTTTTTTTTTTTTTGCTCTATTTTACCTTTAATG
>NC_056506.1:42222302-42227118 GCF_014905685.2 Nematolebias whitei
GACAGTTGTGAGAGTAGCTCTGCTGCAGCTCCCAAGATGGCCGCTAACGACCTACACCTGGCGGTCATCTCCCTGATGAGCATCGACTCCTATTTAAGGCTGCAGTCAAGACTACTTGATGCTGGAGCATTGATTCCCTCCCGGTACTAGTGCGTTCAGCCTTTTATGTTCTCAAGTATTTGTGATACTGACCTTGTGCTTCCTATGCCAGCCGTTCCTCGTTTTGGCCGTGCCATTCCAGTCCTGATCTCTCGACATCCTGTCTGGTCTCACGAAACCCGGACCTGTGGACCTTGGATTTCTGAACCCTGTTGCTGGGACTCATGCATCTCGGGACTCCTGAACTCACTCCAGTACCGAAGAAGCTGTAAGACAGAAACAACAAATCAAAATCCTTTCCTCCTGTGTCACTTACCTGCTCCCAACCTGAACAAACTATTTCCCTCTTCCAGGAGTTCCAGTCCCAGGACCCTGTGTATATATATTCTATATATTTTTCTAGTATCACTGTAAATAAACATCACTTTTCGTAGCTTGAGTCTTGTGTTGTTCTGGGTCTCGTTACAACTGGGTTGCCCGCACATACAACAACAGTATCTGCAAATTCAGACCTGAAATTAGATTTTTTTGTTATTAACGGTAAAAAAAAATGTTGAGATGAGAGATCCAAATGCTGTTTACTTGGTTTCATCTAATCTAACAAAAACGGTACCAAACCTTTAAAATCTTGATGTATATTTATTACTTTTTTTTTTTTTTTTTTTACTTTATAAATACATCATCAGCTTCTCAAGTGGATATCTTTTAAGGGTATTAACTATTCTGCTTGCAGATATTTAAACCTTAAATTATATTTATTCTGATTACAAGACTACACAAACACAACCCAAGTCATCGCCTCCTGTGCTCGCATCAGTTGTAGCAAGTAACATTTTTATCAAAATGTCCAAGATTCATTTTTAATGCAATGTGTTTTGAACCTTAATACAGTTGTGGTTCCAACAGAACTGAATAAAACAGCCAGTGATAATTACCAATTCAAGTAAAACATGAAGAAAAAAGTAAATAAAAGATTGGTGTCTGGCACTTTTGTGACTGCAAGTTCAACACCATTTATTATGAGCATAGTTAAACAGAGGGAGTAAAAGAGGAATAAAATCAACACAGTCCTGTTAGAGAAAACATGCAGGATACAAAACCAACATCAATGCTAAAACCTACATTTAGGGATGATTTTCAGATATAAAACATCAAATTTGTCCAACGTGTCCGCATTTAGGTTTAAACACCTTAACACATTTATGGGACGTCCAAAACCAATTAAACTACTGTATTGTTCTGATTATAAGGCACACTGGATTATGAGGTGCATTAAGTGAACAAAACAGTCAAATAAGTCAAACCTTATTCATCTCATTCACAATAACCACATAAAATCAGTTTGAGAAGGCGCATTGGATTATAAGGCTTACTGTCAATTTTTGAGAAAATTAAAGGAGTTTAAATGCGCCTTATAGTCTGAAAAATATGGTAATAGAATCAACTGTCCAAATCCCAGGAGGAATTTAAGTTTTCATTTTGAACTCAGTCAGAACTGCAAATTATTTTCCAGTTAAAAGAGGTTGTCACTGTAATAATGAAATAAACTTGAACATAAAGTTTGAACAACTAAAAACAAATAGAATTAGGAACACTGAGCTTGTGTTGTTCTGTTTGAAAATAGAAAAAGAATAAACCGGTGGCTGTTTCCTCATGCCGCTCACTATTTAACGTTGTTTATAATGGATCAGAAAGGAGAAAAGCTATTAATGTGTAAAAAAAACAAAAGAACAACTTTATTTGCATAGCACTATTTAAACCAGTGTTGCAAACTGCTTCAAATTAATCAAATAAAACATCATAAATGACACCAGAAACACAAAAGTTTACCAAATCAAATAAATCACATAATATAATAAAAAAAATGAATATAAAAATACGAAGAAATTCAGATATTAAAAGCCTTATTGTACAAGTATGTTTTAACTAATGATTTAAAAGAAGACAATAGTATATCGCATTAGTATATTTGCATATTAGTAAAATAAACAAGTACTTAAATAAAAATAAAGCAACACGCATGTACACTGAGTTCTGGTATATCAGTAATTTCACCTAATAAAGGGAATGATTGTTAAATCTTTAACAATTAATTAACTTGTGTAACTCCTATCTACCATTCCCTAACATATGTTTAAAGCACAGCCCTAAAAGAAAAGTAAAACTGACAATTTTAGGAGCTTAACAAAATGTTACAGGTCATCGCCACGTTGCAAAGTGAGCATCTAACCGCAGTCCCCACTTTTTGACAGCGGTGACAGACTGTGATGTGGAGCTCGCCTAGCTGCGCTGGGAGAGGCGTCTATTCTTATCAGCTCCTCTCGGAGCCGGATATTTGGAGTGAACACTGTCAAAACTCTTTGCAGTCCTCATCTCAGCCGAAGACAACCCGTGCCACAGCGCATCAGTCAAAGAAAGGCCCCGCTACCTCTGGAGCCTGGAAGACTATTTTGTGTGAGGATGTGAATGCATAAAAAAGTTTGCAGATGACATTATTTAAAAGTAGCGCAAACACACGAGTAGACAAGCTTGATTTATTTTTAATGAACCCCAAAATGCTAAAACATAGGAACTGGAAAAAAAGCAAATACAGACTAATATACACATTAAAACAAAGTGTTTGAATGCCATTGTTAAGTTGTAAAATTATTTTTGCAAATTTAGTTTTATGCTAATTGTATTGGGTGATTATTACATTTTTTTTCTCATTTATTCAGTCCTTCATCTTTTCTTTTTTTTTTTGCTTCTGGCTTCTTTATGTGTCATCTCTTGCAGTATGTGTGTGTGTGTAAGAGAAAATGTGCTCTTCCTCCTTTTAGTTGTCCATCACTAGCTACAGTATGTGTTGGTGTGTGCCTCTGTGTGTACGCATGTGTTGGCTGTCTGACTCCATGAGCCAGTGGAGTCGAGGGAGTTGTCAGAAGGTGGTTGCCCTGGTTTCCTGAGCAAGAAAGACGAGCATCTCCTCCACAACCTCGGAACAAAGAGACAGTCTACTTGACTGTTGCAGACGGGTGGAAGAAGCAAAGAAAAGGCTTGCAAACGAGAAATATTCACCACCAAATACATATAAACCAGATGTGATTTTGATACTGAGCTGAGATTAGCCAATATGTCTTCCTCTTTACTGTTCTTGTTTATGAGAAGCAATAAATTTAAAGGAATTGCATTCACCTGCTCTCTTTTCTCTGTATATGAGCTGTTTATTTGCTGCACTTCCTGAAATCTCTGCCAGCTGATGAACTTTGCAGAGCTAGCGCAGAACCTCCTTGGGCTTTGCTAAATGAATTAAGGCGGCCTGAGTAGCTACATTTATAGCTTCATGCACTAGATGCACATTATCCTGAGCTGTTTAAAGCCATAAATACCTGCTGGGCCTCGCTGCTACCAATCAAGCTCCATCAAGAGCCCACGGAGAGGTCAAATAGGTTGAGAGACTGCACTGGATAGAGCGAGCATGCAGAATAGAGTGGCTGATGATGGCAAAATCAATTAATTGAATGAGAGAACAACTTAAGCAAGGATCGAGTTTCACTGCTGTGATAAAACAAAGAGCACATTATGTTATAAAATAAGTAGAAAAATTGGAGTTAAGTGGGAAGTGATCCCAGCAGTGATGGCAAGTGGATCCTCTGTTTTGCTGCTGGCTGCTTCACTCAAAGCTACGCCTCGTGCTTTGGTGCAGCTCAGACTGACAGCAAGGCTCCAGCAGAAAAATGTTCCTTTTCCTCCCAAAAGAATCCCATCCTCTATTGATTTAGCTTTGTTTATGTTTTGATATTTCATATGCATCTATGATTTTATTTTTTTGTAATGCAGCATCATCTAGCCATCACTAGTTATTAAAAAAAATAATAATGCCATGTAGCTGGTTTATGATTAGAGGAAGTTTTTCAAAGATTTTAGTAAATTAGTTTTTTTTCTTGTTTTTTGTTGTTACGTCAACAGAAGAGGAAAATAAATAAAGTCACATAATGAAAGAACTTATTGTGACTCAGTTTAATGTTAAACTGTGAAAACAATAAAAGTGTGCAGTGATTGGTCCATATGATGGAACTGCATTATCATTGGTAGAAACAGTGTAAGTGTATACTGACTGGTTGAGCTTATAAGTGTGAGCCCAGAAACTGTCAGTACCAATACATTAATAAATAAATAATGTTAAAAAATGTGCCTTGGCAAAATGATAATGGCAAAAAAGAGAAAAGGCTCATTTAAAAAAGAAGTTGTCTCAATTTTGAGACAAGCTGGTCTCCAACAGCCGCTGCAACTGAGATTCTGCCTGCCCTGGAAACTAGAAGTGGGCAAACTGGATGGATGGATGGATGGATAGATGGATGGATGGATGGATGGATGGATAGAGATGATCTGTGTGTGTTTTTTTTGTTATTCTTGTGTCATTTGTCCTGCTGTCATCACTGTTTCTCCTGTTTGTATTTAATGGATTAAAGTCAAGATGTATTTATTGTCATTCGCATCACATGTGGTACATGAGGTGGAATGAAACTATGTACACAGGGTCCCAGTTACATCCAACAAAAATACAAGTTGTAAAGAAAAACAGTAGTAAGATCTAAAGTCGTTTTCACACCAGATAGTCCGGTAGACTCGGTTCAGTTCGGGACCAATATTCATGACATTTTGTTTACATTTGAGCTGGTGCGTTTGCATTCACACTGCACTGTGCAGTCGAGTCAACCTGTTGAACCAACCTGTT
>NC_056506.1:42227218-42228669 GCF_014905685.2 Nematolebias whitei
GCTCCCTCTGTGAGTATTGCTGCCTCGTCAGCTTATTCTTTTGTTAACAAATATCTTTCTTATTTTATCCTGCAAGTTTCCCGTGCCTGCCTGCACTATTGGGTTCACTCCCACCAACAGAATCAGGATGGATGGATGGATGGATGTCATAAGCTATCACTCAATGACTCAGTATACCTTCAACCTGTTTGGTTCGAAAATGCCTAAAAATTGACATTTTAAATGAATAATTGACTAGAAAAAAGCTAAAGCAGCATCCGACTATATTCTCCTCTTATGTCATCTTGTTCAACGCTCACATATTTCAACTCAAATCGTCTATGGCAACTCTGTAACTCTTGCTTTGCCGCCAGCTTTATCCACGATTGAGATGAGGCAAGATAACCAGATCACAGGTGCACTAGATCAGTCTCTGCCAGTGTCAATGGGATTACCTGTCCTGTGCAGCCTGAGCCAAGCAGAGGGAGGGATAGAGCAGAGAAGCTGGGGAAATAGGTCAAGTACACCTATACGGGCAGGTGTTCTTTTGAAGATGTCTCGACAGTCTCGAGGGAAACGAACATAGAGAAACACTTCTTCAATATACAAGACAGAGCTTCTGGAAGAATCAGTGCAGGGGTGCAAGAGTTCCTGGTGAATTTATTTGGATAAAATTCAAAGTTCATGTCTTGGCTTTGCAATAAAAAAAAATAAAAAAAACAATAACAAACAACTGATGTAATCAGAGTTAAAACCTGAAAATCAAGGGATAAAAACAATTCATTCCCATGGATTGAGAATACATTTTATACACCAACTCTTTCAACATTTTTTTTTCTCAGCTTTTCATCTTCTTGCTTGTTTTACTTCCTCTGAAAATTGTGTACGCCGTTGTAATAGATTTACTGTTTATTTTTACGTGATTGTTTAATATTTTCAATCAATTAACAAAAGCTGATGTTTGTGGCCATGCCGGTCTGTATGTGTATGTGTGTGTTTGTGTATGTTTGGGAGGGGGGAGGGGCACATTAAGTCTTGGAAAACTTAACTTTGGTGGGGCTTTAGCTGAGATTCATTCATAATACTCCACGTGCGATACATTGTTTGAAATTTTTTGCTTAAACATCTAGCATTAAGCGCTGGAGCCGACCCTGTTTGTCTGCTAACAAAATATTGAATGAACCACTGGCTGGACTTTACTGAAACTTTTAGAAAGTAATGATACATCTACAACTGCTATATTATTTGGAATAGAGCTACATATTTTGGCTCGAGCCCCCAGCCTGACTCGACCTGACCTGATCCGAAATTTGGGCCGGGTCAGGCCAAAATTATGTGCTTGATGGGTGGGCTGGGTTGGTCTCTGGCTTTTGATGAGGTTTTACAAATCATACAGCACAAATAAAACTAAATAAGGATGCACAATATAAAGTTGTGTTAATCTACTTGTAGAGGAGGAGGCAGTAAGTTTA
>NC_056506.1:42228769-42230148 GCF_014905685.2 Nematolebias whitei
TATAAAGTTGTGTTAATCTACTTGTAGAGGAGGAGGCAGTAAGTTTATATGTTGAGGATGAGGAAAAGAAAATAGAGTGCAGAAGTTAATCAGATTATGACATTAGCGCTGGAGCGCATTGCGCAACAATTGCGCATGAGGCACACGCCCACCCTTTACTCTTATCACACATCTAAGGATTTGCAATTGACCCACAAGAAGCGACATAATAGAGCTGGAAAGTATTAAACAAACCCTAAAAACGGGAGAACTCAATCTACAAAGCCAGCACAGTGAAACCTGCTGATGTGTGTCAGGTCAGGCGCACGCTCGGGTCTGACCGGCAGTTGAAAGAGGTAAAAAAAAAATGTCCAGTTAAGCTTCAGATGGACAACTGGATCATCAGTCGTGTGTCCACTGACCAGTGTCATCTTCATCTTTAGAGTTGACTTTTTAGGCTATTCATTTTGTATGTTAATATCCATTTGGTGACTTGTTAATGAACAAGAAATCTTATCTTACTTTCCTTGAAATATGTTTTTAAAACTATCATGTCAAACTGATTTGCTTACAAAAGCAGTTAAAGCTTAATAATAAAAATGTCAGAGTTTTTTTTGTTTTTTATAACTTTTTTTATTTTATTTGGGGATGTAATTACAATTAAATATTCAGGTCAGGTTGGGCTTGGAAAAAATGCCAACGGACTAGGGCTTGTCTGGGTTGGATTTTATTAACTGTTAAGTGCTTAACAATAACATCAATGGGAGTAAAATTAATGAAAAAGATAAATTCCATACACTAATGATAATACTGAAGAATTAATAAAAATCATTTGAAACATAGGAACAAAGAACAAAAAAAACAAACAAACAAACAAAAAAAGTACACTAAATCAACTCACACTGTGTGAAATGCCTGTGAGAACAGATGTGTTTTCAGCAAACATTTGAACTGAGGAAGGGAGGTGGCCTGCCTAATGTGGGGGGCAGGTTGCTCCAGCATTTGGGGCCCATGACTGAAAATGCCCAATCTCCTCTGAGCTTCAGTCTTGTTTGTGGAACAGCCAAAAGCAGCTGATCGGATGATCTCAGGGCCCGCGAGGGAACGTATGGTTCCAGTAGCTCGGAGAGGCAAAGGGGTGCGAGGCCATTTAGACTTTTGAAGGTCAACAGAAGCATTTTGAAGACTATTCTAGTACGCACAGGGAGCCAGTGAAGGGAAGACATAACCGGTGTAATATGCTCAGACCTACGAGCATATTACACCGGTTCTGTCAAACCGTTCAAGATGCCCAAAATGGCTCCGTTAGAAGATGGCTCCGTCAGCTCATTGACATTAGAAACACAAAAATGGATTAAAATATTCAGAGCTAAAATTTAAGGAGGTGGTTAATGAGAGTC
>NC_056506.1:42230248-42238260 GCF_014905685.2 Nematolebias whitei
ATTATTTCAAGGGATACCAGGCTTTTAAAAGATATTGCCCACAGCCTTTGTAAAGGAGCTTTAGACCCCCTTGATGTTATTAAAGATATTTTTGATTAAACCCTTTCTAACAACTAAAATAATAGGATTTTTACGCATCATTCCCATTCAACAGGACGATTTCTCAGGTGTAGCCAGAAGGATGATGTCACTGTGATGAAAAGCAAAGTGGTCTTGCCTTTCATGTTGGCAATCCCCCCATTAAGTAACAGATGAAAGAGCAGCTAAAGAGAAAAGGGAGCTGGTCACGCTGGATCGAAAAGACAAAGCTAATGCTTAGAACAGGATTTCAAGGACAGGTGGCATCGCAGATCAGCTCTGAGAAGGAGTTTGTCGACCTCTCTGTCATCTTGGGGGGAGTAGCTTTGACCTTGGTGGCAGATTTTGCATTTGGCATCCTTTTGACTTTTTCTTCAATGCCTACATGAAATAGAATCAAGAGGCTTTGAAGTTAGGTGTCAAAACACAAGTCCTCACTTGATAGTGAATAAGTTATGACAGCAGCTCTTGTGGTCAAAGTTTCACTCTTCAAGGTTTGTTTTTTTGAAGAAGTGAAAGGCGCTGGCTTTATAATGTAAAGTTGACCCCTAAATAAAGGATCCATGTCACAAATGTGATGTGAATCATTGCTCATAAACACCAGCACAATGTAGAGTGATTTATAAATAGCCTTTTGATTTCTCTCATTTTTAATGAAATTCAGAGGAGTAATCATGACACTGTGTAACAGTTTCATTCACTAAAATTTAATTGTGTGACTTCTCAGTGTCAGTGAACGCTGCTGTTAGCTGCAACCCCCCCCCATTTCTGCCTCTCAACATTCCCTTCCCACTCACTCATTAGGGGAATCATTTTACGAGACGCTCTAATGGCTCCTAAATTGTTTATGGGGCAATCTAATTTGTGTGTAAGGGATCGTAATAAGCACTCTTGGCACACTGTGCAGTAATTATGTGTTTGGCTAAACAGATAATTGGATGGGCTTCGAGATAGCGCTGTGTCTGAAAAGTTTTAGGAAATAGTTGTTTTTGAGGAAATCTATGGGACTTTTAAGGAACTCTGAGGAATACCTTGAATATCACTTTCCAAGTACGGTATTTTCCAGCGTATAAGTCAGTTTTTTTGCATAGATTTGTCACTCCTGCAACTTATAGCGACTTATATACATTTTTTTTCCATATTCATAACCCAATTTTTGACTGACACTTTAAATGCTCATTCATACTGACATGAACCAGGGTAAGCATTACCATTTGTAGCCGCTAGAGGTGCGAGAGGGCCCTTAGGCTTTTGACTAGTACCGGTAGGCGTATATGTTGTTCCTGCACCGCTACCCCCACTGCCGCCCCACCCACCCCTGCCAAACAATGACCATTAAAGTGCATTTAATAAGAAAAAGTTTAACTGAGACACACCTTTGGTATAATGTCGAGCAAACAAATAATTGTTTTTAAGTGTTACTCTTGTTAAATGCCAAATAACTGCAACAGCGAGTCCTCCCATGCACGCTCCCACAGCTGCCAATTGAATTTTGTCACAACACCGGCCCACATTTCCCAGGGGTCAGCAGTGACAGATAAGAAATGTGACTGATACTCTAAAGTGACTTATATGGGGGAGTAGTGGCACAGAGGTAAGAGAAGATGGGCCTGTTATCGGAAAGTTGCAGGTTTAACTCTTGGTACCATAAACATCAAAATGTGGGTGGGAAAGGTGAAACGTCCACACCTGCCTCCACCCTCTTTTGCCTCACTCTGGGCCCTTGAGTAAGGCTCTTAACCCCCCACCATCTGCTCCCTAAACAGGTCTCTCTTGAAAATGAGTTCTCATGACTCAATGAGACTAACCTGTATAAATAAAGGATAAATGAAAAAAAAAGAAAAATATGTTTTTTCCTCTTCGTGATGTTTTTCTTTTACTGATGCGACTTATACGCTGGAAAATACGATAAGTGGCACTAGAGAGACGATGCCCTTTATTTGTCCAAATGTGTAACAATTTTCAGGATTAGTGAAAAATGCTGGACCTTATGTATCTCAGCAAAAAGCAAATATTGAAGCAGTTTCTGCTGGTGTTTACGGTACTATGGAAGCTGCAAAGCCATTGTGTGTTTTCATTCAATAAAACAAACTCTCTCTGGAAATCTCACATATTGTTTCAGTATTGTTTCAGTTCACAGAGGAATACTAACCTCAAACAGCAAAAAAAATAAATAAAAAGCATTAGTTTTGTTATTGAGGTCAAGCACAAAGTGTGAAGCAATAGCCTCAAAGAGACTTTAGCATGTTTGAAATTGATTTTCACACTTTCTCTGGCTAAAGCACAGCAATTTATAGTATTTATTTTTGCATTTATACAGATTTTTCTAGTTTAATTCTAGGAAAAATGCTTACAGATGTTTGAACTAAACTTTAGATTGACACAGCTGTCATAATTTAGTGTAGGTTAGAAATGTTAACAGCCCGACTGACCATTTTAGCTCATCAGCTGTGATACTGACCTTCTGTGGGCATCTCTGAAAGTTTATTTATTTTTATTTTTTATCAGCAGAGCATCAAACAGCTCAGGCCTTTGTCAGACTGAAATCTCCATGCTGCAGAGCCTGAATGATTTATGCATTTGTCATTTCTCATTTGTTGCAACAAGGTGTCAACGTTTTTGTTCCACTACACCAGTCAAGCCTACGAAGACGGAGATGTAAGGATGAAGCAGGTGTCCTTGAAGACAACGGCAAAGTCAGACGGCCAATATGTGCTTCATTTCTCAAGGATTTTGCTCTGAAGCTGTAGTCACAATCATCATGGCACTAATTCCTCCATCTACGCTTCAGTACTGTGTTACTGTTGCACTTAAAATAAACAATTGACTGAATGTGATAGTTCTCCTTAAATATGGCCATCATAACCAACTGAGTCAAAGCTTTGATTCATATTTTACTCTAATAAATTATTACAGTATTGGCCAGAAATTAGCACTAACATGATCGTCATTAGCATTAAAAGTATTTTAACCCTTATTATTGAGATGAAGCAAAGAAAATCCACATTACTTTTTCTCTTTTTGAGTTAAATCTAAAATACAAAAGTAAAACTCACAACTTTACTTTTTTATCCAGATGTTTTCTTGTTAAGCTCTTGAGTGCATCCTTCAGCCTGACTGCAGTTTTTCTGTGTGAGCTCATTAGAATGGCAAACACAACTCATACACAAAATGAAGCAGTGTGCTTTTTTTGGTCAATGTGCATCAATAAATGACATCTCTGGTGGACAAACATGACAGACACGTGAAAATTCTTGAAGAGAAAAAAATATTAAATTCACAAAGTAGAGTTAAATTACATGGAAGACGTCAATGGCAGGTTGATGTAAAATGGCATGAGTGAATGATGAACTCCAACAGAGAGAGATGACTTTCCCACATAGACAGTACAAAGTTTACAAATCCAAACATGAGTTCATTTTTAATAACAAGCCCAATTCATTCCCATTCATTTTCATACAGCACAAGTTCAGTCGGGTTTAGGTAAAAAATACTGTTCAACTTTTCAGTTCAAACCCATTATAATCATAGTTAGCATAGTTTTTAATCACAACTAGTATTAAAATACACTTTATATACAGAGAAATATTTAAATACAAACACTTTTGCGCACATATTTTCTCTCATTACACATGGTGTTCAGTTATCTATTTTTATTTATTTTTTCCTATGTACAAACTGCCCACCAACCCTGCAGCCACCCTGCTGAGCCACCATCGTCATGTGCTTCTGGCTGCTGACACACTTGCTCTGTGTCTCCCATGTTGTACAAATGCATGTGTGTTTCCTTGATTTTTCTGTACATACCTCAGTGACAGTGGGATGGAGGTGGGAGGAGTATGGACAGAGGATGAGTGACAAAAAATCTGTTCATTGCCTTATTGTTTGGTTAATATTGGTAATATTTCACCCGATAACGCTTCTATAGTTAATATCGAATAGGAGTGCTTCTGTTTTGCTGACAATCATCACTGTGATGATCAATAAATATGTTGCACACATAGTTTATTTATTTATTTTTTTACAAGTTAGGAATCATTAAAACCGTTTCAATTCCATTATTTAGAATAAGACATGTCTGTTCAAAATACACATGCTCAAATCACCTGCTAGAACAGAATGCATTTGCAATTAGATGTTCTTGTGTGCAAATCACTAAATAAAAGTCTTTTAGCCAAAGAAGCCACTGGATTGACTCTTCATTTCAGCTCAACCCCCTGCCCTGAGCATGCCTGGAACAACGGATGACTGTGGAGAGGAAAAAAATGTAAATATTTTTGACAAGAAGAGACCTTCAGCAGAACCAGGTTCAGGATGGGCAACCGCCTGTCTCAACTGCAGGGGATGAGAGGACAGAAAAGAGACATAGACAAACAAGCAGTTAGCTACAAACAAATGGTAAGAGGAAAAAAAATAGGAACAAAAGCATCAATTCTGTTTATTAAACTAGATTTATTTAGACTACCTAATTCTAAATCCACAACTAAAACAACAGCAAGAAAAATATGTTTTTGCAATGCGTTACTAAGTAAAATCTTATAATGGCTGGTTTAAGAAATTATAGATGAAACATGGCTGTCTTTTTCAAAATAACCAGTATGATTTTTTTTGATTTAGTAATTTGTTAAATAATAGTTTATATGTCTTTCCATGTGTGCAACAGCTTACAGTAAAAAGCAATGTATTAAGATGCGGCAACTTTAAGTTTTTTTTCACAAACCCTGCACAACTTTTTGGCAAACATGGCCTCATCCTGTCAGTGTGGGAGTTGACAGACAGGCCTTTGCTGTGTGTGTCAAAGGAAGTGGTCTGGTGTAGACTAGAGGGACTCTCTCACTGAACACTGAACAGTAGAAGAAAAGGAGAGGGCAAAGAAAAAGAAACACACACAGACAAAGAAGTGACTCAGAAGGAGCGGGAAAAGAAAAGGGTGTGTGTATGAGTGTGTACGTGATGTAAAGGGAGGCTGAAAGTGCCCCAGGCGAAACCACGTGTGAGATGGCAGAGCCTGAGAACTCCCCGCTGTTGGGGAAACAAGACAACAAACCCAAATGAATAAACTTTTAACATTGTGTCTCTCCTTGTAAATGCATGAGCAATACCTGAACCCAGCAGTGACATTTCACTTGCTTAGTTTTGAAATTTTGAAAATGTGTCCCTCGTGCTGTCGTCATGTTCATGTATGCTGCAATCGGATACATTTTACTCAAAGTAAAGTATTGACTGCTGGTATTAAGATGGCCAAAGCAACATACGTACAGAGGATCCAGGATTTCTCCTCACAAGACCCACGGAGTATGTGGAGGGGCATTAAGTGCATCACAGACAAAAAAGAAAGAGGTGCACAATGCCCTAGGAACACATCACTGCCTGATGCTTTCTCAACAGGTTCTACGCCAGCTATGAAGACCCAAACAACCATCCAGCACCACACTCACCTCACCATTGGAAGAAGAGCTCCTCAGCATGACCTCAGCAGAAGTAAGAAGGACCTTCAGGAGGATTAATCCTCACAAAACCACTGGCCCAGACAACATCCCTGGGAAGGTGCTGAGAGACTGTGCCGATCAGCTCTGCAAGGTGCCGGCTGATATCTTTTACTCCTCACTTATCCTGGCAACTGTTCCCACCTGCCTGAAGACTGTCACCATCATCCCAGGTTCAAAGAGCTCAACAGTGACTGGCCTGAATGACAATTGGTCAGTAGCCCTCACCCTGATAGTTGCTAAATGCTTTAAAAAAACTGGTCATGACCCACATCAAAACAACCATTAACATCAGCAAGGACCTTCACCAATGCGCATACCGTGAGAATCAATCTACAGAGGACGCCATCTTCTCTGTGGTCCACACTGCTCTCATCCACCTGGAGCAGAAGAACTCCTAGGTCCGTTTGTTCTTTGTGGACTTCACATCTGCCTTCAACACCATGATCCCCCAGACCCTGATGGACAAACTACTCACACTAGGACTAAGCTCCTCCCTATGCAACTGGGTCCTGGATTTCTTAACCAACAGGCCACAGTCTGTGAGGATCCTCAACTTCTCCTCCTCCACCATAACCCTCAGCACTAACTCCCCTCAGGGCTGTGTGTTGAGCATCTTCCTGTTCACTCTGCTCTTGGATTTCAGATGGAACATACACACCTTTCACCACCTGAACATAGGAGAATCTGCAGTGGAAGTGGTTTCCAGCTACAAGTACTTGGGTGTTCATCTGAATGACAACCTCAGCTGGAGCAACAACACTACCAGTTTGATCAAGAAAACACACCAGTGACTCTAATTCCTCAGGCAGCTGAGGAGAGCTGGATTAGGAAGCTCAGTCCTCACCTCGTTCTACAGGTGTGCAATGGAAAGAATTGTGTGCACCAGCATCAACGTGTGGCATGTAGGCTGCACAGCTGCAGAAAGGAAAGCTCAAATGCTGCAAGCCTTACTGCTCTTCCACTTGGGCACTTGGAAACATAAAATATCTTCAACAAAGTCCATGCTCATATCTCAAATATCTACCTTCTTTTTCTGCATCATGTCAGCCAGCTCTCTGCCTTTGTCTGTCATTGTACCCGCATTTAGAGTTGCCACCCTCAGCCCTACATTCTTGAATTTTCTTTTCTCTCTCTGTCTCCTGACACGTTTCCCTCCTCTTGGTCTTTGGCTAAGAGTAGCACAATTTCTGCCAGCACCGTTTGTCAACAGCACAAGTGGTGGTCATTATCAACCCAAGCCTCAACCAATGCGGTATGGCTGGTTAACTGACTCTGTCACATGAAAAAACAAAATATTTAGGGTTAGGTTCTGCCTTTCTTCTTCAGCGATTATCTATTAATAGTCTGCTTTCTATTCTGCGCCTTTTATTAGTCTTTTACAGGAATTTTTTTTGTGTTTATTTATGTAAGAAAATTAACAAAGCCTAGTACATCGCCAGTCAACATTTAACTAAGTGTTTTGACTAAATAAATGACATTAAAAAAACAGAAGTAAATTCACAGAAGCATTTAAACTTAGAAAAATAACAAAAAAAAAAAAATCTAAATCTACTTTATTGTTGGTAAGATCTTAAAGCATGCTAGTGTCTTTGTCAATTCAAAACAAAAGTTCAAATTGTTTCACTGGAATTACAGTTATTATAGGGCCATAAATCAACCTGCCATCATTATTGATTTTAACTAATGTGGGGAGTGATGAAATTCTAAAATTCCCTCAAGTGGAAATCAGATAAAACTTTTTTTTTTCTTTTTCTTGTCCATCACAGCATCATTAAAGATGCCAGTTACATTACACCATCAGGACACTGACAGAACATTTCTCAAACCAGACTCAGGACAGAAAGACGAGCTACTTTGAAAGTCAAGAGGCTGAGGGCGTAGGAAATGACTCCTTCACAATGGTGTCTGCTCAGTGTTCAATTATTGCTGATGAAAGGGACATTTTGTGGGGCGGATATCAGAGAGGGGGATTAGTGAAAGTGATTTCCTTGTCCTGGATTGTTTGACAAAGTCTCCCTTTAATCCTCTTGAAAACGTAACTTTTTTTTTTTTTTTTTTTACCCGACTCCAATTTTTCCACTTAGCTGAGATTCATACAGAAAGCATGACACAGGTTTTGAGGAGAGAAAAAATAATCTGTACTGTAAAAACTGAGTTCAAACATGAGCAACAGAACATTATTTACTTACTTTCAAGCTCTTGATCTATTAGTCTTTTGCTTACTGACAAAATATGTGATAATTTAGTAGATTGAAATTTGATTTATTAGTTAATTGTGAATAAATAGTGTAAAATAATAAACAAGCATATATTTATTCATAATTTTCATGTTCCTCATGTGAATAAAGTTGTAATTAATTTAATATGAGTCAATTTATTCATTATTTTTAATAATCAATACAAATAAGGACAACACATTTCAACTGTTTTTTTTTTTTTTTTTTT
>NC_056506.1:42238360-42242020 GCF_014905685.2 Nematolebias whitei
TCTGCAGACATCAGAGTTTACTTCTGAATGAGTACTGCAAAATATTGAGATGCTGAGAATTTTTGATAATTCTTATTCAGATAACACTACAATCTGGGAGCAATATAATCTATTTAACTCCACAAAATGAATTTATCAGCTATAATTACCTTTATAATGAGTATTTTACTTGTGTAATGTATAGTTCATCTTATCTAGCACATACACATGGCTTGTAGACTGGTAAAGGAAGTAGCAGTCAGAAGCAGGACTGTTTCTTCGACAAAAGTAATGCTATTTTCTCTATTATTTTCAAAGCAAAGATCAAACAGCTAATAAAATGAGAGAGCTTAAAATGAACTTGTGACCTTACCATGTAATGAAATCTATTAGATTGCATTTATCTGATACTGAACATGATACAAGTTTAATAAAGAAACAAAACTTAATAATTTAAGATCATCCAAACTATTACCACCATTACAAAATACTATAAAATAAAGGGTCTTTTTCATGTTCGGCTCTAGATTTTGTTGACTGTGTAACATTGTTATGATCTGCAATACCTTTTGTTATTTAGACAACTAAAATATAAAACAATTACTAAAGGTAAGCATGTGCTTTTAAATTCAACATCCAAACTCTCTTTCAAAGATTTCTAACATTAGACCGTTGTGCATCCATCTAGACCAATTTAATCATCTCTGCATGCAGGAAAAAAAAAGCCAGAAAGAAAAGCCTCATATGACCCATTTCCTGCAAACAGCTGCACCCTACAGACATGCCACTCTGTGACTACTCACTATTACTTCTTGAGCAAAGATGATGTTGATAGTGTTTGTTTTAGGTGTAACTTCATTGGATTGAAGCAGCTTAGACTTTAAAGGGTATCAGAATTTGGAACATCCAATGAAATAATTTTATTGATTCAGTCCTTTTTTCCCCTAATACCCAGACAAAGCACGTCAAATCAACCGCATCTCATCAAAAACTCACAATGACAACCCATGTTTCTTTTGTTTAGGACACACTGTGGATACCATTTAATTTTAATGGGAAAATGTGATGCAACTACATTGCATCTTTTCAAGGATAGACACCTGAATAATGTTTAATGCAATTTTTTTTTTTTTTCAAATGATTTTCAAGACCAACCTTTCTGTGATGAGAACACATTGTATGGTGCATGTCAGTTTCTTTGAGATGAAGGTGGATAACTGCTTTAATCTTCACACTGGATTAAAATGCCAAAGACAGAGTCTGGGCAAATCCATAGCTCTCTATTTACAGACGTGCACTGGCCACTGTGCATACCTACAATCTGCTTAGTATTCCCAGGCAGGTCTAGCGCATTTTCTTTAGATGCTCGTCCTTTTTCGGTTCTTCTTTTGAATTGCTATAGGATATCTGAATGATATTGCACGTTAGGGGGTGTAGAAACAATTCTTTGTGGTGAACATAAATCCACAGACTAATACAGGTGCATATATTGTATTTACTTATTTATTTATTGCAGCAAATGTCTGTTTTAATTCATTACCAATTAGTGTCTGTGTATTTTCTTAAACGACAGGGGTTTACTCCTCAGACATAACATTAAGCACAACAACAAGCTTTGATCGTTTATTCAATTTGAACATCAAACCACAGTGAAAATAGTTTCTAAAATGAAAAAAAAAAAGTTATTTTATCGTAGTAATAGTTCTGAGAGATTAATCTACCCTTGGTGAATTGATTGCTTGCTAACAACAGCATCATCATATTGAAGATACACTTTAACGGTATTAAGGCTTATTTTTTTTGTAAGAAGCCCTGAATATTAAATGAATGTGAGAGATGACTTTTTTGTAAATGTTTACAGAAAACACTGATGTACAGTTATTCAGATTTTCTTTCTACAGTTGTATTTACATTTTGTTTTCATCAACTAATGTTTTTGTCTCTCTCCAGCATTTTATTCCCATTTAACCTTGTAAACAACAATGTTGATTTAGCCTTGTTGTTCACCATTATGTCCCTGTTAATGAGAACTTTATTGTTTTTACAACAAGAATGATCTTCCTTAAGAACAAATTAAATATAATAAATTAGAAGTTTTCTCAAAGAATAATTTTTGTTGATTTGATAACCCCAACTGCAGACTTAAAAGACTGTCACGCCAGCAAGTTCATGGCTAAATTTCATCAAGATATTTGGGAAATGGAAGGGGGAAGCACACACCTTTTGTCTAATATGTGCCCATCAGCCCCTTTTCACTTTAATATTTGCAGGAACTTTCATAGAACGCACCTGGAGGACAGAAAATGTTTCCTCGCAGTGCAATTTTTTTTGTCAGTTTTCAGTCTGTTTTGTTTCCACACATCTGTTCGTACAAACATCTGTGTGGAAACATGTTGCATACCTGCCTAACCACCTGTTAAACACGGTCTTTACCACTTATGTGCTTTGGTTTAATTGATGCAGTAGTTTTCTATGAAATAATAGCTGTTGAATCTTTCAAATAGTTTACTTAATGACTGATTGTTACCTGACATTTCTAATATGGGAAGTTCTGCAGTTATGCTTTAAGGAAAACATCTAGCAGATCAGCTGTCTTCGTCACAAATGCAACATCTGATTTTGAAGAAAATTCCAATAACCTAAACTTCTGAATATGTCTTGCCAGCATCCCATGGAGCGCAGCAGCCTGGAGTGTTATTTCCTTTAATTGGCTCTTTTGCTCATTATTTTAAGGACCCTTTCTTTTTTTTTTTCTTAGAGAAAATGTGCAAACTGCACTTTTTTTTTAAAGATTTTATTTCTAATGAGCTCTTCTAGTCACCTACTTATATCTACATTTCTGAAAATTTAAGATGATGTATGAATAAGTGACAAAGTAAAACAAATAAAAAGAGTAGAAATATTGCAAACAATCTTCCACTTGGGTAAAGTACAACACTGTTCCATTCAATCTTCCACTTATCTTTTTGAAGAGCTTTTGTCCCTCCTGACTTAATCTATAATGACAAGCATGGAGTATCAACCGTGATGAAGAAGACAGGAGTGGGAATCTATAGGGATATGAAGAGATTGACTCTGAAGTGATGTGTTGGATGATATTTACATGGGCACCAGCATCAG
The DNA here is from genome assembly GCF_014905685.2 of Nematolebias whitei. Classification (NCBI taxonomy): domain Eukaryota; kingdom Metazoa; phylum Chordata; class Actinopteri; order Cyprinodontiformes; family Rivulidae; genus Nematolebias; species Nematolebias whitei. The sequence goes on from NC_056506.1 coordinate 42,241,460, forward strand.
CAAACAAACATATTCTAATTTCTAATTTGAGATGATAGAGGATTCAGCTTCATTTGCACCTTACGATGGTGGTAAAGCAGAAAAAAAAAAGTTTAAAAAATATATTGCATTATAGCAGGGGCCTAATCATTACAGTTTTTTCAGGTTTTTATTACCAAGTTTTTTAATTATTTTACAAAAAGCATAGGTTGAGCTTACAACCTTACCAATATAACCAATAAAACATGTTTTGTGAGTCGGTAACATAAGTAGTGTAGTCAAGCCGCAACAATGTTTAAACTCAGAGTTCACCAATCTCTGCACGCCTTGCACTCCAAATATGTCATGACTGAGACATCAGGGAGCCTTTGTCGCATCCGTCTCCCACACAGAAGTCAACCAAACTACAGGGAAGCTTTGTATATTTGTCACAAGCTGAATTTTTCACTGCAAGAATACTAAATGAAAAATGCTTGTGTGAAAGTTAAACCATCTTTCATGAAATGATCTGAAAGGTTTGAATAGATGGAAGAGTGCCCATCTTCTTACTGAGACAAGCTGGAGGCAGCTGGGCTGCACTGA
>NC_056506.1:42242120-42243216 GCF_014905685.2 Nematolebias whitei
GCCCATCTTCTTACTGAGACAAGCTGGAGGCAGCTGGGCTGCACTGACATTAAAATACTTACCAGCAGCTTTGAATTGGAGCTTGTTTTGCCATAAAAATAATAAAGACGTTAAAAAGTCAAGTTCCAAAAAGTGTGCACTTACAGTACACAACAGAATTACAATGCGTGATGTCTTCCTCACACATTTCCATTCTTTGTACAAGTTGTGGCTCACAACAATTTACACATGTGACACTGCTGAATTTTCAAAATGCTCATAAGATGAATAGGAAGGAACTAAAGATACCACTTAGCTCAGATTAAGAATAGGCAAACAATTAAAACAATAAATTAAATAATCAAGTTCAAGATTGGGCAGCATGGTGGCGCAACTGGTAGAGATGCTGCCTCTCAATGAGCAGGTCCTTGGTTCAAACCCTGGTCCAGGGGCCTTTCTGGGTGGAGTTTGCATGTTCTCTCCCTGCATGCGTGGGTTTTCTCCAGGTACTCCAGTTTGCTCCCACAGACCAAAAATATGCATCTAACTGGTAACTCCAAAATTGTCCCTAGGTGTGAGTGAGAGAGTGAATGGTTGTTTGTCTCTATGTGTCCCTGTGATGGACTTGCGACCAGTCCAGGGTGTACCCCTCCCCTCGCACAGTGATTGCTGGACATGGGCACCAGCGACCCCTGTGACCCAAAATGGAAGAAGCGGGTAAAGAAAATGGATGGATGGATCTGGAAGTTCAAGGTTCAACCTTGATTTTTCCAGCTTGTTTCACTTTTCTGTTTCAATACTTGCAATCACTCACTTTATTCCATTACTCTTAAAAACCAGTGGCTGAGGTTAGGAGTGAACAATGTACAGATTTGTTCAGATTTATTAAACAAACTGTAATTGGGATGTTAGGTAGTAAAGTTTTTTTTTATAATTTTTGGCTTATAGATTTTGTCATGTAAACATTATTCCCTTGCATAAAACAAGCATCAACATTCCACATTTTAAAATTTAATATCAAAGTTTGCATCTAAACTATTGACAATTGCATGCTTTGTACAATTGTGTGTGTGTACGTATATATATATAATATATATATATATATATATATTATTGA
>NC_056506.1:42243316-42257216 GCF_014905685.2 Nematolebias whitei
CATACATACATACATACATACATACATACATACATACATACATACATGCATGCATACATACATATCATGAAACTAAAGCAGGCCACTACTCCTAATTTGTGAGGCTGCATTTCTTCATTTTTTTACTTTGTGTTTTTATTTGAAATAGAAACAATATAATTATCAAATAATTTGTTTACTTTCCTCCTGACACACACGTGCATTCATTTACTACATTTCTCCAAGTTTAATTTTCCACTTGTCTATTTTTATGTTCTCCTGGATAGCTCATATTTCCCATTGTTTTTCTCTCTTATTTTTATTCTGGTTTGCGCTTTTATTGTGATATACCTGCTGCCCCTCCCCCACAGTTATTTGCATTAGCATTACTTATGCTGATTTTTCTTTTGCCTTCCATCTGTCTGCTTTGACTGCTTTAGTATTTGCACACGCTAGTTTCACGACAAACGAACACTAGATTCAGCACTCTGACTGTGTCCAGATGCAGACGGATGCTTCAGTGGCCGACTTGTGCATTTGAATAAGCTGCTGGTGTAAAACGGTAACAGGTTTGAGCACCTGTGGAGAAGATAATTATCTATAGGTGGTCTCATGTTGCTTTGAATAAATCTTCTACTCTTTAGTCTTTATGTTAAATGCAAGGCTACACGTATTTTTTTTTCTGTGAGCAATATGAACAATCTCTGGAAGCATTAACACTTTTCAATGTAGATTGTGGAAAAAGTTACACACTTAAACTCTAATTGTGCTTATTCAATCCATTGTAGTTTCCTTGTCATGTCACTAGCTGGGGCTATGAATTTTGTATTTCAACAACTTGCTCATGCACGTTAACACTGTTCTCGAGCACATCCAAAATGGTGAATACATACGGGTAAATGTTTGATGGACTGAGGATGAGGTTCGGTCGCTACTGTTGAAGAAAAGTGAGTAGCACAATCAGCATGATTCTATCTACCAGTGTTACAGGTGTTAATCTGTTCAGGCCAACACAGACAAACTATTGACTGCAGCATCTGTAATGTGCATGCATATTTTAACCCGAAGCTGGATGTTTCCAAAACCCTCCATTCTGACCTGCATTCAAAAAGCTTCAGCGTTTGAGACAACGGCTGCTGCTGTCATGTACAAAATCAGCTGAATCACAGCAAAAACAACTGTTTAAAACTGTATAGTGTCAACTGGACCTCATTCCTATTGTTTTGCTTTGACATTTGTTTTAGGGAATAGTTGTAAAAAAAATTTTTTTTTTTAAATTTTAATCAAATTCCCAAAATAAATTCAATCTATTTTTATTTTTAGGAGATGTCCAGTGTTAACTTGGTCTTATATTTTGTATTTTGATTTATGGAATTTTTACATACACATCAGCTGATTTTTTTTTTCAAATGTCTTTTTATTGATTATTAGCTATATATTGATAAATATGGTACAAAACCATGCATAGCAATCAACTTTTAACAGATTTTAACCCACAAACAAGTCCCCAGACAGCAAACACACCCTCACAAAACTAAACTGAGGTAAAATAAATAACATGTGCGCAAAGTAGAAAAATAGATACAACTTTTAAATAATGTCATTTTAGCAACAAAGTCCATGCTCAATAATCCAGGTATACAATCCAACAATTTTCAGTCAAGTCATCTGGCCAGTTTTTTCTTTTTTTTTTGGTTCTGAAATGTTTCACCTTCCATCCAGAAGGCTTCATCAGTCAAGGAAACACACAACACAAAACGGATTCTTCCCCCAACAGCTTACTCCGAAGTGGAACAAACCAGTTATGTTGATGCTAAGATGGTCTCTTTGGCATGCCGCCTCCTCCGGTGCCGGCCCTCTTCCTCGTCGACAGTCATGTCAAACTGGTTCAAAACCAACAAAGTCCATGCTCAATAATCCAGGTATACAATCAAATAATTTTCAGTCAGGCCATCTGGACAGTTTCTTTTTTTTTTTGGTTCTCAAATGTTTCACCTTCCATCCAGAAGGCTGGTTTGTTCCACTTTGGATTAAGCTGCTGGGGGAAGAAACTGTTTTGTGTTGTGTGTTCCCTTGACTGATGAAGCCTTCTGGATGGAAAGTGAAACGTTTCAGCACAAAAAAAAAAAAAGAAACTGTCCAGATGACCTGATTGAAAATTGTTGGCTTGTATACCTGGATTATTGAGCATGGACTTTGTTGGTTTTTAACCAGTTTGACATGACTGTCAATGAGGGAGAGGGCTGGCACCGGAGGGGGGTGTGCCAAAGAGACTATCTTAATACCAACATAACTGGTTTGTCCCACTTTGGATTAAGCTGTTGGGGGAAGAATCAGTTTTGTGTTGTGTGTTTCCTTGACTGATGAAGCCTTCTGGATGGAAGATGAAACATTTCAGCACAAAAAAAAAAAACATGTCCAGATGACCTGATTGAAAATTGTTGGATTGCTGAATACCATTTTACATAACCCCATGAACATAACATAGATTATCCACAAATATGTAAAGAGAAGACATAAATATTAAAAAAAGAGAGGTGGGGAGGGGAGCTTCTATCAGCTGATTTTTTTGTTTCCATAAATTCTGATTTTTGCCACATTTACATTTTTTTTCATTAAAAATTTTCTATTAGATTGAAAAAAAAAGGAAATCAACGTGCATGCACAGTTTCCATAAAGAGCTGTTAAATTCTTTATACTTCCTGCAGTCTTCTGAACATCAAATGAGCTTTCTGCTAAATTTTAAACAAGATAATTGTATTGGTTGTGTCTTAATTTGGCTTCAGGACATTTATTTACAAGTTGTACAAATGATACCTTGGGGAAATAGAAAAAAATGTCATTGAGGTTTTATTTTAATTAGTTTTTATTAACCTTATCTTTATAAATATCAGCCCAACCATCATAAACTGCTGTCTCTTAAAAAAATAAATAAAAGTGGTTTAACAATTGGGACAATATGTCTAAGTCCTGTTGTCATGTTTCTATGTTTAAAAAGTAAATATGGCTAAATCTTTCTACCACACTGCCACATCCAAACAACAGAAGGTAAGATTTGGTGCAGTATTTGCTCGAGTTTCAAAATCATAATAGTGATTGACAGCTTTAAACACCTACATACATAAAATTAAGTTCAAAGGGGTTCATTTGCATCCATAACAAGAAGGTTTTTGACAATTTCCCAGCTGCTCACGGTGGGAAACTTTCTAGAAATAATGATCCTCCCTGACAGATTTGGTGCAATCAGACTTGTTTCTGCAGGTTCCCTTCATTGTGCATACTCCACCCCGACAAGGACATGTTCAAAGCCAAGAAGTGAGGAAATGTATGACTGTAGGGAAGCCTGGGTGTCCAAAAGAAAAAAAAATTAAAAGATACTTTGAGGGTGGGTAACTTTGAGAAATTGCTGCCGTAGTAGATGCAACATTTTGAAATCACTGGCATAAAAGTTGCACTGCTGTAGATGAACTGTGTCCAGCTTTTCAAATAACTTTACAATACGGATTGTTTTCAATGACAGCCAAACAAAGACAGCATACTGTAGCTGTCAATAGGAGCAGGTATGTTTGAAGTTTCTCCAAACAAAGAGAAAACAGTAAGGGGAATGGAGAAACTGAGACAGACTGGCAGGTGGAAATAAGACATGTCAATGAGACTTCTCCCCAAGAACAGTGGCATTGTTGTTCTCTTGATCATCATTCCAACCACATGTGGCGTGCATGTTGATGGGATTCAGACCCTCACATCTCTGCTGGTGACAGCTCCGAGTATTGACATGAATTGGTCAGGCTGAAGTCTGATGCACGTGCATGCTGTTGCAGTTTAAGAATAAAATTATACTTGATAGGTCTATTATATAATATTTTGTGTACAAATGAATACACTTTTAAAAGAAGTCTATGCAATCTGTGAAACTGTTCAGTTCTATTATGCAAAACTGGTTAAAAACTGATTGATGTAAATGTTTTATTTTGTCGTGTGTGTGTTTCCAAGTTGTTCATACCAAAAATGATCAACACGTGTGCAGATTTTGCAAAGTAATCTCAGCCAGAGAAAGGTGGTTTAACATTGATCCAGATGGAAATGGTTTGAAATAGGAAAATGTGTTTATATTGTAGTTTTTTTGTTTAGCTAACAAAAAATAAAAAGGAAGACACCATAAACATGACTATTCAATATCAAGGTCAAGGTTTCTTTGTCATTTGCATCTCATGTGGTACATGTGGTGGAATGAAATTGTGTACACAGGGTCCAAGTTACATCCAACAAAAGTACAAATTGTAAAAGAAAAACAGTAATAAGATCTAAGATATGACCTAATACACAAAACTAAGGATATGCTAAACATTTAAACAGCAGCACGAACATGAACCTGTTTGAGCAGATGAGTATGAATGAACGCAGCAGCATGAGATCAGCAGCATGAGATCAGCAGCATGGATAATCAGCTGCACATATAAACAATCAAGTGGTGTTATAGTGATTTATTTTTTTTCACAGTGATTATCCTGGTTAGAGATTCATGGGTCTAACAGCTTCAGGGTAGAAGCTGTTCCTCAGTCTAGTGGTTCTGCACTTAATGCTCCTCAACCTCCTTCCTGAGAGGAGTGGGGCAAAAAGTGTGTGTGCTGGGTGAGTGGGGTCCTTCATGATGCAGGTGGCGGCCTTCCTGCATTTGGAGGTGTAGATGTCTGTGATGGTGGGGAGGCTGACTCCAACAGACTTCTGTGCAGCCTTCACCACTCTGTGCAGAGCTTTTCTTTCTGCAGCTGTGCAGCCTCCATGCCACACGTTGATGCTGGAGCACAGGATGCTCTCCACTGCACACCTGTAGAAGGAGGTGAGGACTGAGCTTTCCAGACCAGCTCGCCTCAACCACCTGAGGAAGTAGAGTCTCTGATGAGCTTTCTTGATCAGACTGGTAGTGTTGTTGCCCCAGCTGAGGTTGTCATTCAGGTGCACGCCCAAGTACTTGTAGCTGGAGACCACTTCCACCGCAGATCTGCAGAAACAACTTAACAAAAAGAAAATGCTTTAACCATATGCACTTTATGACAGCAGTTGTAACAGAACACACCTCTCAAGTGGGTTCTCAGTCTTCCCCATGGTCATAACTCAGTTGCACATATCCAAAACACCTCCAAATCCTCCAGATCAGCTGCCCAAACCACCTCAGCTAACTCCATTTGATGCTGAAGGTCAACTGGTCTACTCTCAAGATCTGCAGCTAATCTCCTATCTGTCCAGGTAAATGATTATACACATGCTGTTAATCCAACATTTTTCAGTCAGGTCATCTGGACAGTTTCTTTTTTTTTTTTGTGCTGAAACGTTTCGCCTTCGATCTGGAAGGCTTCATCAGTCAAGGAAACACACAACAAAACTGATTCTTCCCCCAACAGCTTACTCCAAAGTGGAACAAACCAGTTCTGCTTGTGATAAGATGGTCTCTTTGGTACGCCCCCTCCTCCATTGCCGGCCCTCTTCCTTGTTGACAGTCTTGTCAAACTGGTTGAAAACAACAAAGTCTTTCAACAAAGAAGAAACTGTCCAGATGACCTGACTGAAAAATGTTGGATTGCATATCTGGATTATTGAGCATGGACTTTGTTGTTTTCAACATGCTGTTAAGTGTAAAAATACAAAAGAACCCCCCCCCCCCAAAAAAAAAAGTTACACTATATTAATAAATATAATGTGTACACTTCCAGGTTTAAGGGAGTCCTGAAGAACATAAACCATGTTTTGAAGATTCTGCAGTGACAGAAAGCAAATACTTCATCACATCTACGCTGTTGTTGGTAGAGCAAAAACAGCCAAAAAGTACTTCAACTAAAAGCACAGGAAGTTTGTTTTAAACTTCAATATTGCTGTATAGTTGCAGAATAAACAGCTTTTCTCTCAGTGAGTCTTCAGATCATAGTCCTTTTCCAAACACATCCCGGCCAATCGACAGCACAATTGATTTCCTGATTAATGCCCGGGCCCACCTACTTGCACTGCAGCCTAGAGACATAATTTTCTTGTGAGCATGATCAATAGCTGCATCAACATAAATAAATGCGGGAAGAAATGAAATTTGGTGTAGATGACGTACAGAAACCTTGATGTTTTGGAGACATATACATGGTTATTTGTTTTCATTATATAAATATAAAAATGAGACAGGGATGCTTTCGAGTGAGATGTTGCCCAAGATATGGTTCAGTGTAACAAAACGTCAGTGAAATGCTGATCATTCTGTTTAAACTCAATGGAAACAGCAGGAACAGACCCAGCAAGCAAACACTGCAGAAGTCTGTTTTAAAACTGAGCAGAACAGTGAGCCCAAACTGAATGTAATATTTACGGGTGACAGTGAGAAATGGTGGAAGAGTAGCTGCCGCAGTGCTATATGACCTCTCTCTAACGTGCTTCTACATGATGAGCAGTGATTAAAAATGTAGCATGCAGTCATCCAATTTTAGCTTCTACCTCTTTCATCATCACTTTCTAAGTTTTGTGCTTAAAGAAGGTCCTCTAGACTCATCATCGTCATCTTTTGACTATGTTGCTGAAGAACGGCTATATGATTCGGTAAACCACAAAGATCAAAATGTGAAGTCTCTGTGCTCAAAATATTACATTTTATTGCCAAACTGATCAAGATTTAAAACAATTTATTAGGATTTTGTGCTCTTGGTTTTTAATTAGGTTGTTATATTGTGTATAATAATAGAGGTAGTTTTTTATTTTATTTTAGTTTTTTGATTGTCCCAGGCAGCACAGCGTGACAGATCTTTGCAATTGGACGGATCAGTTTGATCCATGAACTGGTGCAGTGGTGGAGCCATGGGGTGGCCCATGGTGGATTTGCCCACCAAACTTATACTACACTTTATTTATATTTTAAAGCAGTATAAAAAGTAGAAAGCATTCAGTAGTTTGCTCAAATGCATTGTGAATAGTTTACGTTTATACAGTATGTGGTGGTGACCATCTTGTTGACCCAATTTTTAAAATTATTCTTTCTTACATTTAGATGCAGCCACACAATAAATGGAAGTTCGTACCTCAGACAAAACAAAGAATCCGTCCAGAGGACCTTACTCAACCCCTTATTAGATTTATCAGCCTGGATTGTTGAGCATGCATCAGGACATACGACACTGTTTTGGGGGTGGTGGTGGATGTTGATTAAAACACAAATAGACAGTTATGGTGGCAGCCATCCTGTACATGGATGTGGCAACTCAATTTTTGAAATGAACCATTTTTTTTCACCCCTAATTGTAGCAACAGCACACCGAAATGGAAGTAGGTTTCACACGTATTTTTCATAATCACACTCACAACATGCAAACATGGACAGACGGACGAAGGTTATTTCCAATTTCCCCTTTTTGCTTCACAATGGGTGGGTACTTAAATTACTCTCAGCTACCACTACTGCAAATGTTAGCTTAATATTTGTAAAATGTACAAATTTATTGTTTCATTTTTTCTATGTTTTTTAAGGTTACGTCATGGTTTAAGTTAACTTTAAAAATTAATCAGTTGTAGATGCACATCCCACGATTGATTTTTGAGTTTTATTTAAATCCATCCAGGAGTTCATGGGAAAGTTTGTAAACAGAGAATGGTGACATTAACCGTTAATGTCCAAGTTTTAGGCAAAAATATTGTGCAATATGTAGAGCTTGCAGTCTTTGTTGTGAAATCCTCTCAGCTATTTTCACACCATAGTGTTGCAATATAACAGATAATAATAATAATAATAATAATAATAAAATAAAAAAGCAAGCTATTGCCATTTTTGTGTTTTCTAAAATTGTTTGACTTTGGCAGCCATCTTGAATTGTGTTGATGCCAAAAGTTAAGAGCTTTAGAAATATACACCTTATAATTGCTTTTTGAACGTTTCCAAACACAGTTGACTCCAACAGTTAAGTAACAGTAAAGCTTTTTAAACAGATTTTGAGTAATCGGTCAGCTGACAGAGTGTATGTTTGGGATGGTTCTCAGCTACTACCACACCAAAGTTTAGCTCAAAATTGGTAAAACGCACTGAGTTATTAAAACATTACCTTTCTCTTTTGCCAACAAGTACAGATGTACAGACACAAAAATGCTGTTGCAGGACAAAATTAAACTTGACTAGCTTGACAAGTCTTAGATAAAACCCCAGTAAGGTGGTCCAGTAAAATTCATGCAAAACAAATCAAAATATATCTGGGGAGCAGCTTTCCTAAGAAACAGTCATTGTTGGAACACAGCAGCTGAAATCAGCTGCAATTATCTTGATTTTGCTGGCAAGCTTCCATTAGCATTTAGCTGAGCCATTATTTCAACTTAAGCTAACTGCTAGTAGCTGTCAAGAAAAAGATCAAATATATCGTAATAGTCTTTTCATTTGACCTTAGGTAGAAAAATGTTTCAGATCAATTTTAGAAAATGTCAAAATATGTTGCTTTTTTGAGTCAAGCTGTGAAATTTAGTCTTTTTTTTTTTTTGCAGACAAGAGATAATTTGAGCTTAAAAGCATTGGTCTTTTAAGTATAAATGGCTTTTATTGTGTTATTGCATGCACCTGCATGGCTTTTGCTGTCACATTGAGCTAATGACGTAAGCGTCACTGTTGGAACTTTGTGCTGATAGTATGCTGGACTGCCATTTTTAGAACAGTTATCTGTGCTCTAGCAAAGGCATTAAACAATTTCTTTCTCACTTAGTTTTACTTTTCTTGCAAGCAATATATCCTAATGAAACCAGGATAAAATTCAGAGTTTGTTTTCTCATGCTGCAGAGTTGTGACTTTTTGACCTCAACAAATTACAGACTGGCTGTCATTTGGTGTCGCTACGTGTTTTTGTTGGTGACAATATATTAGAGCAGTAATCCAATAACTATGCTTAAGATCACTTTTAGTTTCAGCCACTGATGACTTTGAAAGAATAATTAAAGTGTTGGCTAAGTGTTGCTGTGGGATATTTTACATTCAGTGGAAGTGATGGGACGGTGAAGCGGCCAAAGATATTGATTACTGCTGGGATTACAGAGCCACTAGCATTGCTCTCATTCCAACAATGTAATCATCAGCTTTCTACTTGTAATGCGCAGGTCGCCTCAGACGCACCAGGGGAGGGACGGGGAGGCAGAGGGAGCGGAGCGACTGGACAGGGAACAGATGGATAATGTTTCATTTGACTTTGTCCTCCAACACATCGTGCATTTAAGGTTGAAATATTCCAACTGGGGATTTGTCTTTAAAGAAGCCATTAAAGTAGATGTGTCACACTGTCATTTCTTAGATAATAGTGGCCTGATTGAATTAGGTGTAATAATAAAAAAAAGAAAAAGAAAGAAAATACTTTTTTTTTTTTTAAACCATTGCTACCTAAGTGAATTAGACTGATCTTATTGGGACAAGCAAGTCATAAGATGAGCTGATAAATGCTGACGAATACTTTATAAGGAGTTCTTGTTCATTCTTTCAGTTGATTTTAATCACTATACAAATTTTGTGCTTTTCGTTTATTTTGTTTAATCAGAACTAAGGTTCCTGAAAGGGAACTCTTTTATATTCCTATTATGTCTTTTTATATTTCATTTAAAATGTCGTAAACTTGAAAATGTATGCGATTACTCATTTTTCACTTATAATATTGGCTTTTATTTGTGGAAAAATGCTTTGGAAAGTACAGCAGCAAGATGTTAATTTTATGTTTTTGTTGCACAAGCAGTACTAATCCATTTTTAAAATAATAGATACAAGATTGAATAGAATAGCAAATGAAACTAAAACCAAAGCTGAGGTATTTGAGCAAATAAAACTTCCTGTTTTTTTATTTATTTATTTTTCATGTATGCACACCTACATAAATTTGACTCTTGGTGACATCCTCCTGTAACCGACTTCTCCCACAGAAATCATATTTAGGAACCAAAAAAAAAAACTTTAAACCTTTTGTTGTTATCCTAAATAAAACTCACAAGCATTTTCATGCAAACACCGTTGCTGAGTGGGCACCATTATATTCAACTTTTTCAACTACCTAACTCCAAGTTATAGACCGAGATGCAACACCTGAGCAAGCAATAAAAATCAAGTCATTAAAACATTTTGTCATTTACTACTTTGGACTGTAATTATGTCTAAAGCACATTCTCTTTGGAAAACAACCGTGAGGTTAACAGAAACATTTTGTTTCTTTTTGTGTAATCTTGGATTTTAAAAAAAATCTATCTGTAGTAAACGTGGTGATTATTTTGTGATAGCTTAAGCTGTTTTTAGCTCCATATTTATCAAGTTATGATGATATGTAGGACCCAAATATGCAACCTCAAAGATGTTGGATAATTTATTTATCCTATTATCATCTCTGATCAAATAAGCCACAAATAGGACAATGACAAGATCTTTTTAACCCAGGTTTAATTCTTGCAAGGGGTGCAGCATTGAAAACAGGCATACAAGATTTATTAACCTTTATTTAACCAGGCAAACCCCACTGAGATCACAGATCAGCCTAACATGCATGTTTTTCATCTGTGGGAGGAAACCGGAATACACGGAGAAAACCCACACAGGCATGAGAAGAACATGCAAACTCCACACAGAAAGACCCCAGGTCCAACTGGGGATTGAACCCAGGACCTTATTTTTGTGAGGCAATAGTGCTAACCACTGAGCCGTGGTACATGTTGCTCCGTTCCAAGGCCTGCAGCAGACAACGAGTTAGGAAAAGCTTAAATACCCATTATCAGACAGAGACAAAACACAAGTTCAAGTAGGTTTTATTATCATTCGCATCACATGTGGTACATGTGGTGGAACGAAATTGTACACAGGGTACCAGTTACATCCAACAATAGGAAAAATATACATTGTAAAAAGAAACTGTAAATAAGGATCTAAGATATAAAATAAGAAATATGCTAAACACTGACAGCATAAAAACAACATGCTGAACAACAACAGCACAAACACGAGTCTGTGTGAGTAGATGAGTACGAATGAATACAGAAGCATGAAATAATCAGCAGCATAAGATCAGCGGTATGGATAATCAGCAGCACATATCAACAATCAAAGTGTCATTACAGTCATATTCCTGGTTAGGGATTTATGACTATAACAGCTTCAGGGTAGAAGCTGTTCCTCAGTCTAATGGTTCTGCACTTAATGCTCTGAAACCTTCTGCCTGAGGGAAGTGGGGCAAAAAGTTTGTCTGCTGGGTGAGTGGGGTCCTTCATGATGCAGGTGGCCCTCTTCCTGCATCTAGAGGTGTAAATGTATTTGATGGTGGGGAGACTGACTCCAACATCTTCTGTGCAGCCTTCACCACTCTCTGCAAAGCTTTTCTTTTTGCAGCTGTGCAGCCTCCATGCCACACGTTGATGCTGGAGCACAGGATGCTCTCCACTGCACACCTGTAGAAGGAGGTGAGGACTGAGCTTCTCAGTCCAGCTCGTCTCAGCTGCCTGAGGAAGTAAAGTCTCTGATGTGCTTCCTTGATCAGGTTGGTGGTGTTGTTGCCCCAGCTCTGCTTGGACCTCTGCTTCACAGCTCACAGTTGTCCAAGGCATCAAAAGTTATCAGTTATCAGACTCCTCTGTGAATAGACAGAAAGACTCTCTTGACTCCACATGCATCGTTCTATATTAATTTAGCATTAGTAAGTGACCTTCACATAACTTCCCCCATCACACATGGAATTAGGTGAACTGAAAATAAGAACTTCATTAATTAAATCGAAGAGCTGACAAAGCAACAAGATAAAAATATACACAGACAACAAGTGGGAAAGAAAACTACGATGGACTGATGAGTGGGGGAGAAGTGTGAGTATAAGTATTGTGGAGAATCATTGCTGGGTGGGCCCAGGTAATGGGAAAGAATTCACACTGACCAGATGTGAATGGTAAACTGAAGGCAAGGTTGACCAAGCAGAAACTGAGCAATGACACAAGGAGACGAGTGACAAAAACAAGACGACCTCAAGAGCAAAACAAGGAAAAAATATTACTATACAATAATTACTACAATTAAGCAATTCATAATCTCAAACTACAAAATCAGACTCTAAATAATCATGACAATAAAAAAAATCAATTAGTATTAATTACTAAATTAAGTGCAGTAACATTTACTGTTACTTTCAGTTTTTTTTTTGTTTCTTCTTCTTGTAAGGTACAAGTTCATTCTGCTGAAGAAGAAGCAACATGATGATGAGAAATAGCTGATGAACAGGATAAACTAGCTTCAAATCACACGTGCACACTGTCTGTTTGACAAAAAAAGAAACATTCAGAAACTTTGCAGTTAGGCAGCCACTCTTATGCTGTATCTGTTTACTTTTTTCAAACTCTAAATGCCTTGAGAATAATGAGCAACAGGTTATTATAGACTTTATTGTGTAATATTGCTATTTTCCATTTTATGGAAAGCTTCAGCGTCAGTTAAGTAATTGTCCTTTGTGTAAATGTCTCTGCACTGTGAAGGAAAAGTGCTCTTCAGATGGTCAAGGGTATATTTTCCAGTTCTTTGAGGCTCCGTAGCCCTAGGGCGTCCCTTGAAGCAACTCCCCATCTAAGGCGGATGAGTTGGGACATTTGAAGCACCAGGACGGGTGACATCATGGTGTTCCTGTCTTTTGCTAGTAATGTGTCACATTGACAAAGCGGCAAACTTTTAAGAAACGTCTCAGCATTAAAACTACAGTAGAAACATTATATTTAGACTTTTTTTCCTTTTCATTATATTTAGAGAATGAACAGAATGTTCTTGTGAAGACAAAAATGAAAAAAAAATGTGCTTCTAACAATTATTGTCTTTATTTCAACTAAATACACAGACCAACAAAGTCACCCAAAAACAGAGCGCTAAATAAAGCCAAGGCTAAATGAGAACGGAAGCATCAGCATTTGTTCGGGCCAACACCTACAGATGCCAGTCAGAGAGATAACATTTATTTAAATACTGCCTGGCTGAAAGGATAAACTCACACCAAATGGAAATGGAAAAGTAACACACACACCCCTCGGTTTCCACGCTTTGTGTGTTTGCCGTGGCGGCAGAAAACAAGGACAACTGGCACAATATTGACAATGATCAAACACAGATGTTCAAACCATAGCAAAGGTATTGCTGCTTATTTGGTTGCAGTTCAGTTTGCAAAATTAGATAAGAAAGCTAAAAATGTAAACACCGATTAGCAGTCATATGGTCAGAGCAAATGCCTGGAATTTACAACAAGCTCTGAAAAATGCAAAGTTTCATACCGACAAACGTGACAATGAATCAAGCCAAATACACGGTATATTGATATATATTTTACTCTCTGTAGCACTTTACAATAAAGCTCCCCTTATAGAAGGCTAATATATAGTTTATAAATACAATATGTATAGTGATACTGATCACTGCATTATAAGTATCTACAACAGTAGATACTTATAATGCAGTGATCGAGTACAATGTGATATGCTAAAAAATAGGTTTACAAATGCTTATTGTGCTTACAAGTTAGTAAGTTGGAAATGTTCAATATAACAACTTTATATGAAATATATAGGTTGCAGATATGGCTCACTGGCAAGAAAATTATCAGTTTTGTCTCGTCCTCGCCCTTAATTAATGCATAATAAGCAGTTATTACTGATTTATAAAGTGTTTATTGAGATATTAGTAACATATACACTATTCATTAGCCAACTATAAGGGGTGCCTTATTGTAAAGTGGTACCTTACTCTCAACCCTGTGAATATAGATTAAATGTTTTTATTGCGCAGCACGGTGGCGCAACTGGTAGAGCTGCTGCCTCTCAGCAAGCAGGTCCCTGGTTCAAACCCCGGTCCAGGGGCCTTTCTGGGTGGAGTTTGCATGTTCTCTCCGTGCATGCGTGGGTTTTCTCCGGGTGCTCCGGTTTCCTCCCACAG
>NC_056506.1:42257316-42264410 GCF_014905685.2 Nematolebias whitei
TTTTTTGTTGTTCATCCTGTTTCCAGTATATAATTATCTTCACTGACAAATACTGACAGATTTAAATATTCATGCAGTCTATGGCCAAAGTTTGAGTCAGAATTATCTCAATTTAAGAAAAAATAATAATAATTAAAGCACAATTTTTTTCCTGCTAATTTTTAACAGCTTGAATAATATTTTGGAGAAAAGTTAAAAGTTTACATTAAGTGATTTTAGATCCATAACATTAGGAGCCTCTTAAACATTAACCATTTTTTAAAAGAATTTAATTTATTAGATTATTTGGGACTATTATTTGTTTTCTTTTGCTTTGAAAGTTAATTTTCGTTTATTTTCATAGGCAAAAGAAACTCCACCCTCTTTTTAAAAGGGGGTGGAGCTTCAATCACCCATTTGGATCATGGACGGCCCAAAAGGGCAATAAAATTCTGAAAAACATCTGTCAGTCACTAAAACAGATTCATGGAAGGTTTGAAGGGACACTGATAAAGTTGATCAAATTTATGTCGATGATACCACTTTATATTATTTTAAAAATGTCCCATTTCTCCCCATCAATCATTAAATCAACTGGTTGTATTTTCTTTGAAAAAACTTGTTATATTTAGCCAAGTTTTATGAATTATCATCCAAATTTCTACTTTTTGGTAGAAGTCAGTGAAGGTTTGTTGCAAGATTATTTGTAGCTATTTTTTTTTGTATTGTACTTAATATCACTAATTTTAAGAAGATTTTTCATCTGTTTTGCTGTTAAACCTAAAATTATATTTTTAAAAAGTATCACCATTAATTCTAAAAAAAGTCTACATCTGCATCAACCTCTTAAGCCTGTGAGTCAAAATTATAACATTCTTAAGTTGTGGGCCGCACAAAATCACTCCAAGGGCCGCAAATGGCCCTCGGGCCGCACTCTGGATGCCCCTGGTGTTAGGAGTCAAATGATTTCATTTTAGTTTAATATTTCATCCCATTTGTGATAATACTTTAATTCATAATACAGTTCCAGGCAGAATAAATAGGACCATCTTACCTGAGGAGGGCACTTGTCTCTCATCCATTGCTCATATTTTTGTTTCTACTGTGATCATAAGAAAAATGGCAAAAAATGTCACTGTAAACATAAAAAAATAGCCATATTTTAATCAAAGTATGTAAAATAAATAATGCTGAGAATGTGGTATGGAGGAATAGATTATTTAAATCAGTTTCATAAAAGCTGGATGGATGGATGGATGGATGGAGTTTCATAAAAGCATGTGTGACTGACTAAAATACATATAACTGGGTACAAATATAGTTGGACAATATGTCACAAAGAATGTGTGCTGAAGAGAACTCTAAAACAAAAATCAAATCTTTCTCACCATATTCAGTTTAACATTATATGCTGAACCCAACCCATTATTTACCTTTAAACACTTTGCAAATGTAAACTTTATTCATAAAGTATTTGTAAAAGCCAAAAGATAAAACTGTGTGCCTTGTAATGCCTGAATATTTTTCTTAAAGCAGCATTCTTTTTGTTTTCTCATGTAGTAGAATATATTTGAGTTGAACAATGCAGACCTGATATCTGGGGAACCTGTTTAGCTTCTTTCCACATGCGTGCATACAAAAGGCCAGATGAATAAAAGTGTACTGATTTGCAACTAAATATGTGCACACACGAAAAGACAGAAACATATTATTACTATTACTTTCAACAGATTTATAAAACTTCATGCATGGTTTCAAACCTGCCAAAAAGCCTGTGAAAGTTGTTCACACTGCTTGATTTCACTCTTTAAAACAAGATGTTAGACATGGCAATGTGAACAGAAGCTGGTAATTATTTAAGTTTAGGAATCAAAAAATGTAATTGCATTTAGAAAGACTTTAGGAAAAGATTTGGTAGAGGTAAAGTGAAACAAGCATGAGGTTTGTGCAGCATAGCAGCAGAAACTATATGCATACGTCATACATGACTGCAGCTACATAAAGTGATCCATCTGCAGTAACGTGAACATT
The DNA here is from genome assembly GCF_014905685.2 of Nematolebias whitei. Lineage (NCBI taxonomy): Eukaryota > Metazoa > Chordata > Actinopteri > Cyprinodontiformes > Rivulidae > Nematolebias > Nematolebias whitei. The sequence continues at coordinate 42,259,327 of NC_056506.1, forward strand.
GTTCACAAACACGTTTGTGTGCACAGATATTTTCAGCTCACTTTTTTTTTTATTGTAACTGATATATTCTGAAAAAGATGTATAAAATGTTCAAACAAAATGTAAAAATAAAAGCTTTATGTTAAAAAAATAATGATTTTGGTTTAAATTAATTCAGTCTTTTTTTTTTCACTTTTCACTGTAGCTCAATGTTTTGTGTGAAAATATGTTTGTAAAAGTCCTCACTGCAAAGTATAAAACCAAATATAAAACAGTTTATCATGAATTATAACAGTCAGTTCTGTTTGAAGGAGGTAACTCCAGTAGTTTTACAGATATTTGGAAATGCAGATATTTTAATCTGTTTACTATACTCAACAAATCCTATAGTCTAAATATGTGCCAATAATTTAAAATTGTTTGAAAAGGTATATTTCAAACGTTGTTCATTGTATTTGCCTTTCTTGATGTTTCAAATTTCTATATCAGGGTCACATTAATCACTAATGTGAAAAAAAAAAGTTTGCATTTTCTTTCTTGCTATATTAATTTGATTGTATCTTATTAGATTGATTTGAGTGCATAATCTGAACTGTCTTGTGTTTGTTTTTCTTTTGGCTGCTTCCTTCAAGGGGCAAACTTGATAAAATAAAAAAAGCAATTGTTTAATGCCAAACATCTTTCCTGTTGCAACCTGGGCTCAAACCTGCAGCTTCAGGATTACAAGACCTCATCTCTGACCACTGAGGCACCACAGCCCACTCTGAAGTATCTGTTTAATTATTGTTTAATTAAATTATTTAATTCATTTATTAATTTAAATGTAATTCATAACTGTCACTGCTCATTCTTATTTTATCAGACACAGTTTGAGGTTTTTTTTTTTTTTACACTTTAAACTCATTTAACTTTAATTAATGTCTGAAGAAAGAACTGAATGTTGCACTACAAGTTTTTGAGAATGATTGCTAAAAAAACGTACAGATATGCGGAACATTCATAACGATTGTGATTTTATGGAAACATTCTCAGCAAATATCTTGCCTGGGAAGTTATACTTTGAAATCCAGGGTGCAGAGAAGATCTTTCACAGCACTGTCCAGAATTTCACCATTTTTTCTTAACAAGCACGACTCCCTCTTTCACTCTTGCAGCTTTGTGTCCAGTGACTTTCTTCCCACAGCATTTGACAGTGAGGTAGGACTTCCAATTATGGTCTGATATAAAAATATGTTTTATATCAATATATTAAGTTGCCTTTATGCCTATTCAAACATATACATTTTGTGTGTGTTACTTTTCAGAATTAAATGTCTAAATTGCCGTAAAAGGCAAGGGTGGAATGATATAGAAATGATTATTTTAATGCTTTTATGTCAATTTATCACTCATTTACATGTAGTTTGAAAACACACTTATACAACGTGTTATTCACATATTAGGGATTGTATTTTGTATTATGTTTTATGAGGTGTTGGGTCGCCTTTATGCCTGTTCAAACATATACTTTGTGTGTGTGTTGCTTATAATATTTAGACACTCTTTGATGGTTTGCAGAAGGGACGGAGGGGTGCTCTTTAGGAATGCTTTAATAAGCATTAGGAGTGCTCTTGACCTGGAAGCTTTGGCCCGCTTTTACGGTCACAGGCGCTCCTTACTGGAAGGATGAGCCATCGCTTTGATGATGGTTTAATTAGATCCGTTGTTCTGGTAACCATCAAACTTGTTTTGCACTGCTCTCACGCGATCCGGTCAGGGAAGAAGGTATAAAGGAAGTGTGACAGGCAACTTAATCTTTGGAAGTCCTGTGATGGATCAGCACGCGCTGGTGCCATGCGCCATTTTGATGTGATTCTTCTTTACCTGGGTCGAAAACGACTTCCCGGCCAGTGTCACGGTGAGAAGTTATTTCATATCAATCTGTGTGTTAAGAGTGTACATGTTTTTTGCTTGGCTGTTTTCTGTGGCAGGATAATAAAGGACACTTATTACTCCTAGCAGTAACAGCTTCTGTCTTTTGTTTTTCCCTATTGTCTGAATATGTGCCGACCGTTTCACGAGCCCTTTTGATAAAGAATTTCACAATACATGGTCCTACAACTTGTTATCAATAAAATAAATGTTGAATTCCTTATGTTTTGTCTCTAGTGCCCTAACCTCAACCACTCAATTTGCCGCTAATCACACATTCCCCATGACAATGATGTTTAGAAAAGGTTTAAACTGGCTCCTGCTGTACATCTGTGATATTTTCTCTTGTACTCTTTGTAGACTTGGGATCTCACTCAATGCAATAAATGTGCTTTTAAAAGCTTAATAAGTTGCTCCCAAATGTAAACAACTTTAAAGGTGTTGTGAGTGCTCTTATAATACATGTTGTTGTTTTTTTTTTAATGGCATAAGCGCAAGCTAAAAAGATCACAGCAGCAGCCGAACTGGTAAGGAAGAAAGTGTCTAAACTATCCATCCATTATCTTTACCCGCTTATTCCATTTTGGGTCATGGGGGTCGCTGGTGCCCATGTCCAGCAATCACTGTGCGAGGGGCGGGGTTTCTGCTGTGCTATGACATTCCCTCAAACTCAATGCCTCCACTGGTCTCCCTCGCTTCCTCTGGCACAGCAACCTAGGAGATGTGAAGAGGCCAAGGGCTGCGTCACTCACCTGGCGGCCGTGCTGGGACCCCCACTCCCTACCCACTCCACACGTACATTTATTATGTCTATTTATGTTGCTTTGCTGTGGTAGATTTTTCTGATGCCTCAAACTGTGCCCTGTCTATAAACACTGTGTGAAAGATCTTTTTTTTTTTTATATCATTCTCCTTATGTTTTTGTTTTTCTCTTCCCTTTTTTATTCAAGCAACAGGGGTAGCACCTTGTTGAAGCTGCAGCCCCCTGTTCACTTCTGTCCATCTTTACTGGGCTGTGTGGAAAGTAATTTCATTGTACTTCACTGTGCAAGGATATTAAAAGCATTCTGATTCTGATTCTGTTTAATGACCCCGAAAAAAGAAGTAGGTAAGGATGTATGTATGTATATATGGATGGGTGGATAATGAAGATCACAATTATCTGATTCATTATAAAGCTTTGTAAAATATTGTGATTAAGGTTAGTCAGTGCTTCTTTACATCTGCAACATCATGCAGTGTCAAAAACTATAACATGGTGATGAGCTAAAGGTGATGACGGTTATTTATTTATTTATTTTTGTTTACAGCTGGCTTAACATCTGACTATTTCTGGTTCTGTAGGGTGAGGGATATATACTTTTCTTACACATGGATAGTGACAGACTTTTTTTAGTTTGTTAGTATTTTCACAGCAGAGAAGAGGAAGATATTCCTTTTTGAAGCTTGAATCTAATGCTGTAAAACAACATCTTATAACTCATGTATCAGCTGGAAGAATGTCAAGGAATCAACTTTAAAAATTATTATGATAATGAGAATGATGATGATTTTTTTATTTTTGTATTAACTTTTATTTTACTGGAAAAATGAAGATCACAAATCTCTTACACAAGTAAAAAAAAAAAAACAGTCCATGATGATGATAGAACTAAGACAATTATGTTAACTTCTCTGTAAATTAACATAATTAACACACTATTTAAAGTAGTCTGCTTATTATGTTAACTTACAGGGAAGACAAAATAAAAGTCTAATTTAAATATGAAAGAATATAACAGAAAATCAATCAGACATTGGGATCCCTGCATTGGAGCGTGTGGAATAGTAAACTGAAACAGAGTAAACAAATTGTCCTTAATAAGACATTGTAAACAATGCGGTGTAATTCAAATGTACAAGTTTATTCTGTCGCCCTTTTATTTCCTTTAGGTTGAAATTATTCCTCTGAAGTGACTTTTAGTAAATGAGATGTCACAATGAATAAATGTTGAAAGAGGAAATTCGTCAAAAAGTGGAACGTTTTCAAATAAGCAAATTCTGCTTATAACCATATTACCTTTTGAAACAAATACATAAATGACTGAGTTTGAAAATTATCATAATCTATCTAAAAGAAAACAATTATTTTTATCTAGAATAAAAACATAAACCATACTATATGTTTAGTAAAATAAATTGTCCTCCATTCCAAATGCCTACATAGGCATCTGTCAAAGTATGAATGAAAATGTTGACTTGCTGTGTTTGGATCAATGGCAACCTGACCTTTGTCACAAGCTACAACATGCACAACATTCTGCGTCTTACTTTAAGGTCATTGTAAGAGATCCTGCTTGCTGCCGCCACATTTGATCTTTCATTGTGGGCTTTGATGAGCTGGATTAAAACAGGCCACATGCTTTACATCGCTCTCTGTTCCATCAGCAGGCAGATGATGTTGGCTTCACTAAAACTCATGGCAGAGGTCGACATCAGTGAATTAATCACGGCGCAGGAGAGGCGCTATTCCTGGAAAACGTATTGATCCCTAGAACTTGAATATGCTAAATGTTCGTCTGATAGAGGTGCTTTAATATTCGGTGATGTGAGCTTCACGGAATCTGTTGGGAGCAGCATTAAATTGTACTGCGAATGCAGAATACTCATCATTAAGCGTTTAATCATTTGGTGATTTTCTTTTGTCATCAGCAATTACTATGTTAAATAAGCCCATGATTAAAATGCCTAATTCTTTAATTATTGATGTTTGCCTTTGCATTGAACAAGTTTCAGACTGGATTTTCTGGCTGAGACAAGTAATCTCCGCTTAGTGAAGATGTGCCAAACCAATTCATGTGTTCTCTGAAATCATTCTGTCCTGGAAACAAACTTGAGATGTGACGCTTGTTGATCTCAGCTTTGATAGCATAAATCTATGTGCTCCTTTAGGTCCGTGTTTGTTTTGCACATTTTTAAACTAAAAGTCATTAAAGCACTTTGTATGGCTTTTAAAGTATAAAGGTGAGCATTTTATACAAAATGGTAAGAAAATTCTGAGAAAAATACCAATTTTTTATTTGATGTCTCATTGAATTCTGAGTGGTTGCTATTACCTGACCAGAAAGCTGTGTGGCCATGTTTTGACTTTGAGCAGCCATTTTTTATATAATAATAATAATAATAATAATAATAATAATAATAATAATAATAAT
>NC_056506.1:42264420-42266880 GCF_014905685.2 Nematolebias whitei
ATAATAATAATAATAATAATAATAATAATAATAATAATAATAATAATAATAATAATAATAATGTGTTGTCATCATTGTATGTTTCCATACAATGGCAAAATTGGCTCTCTGCATTTAACCCAATCACCACCAGGTGGTGCTGTGGGCAGCTATTGGAGGTGCCTAGGGTGCAATTGGGGATAGGGTGTGCTGCTCAAAGACACCAAGAGATGTGCAATGACTGGGGATTGAACCTGGGACTTTCGGGTCCCGGGTCAGCTGCCCTGCTTCTACCCCATCTCGGCCCCCTCATATTGGCTGATTGTCATGTGCACAGCTTGATACATTTTATTCTAAGCCATCCATTATCTTTACTCGCTTCTTCCTTTTCTTGTCACGGGGGGTCACTGGTGCCCATATCCAGCCATCATTGTGCGAAAGGCGGGGGGACACCCATGGCAGGTCTCCAGTCCATCACGGATCACAGGGACACATAGAGACAAACAACCATTCACGCTCTCACTCACACCTAGAGACAATTTAGAGTTACCAATCAGCTTAACATGCATGTTTTTGGTCTGTGGGAGGAAACCGGAGCACTCAGAGAAAACACACGCATGCAAACAGAGAAGATGCTAACTTTACCCAGTAAGGTCACTGGCTGGGATTTGACTGGCAACCTTCTTGCTGAGAGGCAACGGCTCTAACAACTGAGCCACAGCGCCACACTTTATTCTAACCTGTGCAAATTGATATGTTTCTCAGCACACCCACCTCATCTCACTTTGTACTCACATCAGCAGCCAATTTTATGATGTGTTCAAAATTCAAGTGACAAGATTGGAAACTTTTGATTCACTAAACGAAGATAATACTCCAGTTGGACATGCCAATGTATTTTTGGAGACTCCTTCATGAATATAATTCTCCAACAAGTCACCAACAGCCATAGTTCACTGAAATACAAGTTAAACGTGTAAAAAAATACTAAAAAAGCAGAAACAAATGTATGATTATTAATATAAACGAGAGTCTTAAAACATATTAATTTTAGAAAATTAAACCTAAATTAGGCTCAATTGCTTAATAAACAAGGGAATATGTTTCCATTAACCTGAGGAGTTTTCTTAGTTGAATTGAAACATATTTATTGCTCTTTAATATTTCCTTAATAAACGTTTTGTAAAATGTGCTGTTCATTTGGGTTAAACAATGCAAAGTACAGTGAGTAGGACAACAGGTGGTTAAAGGTGCATGCTGATGCACAAAAACAAACAAACAAACAAATATAGCACACTGAGAGCACAACTAATCCAAATGGATATTATTTGTCTGCTGCTGTTCCACCAAAGTAATTTTGATTAGAGCTCATAAAGAGAAACATGAAAGTAAATATTTGAAATTCTGAATGTTTTTTGACAAGCGTAATTTAGTTGCAACAAACTGTTGTTTTCTAAGGCCCTGCTGGATCCTTGATTTGTATCTGATGTTGAACTTTATCCCGTTGAGTCAATCTGTTTTGTCCAAAACCTGAGTAAAATGTGTGATTAAAACGTTTTAATTACTTCAAGCTTCAAACAAGGTCTTTTTTGTTTCACGGCACAGTAAGCCGTCCCCTCACTGTGCAGCCTTGTACGATTAAAAAGAAAGGGTTTTGGTATTAATAGCACAGCAGCCGACATCTCTGGAAATAAATAATGAGAATATGCTCTTTTGATTTCTAGACTGTAGATACGAGGAAATTATTGTTTTGATGATTTTTTTTTTAATTATTTGCTGAAATGTTTTTAGTTACTCCAGGACAACATGACACCAGGAGGAAGCTGCCAATAAATGCAGGTGATCGTTTATGAACCAGCTAATTCAACATCTATAACTGGTCCACTGTAGGAAGAAACCTTTTCACCTTTCTGCCGCAAAACATGCTGGTTAACTTTACTGATCTATGAAATTCTTGAGCATAATTTAAGGCAAAACCCACAAACAAACATGTGAGTATTAGAGTTAAAATTGTGTATCTTTTGTTAGTGTGTATTTTTTGGTTGCTGTTGATTTTTATGTTTTTTTTTCTGCTACAATCTCTACCTATTTTAGCTCTAGAGTGCATATTTTAACACCTGCTCTAAATTTCATTTAGCTCACCTGTTTCTATTTTTAAATTGTCCCCTTTTATCAACCTAATCTTCGCAGTAAAACATTGGATTTTCTGTTTTACTCGTCCCATCTTTTCTGGTCTTCTTTAAAAAAAACAACCCAAAAAAACCGTTGGTTTTTTTTTTATTTATTTTTTTTCTATTTCTTTTTAATTTAGTATTTCTGTGCCTCAGCTTAACTAATGCAAATGTGTGTTTTAGCTTCATAAACTTTGTCTGCAGCCTTCTGTGTGCCAGTCTTTCACCACAACTCATAACAACAAAATCATGTTTGCTAACCATGTGTATGAATATATATATATATATATATATATATATATATATATAT
>NC_056506.1:42266980-42273342 GCF_014905685.2 Nematolebias whitei
TGCAGGCGGCTTTCTTGGCACTCAAGGTCAACTTACATAGTGTAGCATTAAAACAGACACAACATTATATGCACAGTAAAAGTACAAAATAAGATTTAAATAAGACTGTGCAGTTACAATCACAGTGCACAGGCTACTTTAAACAGATACGTTTTGAGTTTGGATTTGAAATGTGGCAATGAGTCTGTGTTGCAAATATCAGGTGGGAGTGAGTTCCAGAGCTGGGGAGCAGAGCAGCTGAATGCTCTGCTCCTCATAGTAACAAGACGGGCAAGGGGAACAATGAACTGAATAGAAGAGGATCTGAGGGTACAGGTGGGTGCAGCAATGTGAATAAGGTCCGAAAGGTATGTAGGAGCGAGGTTGTGGACAGCTTTTAATGTTAGGAAGAGTATTTTGTAGGTGATGTGATATGGGATGGGAAACCAATATATAAGAGCGAGAGATCATGAAGCTAGCCATCTAAGAAGTCATCACATCTTAGGGATTTAATTTAAATCCCTCTTGTGTTCTGCACCACACTTATATATTTAGTTCCGCTTGGTCATGTCTCGTTAAACAGGATGAAGAGGCTCAAACTCATGCAGTACTGTGAAATTTATACATGACCTTGAATTTTCACAACGCACAAACAACAATAAGGTTGCTGACAAGCAAACGCTGAAGCTAAAGCCTCAGTAAGTTAATCAACAGATATAAAATAAAGAAGGCTGGCATTCTTTTGTAGAGGACAACAGGATACTTTGAAACTTGGGTCAGAGCTAATGAGAGAGTAAACCAGCACTTAGCTCATTATACAGTTTCTACAAACTGGGGCAGAATCAAAGGTTCATTGAGGAAAAGCACGTCCGCAATCATCAGGGTAGGCAGTGTGCTTTCTCTAATAGGCCTTTGAACGGACTCATTAGCCACATAAATATGAACTACAATCTGCAACATATAGCATCTGGTTTTAAATGATCCAGCCTCAGAATGGAAGCAAACAGGAAACAGAAACTGCCTTGGCATGAACTGTAATGATGCACAAGCTCCAACGTCTGATGACTCATGCAAATACAGACACAGGCCATGTGGCTGGCGCAAAAACATTCTCAAATTGAGTAATCCCCAATCTAAAATGAAAATACAAGAAAATCAACAATGAACGTCTTCATGCATTTTATGAAAGGGATAATTTTGTATAATTTTTTGTCAAATATGCTGAATCAAAATGCTTAGGAAAGCTAAAATCATAGTTCTAAATCCTTTATTGAGTCATTATTATTAGATAGCTGTGCTTTTACTTCTATATTATCTACAGTACTTGTTTTTTATTTATTTATTTATTAGTATTTATGGTTAAGTGTTTCCATGGCTACACAATGCAAACCTAACATTCCTCCGTCTAACAGCAGCTCAGTTCAGTCATATTCTCCCTTCATATCTCTGAGGTAAAGCGCCTCACAAATCCTTATAAAAATCTGTGCCCTGGGAAAGAGCAAACTGCATAATAAGATCTACCATGTGCTGTTTTAAAAAGTGGCACTCTGCTTAACAGAAATGTATTATTTAAAAGACAACTGAGAGGTGTAAATATAGTGAATATATGGCAAGGGGCTACGGTCAGTGGGTACTAATAGGCCCCTGGTGGTTTTGAAGTGGTCGTCTTCTACAGAATTGGACCCTTTAGCCTCCAGATGGCATGCTGTTTGTCTTAATTTGACCTTCAGTGTGTATTTTAAAGTTAAACTTATAACTTATATAATTTAACAAATAATGGCAGCTGTATTTAAGAAAATAAAAGCACCAAGAGTTAGTGCATTGCACTGAATGAACCGGTTTCCGCAGAGCAACTTTGATCTTTTGTTTTTTCAAGACGTCAAGGTCAAAACAATTACAGACACAATACTGTGCGCGTGTGCACACTTGTCTGTACTGATGGGATGAATTATTCTCTTTGATCTGCCAATGATGACTTCATTAGCATTTACAGAACTGCATAAACGTCCATCTCATCTGCTGCGGAGGATGACCTGTGGGTCCTGGCCGCTCTGAAATGTGGCATTCATCACCACTGACTCAATCTTAAAATCACATTATTGTCTTGTGACACAAACGGCAACAATACGTCCATGCTAAGTTGCCAGCACATAGCAGAAGTGAATCACTCAGAGTCCACTATTTGACATGCAAATAGCCAACTAGCTAGTAGAGAGCGCGATAACTCAGGCTGAGTCGCAAAGACTGAGTTGCCCAGGGATGTGTTTCTGTAACCTTCAAAAAAACCAAATGACCATCAAAAAGGCATCTAAAGAAAAGCATGATTAGTTTTCTGTGTCACTGCTTGTTATTTGCTGAACCGCAGCATCAAAAAGATCCAGCAGGGCTACATATCCTGTCTGAACCATTCAATTTTAATGCACTTACCAAAGTTGTTTATGAACTTGCAGCCACAATTTAGAAACTTTCAAGCATTTTCGATTTCAGTTCAGGCCTTATGCCTCTCCAGGCTCTAGTGAGCAATCCTCACAGATCCCTCAAGTTTGCCACTGAGACTAGCATCTCATTAAAGCGTGCATTACCCCCTTCCTGTCTTCCTATCTCCGCTCGTATCCAACCCTGCTGTAACCATATGGACCCCATACTGACTCTCATTATACGGCATGAAGTGAATTCATTCCTGTTAAGACAAGGAAGGCCCAGAAGTGTTTGTGTGTTCAGAGGGTGGTAATTTTAATCTGATCCAAATCTGACTGAGAAAAAAAAAGCTGTTATTTTAAAACATTAAATCACATCTGATAACATTATATATTTTTATTGTGAGCAATGTGTGTGAGTGCAGAAGTAAGATTATTTTGCTAGAGCTACAAACAGTTAGCTTTATGTAATTATTACTGTACATTTACCACTTAGAACAAAATACATTTATCATTTCAGTTGCACAATGTTTGCATAAACCTTCTGAAGGACAATGGACAAAATATGCATAAAAACAAACAGAACATAATGCATATGGGTTTTCAGAATAAATCCACTGGTGAACATTCAGGCAATCACTTTTTCCCATTCCTCTTTATCCATTAAATACTGTTAGCCATGCAGAGAGGGAGGGGGTTAACTAAAGCACTTTCAGATAGTCTTTAACCCTTTCTACATCTGCTGACACAACAAAATGAACAACCGTATAATCAGGTGACAATTGATGGAAAGAAGTTAACCGAGAGGATGGTGCAGAACATTCCTTAAGCTTTGCGTTTAAGGCAGACAGCCTGGGCAGCTCATCAGGAAATTGGGGTGTCAGCGAGCTGTCAGGGTGCATTGACCAAACGGAGCCACTGTGCTGGGCAGCTGTCACTGACACGTCAATCCTGCTCCCGACCAATCAGTCTTTAGCAGAAGAAGGGAAGAAGTGGATGAGAAGACAAGCCACTTATCCCATCATACGTTTTCTTAAAATTGTTTGCAAAACTGTTGAATAATGTATAAAAATAATATACATTTAATATAATTATTGATATCAGAGCTAAAATGTTTTTTCCATGTCCTCAACCAAAAAAATAATAATAATAATGTAAAAGCCTACTTTTATTGACCTTTTTGCTTGCACCTAATGATTTACTTTCAGGGGTCTGCAACCTGTGGCTCTGGAGCCACATGTGGCTCTTTGGTTCCTCTGCAATGACTTTGTGCAGCTGAGTAAAAGGGGCAGAAGATCGGAGCTGAGGAGTCGTCAAAGCGCATTAAATGCTTCCCCTGCTTCTGCCTGCATTGGACCCTGCTCTGACATGTCGGATATTTTATGATCTCACCTGTTTGGGTCGTCGGCTGCACGCGTCTGCTGTGTGCAGCGGCTGAAGGAACGTCCATTTGGGCTGATGGATCGCTGGCAGTAGTCCATCTGAAGCTTAACTGAACTTTTAACCTCTTTAAACTGGACAGTCAGCACGTGGTCAAATGGCCGTGTGGGGCATGTGATAGTATGGAAAGCCATGTTAGGATATAATTGGATCAGCAGCAGCATACATTCCTGATACAATAAAATGCCCGACACCGACCCGGCCCGCACATTAAGCACATTATTATGGCCCGGCCTGGTCCGAATCTAGGTCGGGCAAGGACGGGCTCCAGGTTCGGGTTAGAAATGACAGCTCTCGTCCATGGGCCACCAGTTGATAATCACAGTTGTAGCACTTTGTTGCAGCTCTGAACAGTTTAATTTAGTGAACGAAGGCGTAAATATAGTGCATTTAATCTTAAAGGTTACAAACCCCTGCCCTAAATGATGGAGAAATTGTGCGTCGATGCATTGAAGGAGTGCTGTTTTGAGTTTATTGCCCGTGCTGTACGAGTGATCATGAGGCTGCTGATGACCACCCCCCTCACCACCACCACCACCACATGTTGCTTCAGCTCCTCTCAGTTGGGGAATGTCAACTTTCTGGGGCACAGCCGCCACACTTCCCCAGGGAGGAGAGACTAGAACATAGAAAGGGTGGAGAGTGGGAGCTGGGTGGGGTATAAATAAAATACTACTTGCATCACCTTGCAGAGACCAGGTTGCCAGTTGTTTTCCAGATGCAAATGTTAATCCAGAAAACATGAATATCTGTAGAAACTGTGACATTTCATCTCAAAGTTATTTGTCTTCAGGCTTCCTGTTTGTCAACTGTTTTAAAGTCTCGCATTGTGAATAACAGCGTATTAGAAACTTCTCCTATAGAATGCTAGCAGTAAAGCTAAAATATTTTTTTTATGTCCAATCTGAAAGAGCATTCTTGGTGGAACATGTGGAAACCCTTGACACACCAAAAACTGAACAAAAAGAGGTGCTAAGGGATAAGAAGGACAGAAAAGTATTGATTAAAAAACAAGGTTGGACCCAGTGTTTACTCAAGGGTAGTTCAGCAAAAATATTTAAAATGCCTTAAATTTTTTATACTGACCTATACTGTTCTAAAATGTGTTCAGTCTGAAAAGCGAGTGGTGGTGGGGTGACACGGCCTGTCTATGTTCCTTTTCTTCTTCAGGTACAAGACCTGCCACCTACAGAAGAGATGCCTTCAGGGTCTGACTGTGTCGGAGGACTGGCAAGTGTGAAGTGAACCATCTGCAACACAACATGAACACAATAAAACGGCTAGCAGTGAAATTTAGGAGTATCGTTAATCCAAATGTGCTTTTTTCCCTCTGAAAAACTGAAGTAAACAGAACTTCTACATCAAAGTGGGCTGAAATTATTCTGCTAGAAAGGCTGCAGCACCATATCATTGATGATAAATACCGTACACATAAATACATTTAGACCAAGTTCCTAACAGAGTTATTGCATAATTCTAGCAATAAATAGTTGGTTTCACAATTTTTTTTACAATTTAAAACCACAGATATTTTAGTTTCATCAAAAATATTTGATTTTCTTGTATATGTGTGTACGTGTGTGTGATTTTTTTACTATACAGAAGCACAAGGTAAATTGAATGTATCCAGTACTAATACATCTAGTCTGATAAATGCACATTTGTGCTTGTGCTATGTACAACATGCAACACTGGCCTGTTAAAAAAGGTTGAGCTGAGGAAGAAACTCAAAACATTTTATAATCACCAAAGACCAAGTCCCATTTGGGACATGAATGCCTCATGGCAATTGCTCTACAAAGTTGTCTAAAGCATTTCTATAAATGTCAACCTGAGGCAAAGGACCACAAAGGTCAGATGGCTTTATGGTCCAAAGCTCATGACTTTCTGTAAAACACTGGACTATTTTCTGGTTTGGTCTGTTTATTTATTCATTTATATTTTGAATAAAATGTGATTTTTAAACTCACATTCAATATTTTTCAAAACAGAAATTGTTCATAAACTAAGTGATAAATTTTCACTGGTGTTTATATATATATATATATATTAGGGCATTAACAGAGTACTCGAGTAATCTACACATCGATTGCTAGGACATCTATCGAGGTTAAAAATGTTACGTCGATTATCCGTAGTGACGTCTTATTATGTGACCACCGTATGACCGTAGGGGGCGGTGTTGCACTGTTGCAGGTCACAGAGTATGGTGTAACCCTGGGTCCAATCCACCGAACCAGAACCAGTTTCGGTTTAAGTTTCATTTTTGACGTGCTGCATGTTTCTTCACGTTTGCAGTTTAATAATAATAATAACTAATAGTTTAGTTTTTCCTGTGACTTATTTGCAGTATGATAAATGGTAGTAGCATAATATATGCTCCCAATGTTTTGTTGGTCTTTTTTTTTTTAATTATTACCATTGTTTGCGGTTTTATTTATTTATTTATTTTTGTATCTTGAGATCTGTGACGTCATCAAATACTCGAGTTCTACTCGGGTTTTATTATGTTAATGTCGAGTTTAC
>NC_056506.1:42273442-42282106 GCF_014905685.2 Nematolebias whitei
TCCTTAATAAATGCACTTTAATGGTTAAATCAGCTGCATTTTGCCTGGGCAACGCAGCGAAATGCAGTTGACTTGACTTTTGCTCCAGGAGTTCCAGACTGAGATTAAGATGGCTCTGTATGGCAAGCCAAGTGTCTCATTAATAGCCACTTTTACCTATTAATGAGACACTTGGTTTGTCATATTGCTTGAAGGGTCCTCTAGTGGCTGAAAATGGTAGTGTTCAATATTTTCCATGTCAGAATGAATGAAATCATCAGATCTCAGACAAAAATTGGTTTAAAAATATGGGAAATAAAACATAAATATGTCGCTTCACTGTATAAGTTGCAGGGCATGTATATATATATATATATATATATATAACTTAAATGTTGATGTTGAAATAATTTAATACATTTTAAAGAAACGGGTGCATTTTAACACACTACAGGCGCTTTTGTTTTTATAAATTAAACTGTGTATAGAGTGATGAAGGGCTGAGTTGAGGGGGTCAAATAGCAGATTCTGACATACTCTGTCTTAACCAAGCCATACAATTTTAATGTTATAAGTCGCCCCAGGGCCAGCATGTATAATTGAGGTGTTTCTGTGGGTCCCCTGCAATGTCTGGTAGACAGTTAGGTAATTAAGTAAAAAAAAAAATATATATTGTTTTTAGAATCTTTACAAGAAGATGATCTATGCTCAAACTGGGCGAGAAAAGCAAAAAATGTACCTTTCCTTGGCTGATTCTTTTTCCATATCACACTTTACTGAAACATTGTGGACAGCAAATCTATTAATCTATATCCAAGAAGTTCTATGAAGTCCAAATCTTTTGAAAAAGTCCCAGACACAGCATTTTAGTGTAGTAAGCGTGTCAGTAATGTCAGCAGTAATGACCTTAATGATTCTGCCACTCTGCAAAATCCAGTCATGAAGGGGCCATTCCAGCACATCAATTATGAGAAGCATTTGTTGAAGTAATGTGCTGCACGCAAGGCAATGGGTGGGGGTGGACGAAACCTGCTGCACTATTCATGTCACCATCTGCTTTCTTTCACAAAGTCTTGCTCCAGAGGTCTGAAGCATCTGAAGCCAGACAGCGGCTGTGTCCCCGGTCCAAT
Source organism: Nematolebias whitei (assembly GCF_014905685.2). Classification (NCBI taxonomy): domain Eukaryota; kingdom Metazoa; phylum Chordata; class Actinopteri; order Cyprinodontiformes; family Rivulidae; genus Nematolebias; species Nematolebias whitei. Next base: position 42,274,552 of record NC_056506.1, read on the forward strand.
ACCTCCAGCAGTGCTTGAAGCTGCTGCGAAAACAAGCGCTTTCGACCAGTCATTGCTGCTGCCCTGAATGTTTAGGTGTCAGCTAGCGCAAACAATGTGCACAGAACTTGTGAGGCTGAAATTTGACGGAATGGGGAGATAAGGTGAGGGAGCAAACACAAGCAGCAGGGGACCTCCACAGCAATAACACAGATCAATAAAGAAAACAAAAAGTGAAAGCTGAGAGGGGTTATTACATAAGATCCCAAAGCCAACATGTGAAAATATATATGCTGCTGAAATAGACAAGGTCTACTTTTGGTACCAAAAAACAAACAAACATGCACTGAGTTCTTTCTCCAGGGTTACACCTTAAATCTTTGCTGTTTTTATAGCGACAGCAGAAATATAGAAGCTGTTGACCTCCAGGCTGATTGGTTTTAGAGGTGATCAAGACCTGCCAATGGTCTAATGAAAAGCCTTAGTTTGAATTGAGTGTGTTTGTAGAACAAATCCATGCTCTGATTACATGGGATATCCACAGTGAATATCTATAAGCAAGGGGCTATGTAATGCTACGAGGCATCTTATCAGTATGCAAATTGAACAGCTCACTTTGCTCATTATATTAAATGAGCCGCGACTGAACGAGTTTGTCTCAATTATTTCAAAGTTGTGCCAAGTGCCCGTTTCTCATAGTGGTATTTCAGATTCATAGAGCCTCGGTCAGAGATTCGGGGCTTGTCACACTCTACATTTACCATGCCTGAGGTACAGACTACACACACAAACCAGCTAGACTAAATATTGGCCACCCTGTGGGGTATCAGTTCTAAAAGATGACTTAACTCGGCAATGATATCATTAAAGTACAAAGCAGAGAAATGCACGAGGACACAAAAGACCAACCTGCACGTTTCTCTGTACGCTGCTATATCTGTTAGTGGGGGGTATGAAAAAGCTCACTGCAAGGACAGCAGGGGTGTTGGAAAAGGGTAACTGTGACACACAGCCATGCTTTAACAGATACATCCTTGTTGACTAGGAAAATGCTTTTGTGTGAACTAAATTATTTACATTTTTGTAATATAGTGGGGGGAAAAAATACAACACTTTCAGCATTTACATTTTTCATATGGCAAAAGCTTAAAACAAGTCAGACAAAAAGCAATCTTTTTGTATTCATTCAACCTTTATTTAGACAGGTAATCCCATTGAGCCTCGAGGACTCATTTACAAGAAGTATGACAAGACAGAAGCATTCTTACTTTTCTTAACTACCGGTATAGTAAAATAAGAATGCAATAAAGTTCAGTTAGGCCATCTGGATGGTTTCTTTTTTTTTAATTTTGTTGAGACATTTGGTCCTTCATCCAAAGGACTTCATCAGTCTGAGGAGCCACAAACAAACTGTGTACCACAAGCAGCACACTCCCATAGCAGACCAACAAGTTTGCTGGTGATAAGATGGTTTCTGGGGGCCGCCCTCTATTATATAATGTAATAAGAATAAATATAATATACAGTGTAATCTAAACCAGCCACTAGGGAGCATATTTCTTGTGCTGGTCCCAAGCTCGGGTAAATGGTGAGGGTTGTGTCAGGAAGGGCATTTGATGTAAAACACTTTTGTACAAAACCAAATGCGAGTTCATCAAAGCGAAGCCATACCGGGCCGGTCAAGGCCCGGGTAAACAATGACTCCACCGGTGCTATTGACAAACAGGGTGCCGGCGGAAATTGTGCTGCTGTTAGTTGAAGACTACGAGGAGGGAAATGTGTCAGGAGACTGAGGGAGAAGAGGAAAGTAAGGCCAAAGAGAAGATATCAGGGAGGACATGGAGGAAGTTGGAGTGAGGACAGACGATGCAGAGGACAGAGTGAGATGGAGGAGGAGAACTCGCTGTGGAGACCCCTGAAGAAGAAGACAGTGTAATCTATAATATTGGATTATTGAGCATGAGTCTTGATAAAATAAGAATTCCTTAGCATGCTTGTTGCATTTAGAAAATATATTTTATACACATTTTTGTCTACTTTTTTTAAAGTTGCATGGTGATATCGAGAGCTGCATACATTTTTACTTTGGGTTGACTTAATATAACAAATTTTAATATTGAGAAAAGTAAAAATGTTACAACTAAAGAAAACATTTTTAAAAAGTGTTTAACAAGTATTGCAGTCAAGATTGTAAGTTGAATTTTTAAACAATCTACAAATGTATTTATTTTTGGGGGTGAATGTTTTTATTACAATATATAGTTCTTGCTTTTCATGTTAGACACACCTTTGTGTTTAAGACAAACTACAGGAAGTATACATACTCTATATACTGTATATATAAAGTGGATAATAAATAAAGGTTGAATGAATGCCTGATGTGTTCTGTGTTGTTAACGTTTTTCTATCAATGACAATATGTATGTTCAAATTTAAGCCCTAGGACCCTGGATAATATTCTGAAGATCAATTGTGAATGGACTTTGGACTTTATTAAGACAGGTAGACAGCTTTTTAATCTTGTTTTAGGAAAATATAATGGCCTTATAGTTTTTGCTTCAACACTGCCCCCAAGTGATAGGAACCAGAGCTTAATCAGAAAGCAAACTACTAAAAGAGATTCTAATATGACTGATCATCCATGACTCCATGTGCATACCACAAGGAATTTAAAATTATTCAGATTTTGTGGAGAGTCCCCTCAAAAATGTAGCAATTTATGTTTAAATCCTACCAAGTATATATATTTAATTAAATTTACTGTTTAAACCGTAATGTTTGTTAATTCAGACCTTTCTCAGATTCTTCTTCCCCCTTGAAGAAAAAGCTGAGTACGGTCGACCCAGAGACTTTATTGCTTCATCTTTAGGTTGATGACTGTCTCCTTCCTTGGATGATGTGACAGGCAGGTCCGGTGCACCATATGAAATATAAAACAGGATGGGGACATCGTTGACAGCCATGTCACAAAGCATCAGTGAGGATGACAGGACCAAAGAGCCCAGTCTGCTCTGCTGACATCTCTGTAGCTAATCTGAGGGTACAGGTCCACACAGCTGCCGGACCAAAAGATGGAGAGGAGGTCAATAATTCAGCAGCTGCACGATGTTTAGGCCTGTCCTTCCATCGTTGACTCTTTAACTGTCTTTCACACAATGCTGAGAGTAAATACTCACCCTCTTTTATTACTTTACAAATTATCTGACAGTTCTGAATGCAAATAATTATTTATAAATCAGGTTTTGTCATTGCTTTGTTTTATATTGTATATAATAGCAAAAGTAGCGTCACCATATTGTGAGGGAAAATATTGACAACTACTAATTCTGTCAGCACACACAGCATGAATTAAACTCTCCCCCCAACCCCCTTGTTTCCCCGGTCCTTTCGCTTTATATTAGGCTGTCAAGATTTCCTCATTTTTCTTAGCTCATGTGCCACGTTGCCATGACAACTGGGATGAGCTGAACGTTCTGGCAGGTATCACCTTTGTAGTCTCACCTCTGGTGGCTGGCACTCCAGTGTCACTGGTCCAGATCTGCTGACAGGAACTCAGCAGTTGGGCCGGAAAGGTGGAGAGAAAGCTAGGCTGACGGGACAGGAAGACAGGCAGAGAAAGACGGAGGAAGTATGAGGATGGAGGGATGAGGAGTGCCAGCACGGCACTCAGGTGAAACTGATGTGGCTGCTACAGGATGGCAAGGAGTCGTCCCAGTGGAGAGGAATACACAATGCAGGAAGGACATCTGCAGGCATCTCATTTCTCATTCAGTACGTTCAGTGACCCTTGAAAAAATAATACAAAGAACAATAACAAAAAAAAAATCCATAAAAGTCATAAAGCTTTAGCCTCTATTATCAAACAACAGTCATCAAGACAATCAAACATTTAGCTTTATTTTGTTGTTATTCCAAAAACAGCTACTATCTCATTTGTGCAGTAATTTTATAATTTATATCAAGCTTCTCTGTGTTTGTTTTGTAGTTAAAACTACTCTTATAAAGATAAAATTACAAAATTGTTCATATGAAATTAGGTTTGATACAAATTTATGCCACAAGGAGGCCTTGTCTTCCCAATGATGTGGCTCAGAAATGAGCCAGCTCACCTAAGACCTATTTTCAGAAACATACAACTAGTTTCTTATTTCGTTGTTTCCATAAGTTTCACATTAAATGCAAAATGCTGAACCATGTCTCAGTCTATAGTTGTGCTCTCAGATTGTATTAGATTGTTTTGGAATTTGTAATGTGCCCAGATTTCTATTTATGCCTATACAAAATAATTCAAAGATTAGTTTTTTTATTTAAATTTATTTCATTAAATAATGGTAATAAACAAAATGTGAAAATTATGAAATTAGATTCAAATTCTTGTAGTTAGAAAAGTTTTAGTTGGGCATTGATATGCTTGCTCACATCTATAAACAGCATTAAAATGTAGTACATGTTGATATGCCATTTTCATAGGAAAACTGTTTTCTAGAAAATGTGTCACAAAGCAGCACTTGGAGGGAAAAAGTGATTTTAAGCATTTAAACTTAAAAGAATGAGTATTGCATAAAAATAATTAATATTTTTGAATTGGCTTGTTAGCTACTGTATGTTTAATCCTACTGCTGTCTTTGGGTCAAATGACCCATGAGGTCTCAGTAGAAGCCTCGTGGGTCATTTTAACCTAAAGGTAAGTAGGAGGGTTAAGAGGAAATGAAAACCAAGTGTTCAACAGAAACTTCAAAAACACGAATAAATCAGTTACTGGTCTGTTTACATCTTTACTTTGAGCAAGGCAGACAAAGACCTTAACCTCTTTCCATTGTGAGAGACATGTAATTTCATCTGAACGTGAATCTAAGTCCATTACTTGAGCTACATTTAAAAAGTTTGTATTTTCACACTATATTTTTACTATATTTTAACTGAGAAACCCTCCCGAAATGCCTTCAACTAAAGAATAAAAGTTGTTTTTTTTATTTTAGTTTATTGTCTGTATATGTGTGTGTCAGTGACAATGGACAGAGCATCAAGGACCCTACCTTTGGTCATTGCCTTTGACATCATGCACTCAGTTTGTATGGCCCCTCCTGCAGGTGGTGGGCCCACAGGAAGGCCAACGCAATGGTGCAGTCTGTGCGATACATAGGTATACGGAGTATACCCACTAGAAAAGCTCAACAATTTCAGTTTACCCACTTAAAAGTGCCAAATGATACAGTATGTGACATATCATTTGGCATGTGTCATTGATATGTTAAACAGCAGTTAAATGCATCCATAACAATATATGTGTATGCAGCACTTGTTTATTACATTTGCTTATCCAGCAAATTATTGTATTATTCTTTACTTACTACTTAATACTTGGACATGCTTTGCTTTTGATAATGTTTTATAAATTCTATAACATGTTTTTTATTACAAAGTGAACTGTTGTTCAAAATGTGTTGTTCATTTATTCAAATATAAGCATCAGAGAAATTTGGAAATTTTCAATACGCTTAAAAATCGAAATAAATTGACATTTACATTGTACTAACTGGGGTGCATTGGTTTCTAAGCACATTATACCCACTACAAAAATGTAGACTACACCACTGTGCAAACCCATGTTGCTCATTCAAGCTGAGCCCGACCAGAGCCCATGGGTAGAGACCCGATCACATGGTGCTTGCAGTCAAGCACCTCCTCAGACTTGGCTTCAGGGTGGGGCCCTGATATCACACGTCTGGGCAAGGGACATCAAGCTCTGACTGGAAGGAGACCCCAGGGGAAACTGAGGACATGCTGGAGAGACTATGACTCTTGGTTGGCCTGGAAACACCTTGAGATCCTCCCAGAAGAGCTGGAAGAGGTGGCTGTGGAAAGTGATGTCTGGGCCTCCCTGCTCAATCTGCTGCCGCCACGACCTGACTTCAGAAGACGTGGACGATAATGGATGGATGGAGAGTTTACTTTGGGACTTGTGTTATATCATAGTTGTTTGTTTTGATTTTTTTTTTTTGGAAAAAATTATGTTATTGTAAATTGTAGCTGTAAAATTATTGAACATGTTAATGACATGTTATTGGGTTAAACAAATATTAAATTACTGAAAATGGAGGGTAAGGTCTTCTTTGTTCAGTGTCACATAAACTTAAATTTTTGAAAGGGAAATGGCTCAAGTGTGCTAACCGTGGTATTGCACGTTTTATTAAACTCTTAGTTTTTATCAATCTTATGTAAAAACAGACTCAACTTAATACAAAGGAACACTCAAAAACATACCAATTATTAGTTTTCTAAAGCTTTATTTCAAAATTGGAATTTAAATTTTTGATTCGGCATGAATAGCAATAAAAGGGTCTTCATCCCTGTTACTAATCTTGAAGTGGGCACGGCCATCACTTCCAACTTGTATCTGCTTCCCGGTGCACCTGCTTCCTTCCTTCTGTCCTGAAATGACATCACAGTAGGTTCCAGCAGGCATGCCTGTGTTCAGAATTACATCCAGATCCCTGAAAGAAAAGGAATGCATATTATGTTCAAACAATGTTATCACATAGTCAAAATTAAATTGAGGTGCAATATTCTTTTACATCAGTGTGATACTGGTAGCAGGAGTTAGTAGATGATTTGTAATAGACCATAGTAACTGTATCCTTCTTATCATGACTATTGGACAAAGAATCCTGCACTTTTATACATTTTTAGGAATAAGATTTTAGTTTGCGGCATCGTGGTTCAGTTGGAAGAGTTGTTGCCTTTCAGCAAGAAGGTTGCCAGATCGAATCCCGACTGTGGGGCCTTCTGGGTGGAGTTTGCATGTTCTCTTTGTGCACGCACAAGTTTTTTCCAGATACTTAGGTTTCCTCCCACAGACCAAAAACATGCATGTTAAGCTAACTGGTAACTCTAAATTGTCCCTCGGTGTGAGTGAGAGACTGAATGGTTGTTTGTCTCATTTGTCTCTATGTGTCCCTATGATGGACTTGCGACCTGTCCATGGTGTATCCCGCCTCTCACACATTGACTGTTGGATATGGGCATCATTGACCCCCATGACCCAAAAAGGAAGAAGTGGGTAAAGATAATGGAGGGATGGATGGAGGATTTTATATGCCACAAAAAATAATGCAAAAGACTTTTCAGGAAAAAAAAAAGCATTTTCTATTCAAGAATAGAAATCCAGTGGAATCGTAATGATGGAGCACGTCAATTAATCTGGGCCTCCATCTAATATATACATGTTTTTTTTCAATAATTTTTATTGAAACCCACAATTTGATATCTTTACAAGATTCTTACCAGTCATCATTGTTGAAGATGATGAAACCCCGATCACCACGGCCAAAAGCAACCTGATTGCTCTGGTTGTCCCACCAGTTGGCATGAGGCTGTCCATTGACAACATTACGGAAAATGACCATGTTCCTTAAAAGGAGTTGTGAAAATTTAAACTAAATACATAATTCGCAATGGTTTTAGTTTCAAATGACAATGGAAAAAGAGTATTTGGTTCAAGTGTGCATGTTTTTTTTTTGTTTTTTTTGGAGACTCACTTGATCTGACGCCATCTGTGCTCACACACCCATTTATC
>NC_056506.1:42282206-42288283 GCF_014905685.2 Nematolebias whitei
TCACTTTTTCTGTATTTATATGTTTTCTTTCTCTCCTGGATCAGCTGAAGATAAACAGATGCTGATTTCTCACAGCTTTGTAAACTGATTGACATATCAGCAGACCTAATCTTGACCCTTCTCGCAGTCCAGATAAAACAGAAAGTTAAAACCCCATTTGTCAAACTGGGGGGCAGCAATCTAAGCTCACATGGACAATAAAACAAATTGCTTCTGTTTTTTATTTTAATCATTCCACATTTTCCTAACAATTATTACTATTTACACTTTTTCCCCTACTTATACCATTAAGACTTATTGATGAATATCAGCTTGGATGTATAATGGGCACAGTGCTATCAGTTTCCTCCAGTCTCGATTAAGCAAAAAGAAAACGTTCCAAGGCTTGAGGAGGATAGAAACATCAACAAGGTATCGATACTACTTTATCAACTTGTCATCACTAAGTGTGATAGCCTTAGAAGAGATGTTTGATTTGTTTATCTAGTGTTGTTCTAACACGGATCCTACAAGAATAAATATTGATCAAGAAAACAGAAAATGTTGCCGTTCATAAGTCTGGAAAGACTCAGGCTGTTTCCAAACAATTCGGATGCCAGCATTATACAACAAAAAGCTTATATAATGGAAAACATCGCAACATTTGCCAATTTTCCCATGATGAGACAAGCTAAAAATGTCTTTCCAATGTAAAATGATGCAATATGTTATGAAAACACACGCTTAGGCCTCAGGTAAATTATTAATAAAATCAGGAAAGTTAAAATAAAAACACTGAACAAATAGGGCTTACCAGAACAAAAATCTCCTTTCACTAAACAAATGATTCCAATACATAGATTATTTTTCCATTCTTGTTCATGTTTGTTAAAAATTTCATGCAGTGATTTTACACAATGTGCAATGTTCATGCTTATTAATCCAGGTATAAATCCAACAATGTTCAGTCAGGTCATCTGGACGGTGTCTTTCGTTGCTGAGACGTTTGGTCCTTCATACGAAAGACTTCTTCAATTTGAGGAACCACAAAACCAAACTGAATCTCACAATCAAGTTACTCCCAGAGTGGAAAAATCCAGTTTGCTGGTGATACGATGGCCTCTGCCAGGGCCCACCCTCTCCCCCATCAACTCCTCTAAGGCAGACTTGACAAAGTGGTTCAAAACACCAAAGTTCATGCGCATTAATCCTGATATAAATCCAACAATGTTCAGTCAGGTCATCTGGACATTTGCATTTTTTTTTTAGAGACATTTCGTCCAACATCCGAAGGACTTCTTTGGTCTGAGGAGACACAAACAAACTGTTTCCCCCGATAGAAGACCAACCAGTTTGCTGGTGATAAGATGGTTGCTGGGGGCCGTCCTCTCCCCCGTCGACTCCTCCCAGGCAGCCAACAGCCAATGTGGTTCAAGACATCAAGGTTCATGATCAGTAATCCAAGTGAAAAAACACCAGCAAACTGGTTGGTCTACTATCGAAGTGTACTGCTTGTGGGGAAACAGTTTGCGTCTCCTCAGACAGAAGAATTACTTCGGATGAAGGACAAAACGTCTCTCAACAAAATAAACTGTCCAGGTGACCTGACTGAACACTGTTGGACTTTTTTTTTTTACCTGGATCACTGAGCATGAACTTTGATACTATTCAAGTAAAATAGCAAATACATTTAAGAGTCTGTGTGGATAAAAACATGTCAATTCTGGGGTGTTTTAGCAAGATTAAACACAACATTACCTATCAAATCACACATTTTTTACTACTTAGTGTCATTTACAATTTTTGGACTCATCTAAAGTTTAATAGTTAAATGACATATTTTTCAAAATCTGTCTAACAAATGTATTCATGTGCACAACTGCTTTCTGAGTAGTTATATCTGTCATGATGTTTTCTTCCACTTATTTTCCAATGGGCCTTTTGGCACTGTGTGGTTAGTGGTTAGCCAAAAACACATTACAAAGAGTTTTTCCAATCCTGCATTGAATAAAACCAGTAATTTGAGCTACATTTGTTGACTCACTGCATTTTTTCCCCTTTAAATCAAAAGCTAACAGTTTAAACATGCCTTTATAAACTGCATTGAGAGAACATATAAAAGAGAGTGTAATCTAATATTCAGCTGATATATTTATTTTGCTGATGGAACTTTTATGAGGAATACATGACGGGATAATGTGGGGTTCATTTTATTACCAGTGGATACTTTGATACTACCAGTGATTAATTGATCATTGTGATCAACTGATCAGCTTATCATTTTTTAAATGTTTATCATCTGAGCTGCAAGGTGTAACTACAAAGTTCCTGGAGAAACTTTGACGGGGACTGCCAGACTGCTGCAGATTAAAATAGTTGATTTGACAGTGCTATGTGTTGCGGTTTGCTCTCTGCTACCAGTATATCGATTTTCAGCTGAATAGCGCTAAAAATGGCTGAGTTATAATATTTCTGTCCGTTTTAGCTAAGGCGGCCATCTTGGATTTTTTTCATTTGAGTTGAGTTGATAGCGATTGTTCTTTGAGTCATCATATGTTTTTGCTTGTAGATAAGGTGGCCATCTTGGATATTTCATTTGCATTATAAATGTATAACAACTCGCTCTCAGCTGCAACTAAACTAAATTCCAGTTTAATATCTCAAAGAATGACTGAATTATAGTCATTTTTTGTGTTTTCTAAGGTAGCTGTGGCAGCCATCTTGAATCAAAATGGCTCCAAATGTTAATCAGTTCTAGACATTAATCTGACAATTACTTTCTGAGTTTCAAACAAATCCAACAGTGAGTTTCTGTTTTGTTCAGGGACCTCTACACTCTTAAGTCATGTGAATTGACAGCTGCAATTAGTTTGAGGAATGTTCCGTCATTCATTTCTTATGGTGAAATATGGCATCCTTGTTAGCTAAATATGTCGCCATGGTAACTCCAATTGCCAATAAAAGTAATTGCCCTCATCCTGAGACTGAGCTGATCGTTTTGATATAATTTTTGTGGGGGTGCACATTGCAGTTTGGGCCGCATTTACGGTGAGTGAACAAAAATAAATAAGAAAATAAATGCTTATTAGCCGTAGAATAATAGGTGCCTTCCACGCATTGCATTGCAATGGTAGACCCCAATAATGCTGAAGAGGAGGTATAAAATACTTAAGCGCTCTATTTTTATTTATTTTTATTTTTGTCTAATTCCAGAACTAAAAGCTCAACATAGCAGTTTTTTTTTTTTATATATATATATTTTTTTGTCAATATATGTGATTTGACTGTCACTCACTTTGGGGGCATTGAACATTATTTTTCAGAACAAACAAGTAATACAGTGTAAGACTTTTTTGGAGAAACCCTAACTTAGTTATACAGAAACGAGTTGCTGCTATTTTTGTAGAAGACTGCATTATTGTTGTAGTCAGGCAGGATTTTTACACAAAAGAACACAAATGTTGATGACACTGAACCAGTTTCCAAATAAAACATGGTTTCCATCTTCAACAGTTGTACCATACATGATGATCACTGCATCCACAAAGATAATGACCGACTGATATTGACAGCAACAAAAGTGAAACACAATAAATACATATGTATCTGCAATTCTGTTTCACTTTCACCTATTTATTCGCTATCAGTTTCAGGCTTTATCAGTTTTTTTTATACATACACTGTTAAGTTCCCCCTTATTTGAATTCTCAAAATGATACGCTGGTGAAGATTTTCAGTCATCCAGGACATGGCAAATTCAAAAAAGTTCAAGACAAAAAAACCCCAGAAAAAACAACAAACCTATCAGGAATTTCACCCATGTCACCAGAGTGGCTCCATTAGTAAGTCAAACTAACAAAGACCTTAATAAACTCCTATTGTGAGGAGTGATAGAGCAATCTGCATATGTATCTAGCTTAGCTCAGGTTTATAACCTGAACACCACACTCTCTATTAGCTGAATTGAGAAATCTCCTCGGATGAGAATTGAAATGTCTTCAGTTACAAATAAAGCCCAAAATTATATTTTGACATTTTAACAATTATGTTTTGACATAAAAACATCTCAAGTCTGGAGTTTTGGGAAGACCTTCCAGCCCACTGGACCCCCCAGATCCATTAGCCAAAACTGATGTCTTGCTTTCAGTCAAGTGTGCATGTGTATCTCAGTGGTAGGACAAAGAGAGGTTTTCCAAAAAAAGTTCAATCTGGTCCTCTGGACATTCAAAAAACAAGAAAGCAAACAAACAAAAAAAAAAAAACAAAGCAAAAAAAAAATGTAGAAATGTTTCTTCTTTCATCTGAGAGACTTCCTCAGTCTGAGGTTCTGTATTTAGCTCAGTCTCTTAAATAGCACCTTCTCAGAGTGGATCAACCAGTTTGCTGCTGACAACCAAAACCAGCTGCTCACATGGTCAAGAAGGACCATCAGCTTAACAATGGATCTTTAGCACACTGATGGCTGTTTACTATTCACAGAGGGCTGAGTGATATTAGCAATAACAGCATTGTAAGAGGGGGACAGTTGAACCCGGAGGCCTCCACCCCTGTTTAATAATGGGCGATTTCTTTTCACAAAGATGGCCTCCTTTACTCCTCTCTAAACCCATCGTTCCTCTCTGTCCAGGATGTGAACATCTTCATCCTTGAAAGAGTGACCGCTGGCCTGGAGATGAGTGTAGACCGCAGAGTCCTGGCCTGATGATGTTGATCTTCTGTACTGGGCCATCCTTTTGGCCAGTGGCTGTTTTGTTTCCCCGATGTAAGACTGATCACAGCCCTCCTGACACTGAACAGCATACACAATATTACTCTGTTTGTGCAGGGGGACTGGATCTTTGGGATGAATCAGTCTTTGCCGTAATGTATTTTGGGGTTTAAAAGCCACAGGGACTTTATGTTTAGAAAATAAACATCTCAGTTTCTCTGATACTCCCTCAACATAAGGAATGACCACTGGTCTCTGTCTGAGGATGGGCCCTGGCAGAGGCCATCTTATCACAAGCAAACTGGATTTTTTTCTACTCTGGGAGTGTTCTGTTTGTGGGATTCAGTTTGGTATGGTAGCTCCTCAGATTGAAGAAGTCCTTCGGATGAAGGACGAAACGTCTCAGCAACAAAAGACACCGTCCAGATCACCTGACTGAACATTGTTGGTTTTATACCTGGATTAATGAGAAAGAAGTATGATGCATTACACATTATGTAAAAACACTGCTAGGATTTTTTTTAACAAACATGAATAAGACTGGGGAAAAAAATAAATATTTCTTTGAATCATTTGTTTAGTGAAAGGAGATTTTTGTTCTGGTTAGCCGTATTTGTTTCAGTGTTTTTATTTTAACTTTCCTGATTTTATTAATACTTTACCTGAGGCCTATGCATGTGTTTTTCATAACATATTGCATACTTTTACGTTGGAAAGAAGTTTCTAGCATGTCTCATCCTGGGAAAATTGGCAAATGTTTTGACGTTTTCCATTATATAAGCTTTTTGTTGTATAATGCTGGCATCTGACTTGTTTGGAAACAGCCTATGAGTCTTTCCAGACTTATGAACGGCAACATTTTCTGTTTTCTTTACCAATATTTATTCTTGTAGGATCCAGGTTAGAACAAAACTTCAAAATCTATCACACTTAGTGAAGACAAATTGATGAAGTAGTATGTATCAACACCTTGTTGATGTTTCGATCCTCCTCAAGCCTTGAAGCATTTTTTTATTATTTATTTTTAATTTTAAAACATTTTTCTTACTCAGTACTGGAGGAAACTGATAAAATTGCACATGTTAAATATTCAAGTTGATATTCATCAATCAGTCTTAATGGAAAATGTACGGGAAAACATGTAAATAGTAAAAGTTTCCATAAAAATGTGAATTTATTGAAATAAAAAAGAGAAACAAACTGTTTGTTTTTTCCAAGTGAGCTTAGGTTGTCAAATGGGGTTTTAACTTTCTGTTTGATTTGGACTGAAAGAAGGGTCAAGCTTAGGTCAGCTGATAAATCACTCCATTTACAAACATGTGAGAAAACAGAACTGTTATCTCCAGCTGATCCAGGAGAGAAAGAAAACATATAAATACAGAAAAAGTGA
>NC_056506.1:42288383-42292440 GCF_014905685.2 Nematolebias whitei
CAGCTGATCCAGGAGAGAAAGAAAACATATAAATACAGAAAAAGTGAAGCAGAGGCTGCTTACTACTGAGTGTTTTTCCATCATATGTGGAGAGCATGAGGGTGGTCATCTTGGTCGCTCTGTTTGGGCTCAGCCTCGCCCAGCACAACGCACATATCAAGAATGGAAGGACAACCATTGTTCACCTGTTTGAGTGGCGCTGGGCTGACATCGCTGCAGAGTGTGAGCGCTTCTTGGGTCCCAACGGCTTTGGTGGTGTTCAGGTAAACACAGTTAATCATCAAATCCAGCATGTTTTATGTTCTGTTGGGCTTGGCAACCAGAAGTTCAAGTGAATTAAATATTTTTTTGCCGTTATTCCTGTCTGTTTTAAAGTGATTTTTTTTTTTGTTTTGTTAAGAAACCTAACAATTTAATCTAATTTGTGTCCTATATTGCACATATTATTATTTTAGTGAAAGAGTCATTTTGAAACCACATTTGTTTTGTCTTATGAAGCTAAGCATTGTCCCGTTTAAAAAGTAAACTTTCATTTCAGTTCGTGATTTGATTCTATGCAAATACATACTGTATGCAGTCACATGTCAAAGTGTCACTAGATGAGAACCTGAATTCTTCATCACCTCATATGTGCCCCACCAGTGTATTATTGCAATCTAATGCACTGTTTCAAGGATACAAGGTTCTGTATATGTCCTGCACACCACATGTGGCACATGCGGTGGAACGAAACTAGAGTCTCTGATGATCTTTCTTGACCAGGCTGGTGGTGTTGTTGCCCCAGCTGAGGTTGTCATTCAAGTGCACACCTAAGTACTTCTAGCTGGAGACCACTTCCACCGCAGATGCTCCTGTGTTCGGGGTGGGGGTGGGGGGTGTTTGTTCCTTCTGAAGTCCACAACCATCTCCTTTGTTTTCTTCACGTTGGTGTGAAGGATGTTCTTCCTGCCCCAGCTCTCCAGATTTTCCACCTCCTGCCTTTAGCTGGACTCATCGTTGTTTGTGATGCATCCCACCACTGTACCATCTGCAAACTTTGCAATATGGCAGCCTGGGTGGGTAGGTGCACAATCATACGTGAGCAGAGTGAACAGGAGAGGGCTCAGCACACAGCCCTGAGGTGAGCCAGTGCTAAGGGTTATGATGGAGGAGGAGAAGTTGTGGATCCTCACAGACTGTGGTCTGTTTGTTAAGAAGTCTAGGACCCAGTTGCATATGAAGGGGCTTAGTCCTAGTGTGAGTAGTTTGGCCATCAGGGTTTGGGGGGTCATGGTATTGAAGGCAGATGTGAAGTCCACAAAGAGCATATGGACATAGGAGTCCTTCTGCTCCATGTGGGTGAGAGCAGTGTGGACCACAGAGGAGATGATGTCTTCTGTTGATCGATTCTTGTTGTATGCATACTGGTGAGGGTCCTCGTTAATGTTGATGGTTGTTTTGATGTGTGTCATGACCAGTTTTTCGAAGCTTTAAGCGAATATCAGGGTGAGGTCTACTGGCTGGTAGTCATTCAGACCAGTCACTGTGGAGACCTTTGGGACTGGGATGATGGTTGCGGTCTTCAGGCAGGTTGGAACAGTTGCCAGAGTGAGGAGTTAAAGATGTCGGCCAGCACCTCGCAGAGCTGATCGGCACAGTCTTTCATCACCTTCCTGGGGATGTTGTCTAGGTTTAGACTATAGAATGATTATTTCAGATTAACTCTGTAGATATTTAGTTGAGTGATCTAATAATGACATAATCAAAGTCAGTTTCTTTATTTGTCATTCACACCACATATGGTATATGTGGTGAATCAACATTGTGTACACAGGATCCCAGTTAAATCCAACAAATTTATAAAATGTAAAAGAAAAACTGCAATAAGATCTAAGATATGCCATTCAGTTGAAGGTTTATTTGGAATCATTGAGAATAAATAGTTTATTCTCGGCAGGACCATCATTTTTACTGAGGCAACTCTTCCCATAAGTGATATAGGCAGAGATTTCCATCTAGTAAGATCATCTTCAATGTTCTTTAAAATTGGGATATGATTCAATTTTATTAAGTCTTCTAAACTAGGAGAAATATTAATGCCCAAGTATGTAATGTTACCTGACTGTAGTCGTTCTTTGAGAGAAGTATTAAACATGCAGTTTATACATATGTATTTTGTTGCTGTGTTTTGTCATGTTCTTTGCAGGTGAACAGACAGTGGCCGGGTGTTTTGCCGTGTGCTCTCTTTGTGTATATTTCTTACATTTTGGAGTCTTACTTTGTCTTTTCTTTCTTTCTATCCTATTGAAAAAAAAAAAAACAAAAAAAAAAACCTACACTAGATAATCACTAGAATAAATATTTCATAATAATGGTGTGGAGAGGATGGCTGTAAGGGGAGAAGGGAGGCCATCTAGAAAAAAAAAAAAAAGATCTAAGATATGAACTAAGAAAAACGTTAACTAAAAATATGCTAATGTGTGTGGATAATTAAATTAAGGCAAATGTTGTTTTGTAGGCACTTTGACTTTCCTATTTGGCTAGAGAGGCACACAGTAAGTTTAGGTCATTACCATAAAATTCCCAAACTACTGTATTTTATAATTATTACATCAAACAAATCCAAATAATTTATTTCAAAAATGCATAATAATCTTACCTGTTACCTAATTCACATGTGATAAAAACAAACAATATTTATTTCCCTCTATTTTACTCAGATCTCACCTCCAAATGAACACATTGTGTTGGACAGTCCCTGGAGGCCTTGGTGGCAAAGATACCAACCAATAAGCTACAATCTGTGCTCCAGATCTGGCAGTGAGGGTGAACTAAGAGACATGATTACCAGATGCAACAATGTTGGGGTAAACTAATTAACAACATTAATTGTGTAGAAGGATTTTCTACAGAAAACTGTATTGTACTTAAGTTATATGGCCACCATCAATTAAACCTATGTTGTGGAACTTTAAAGTCTTTAATGTCCTAATAATTAAGGTACTAAGTTGGAAAATGACTGAATCTGACAAGAAAATAAGTGGATGTGTTGGAGTAACTTCAATCATGTGTTCATTTATAGGTTAACATCTATGTGGATGCTGTCATCAACCACATGTGTGGTGCTGCTGGTGGAGAAGGAACCCACTCTTCATGTGGAAGCTGGTTCAGCACAAGCAAACAAGAATTCCCCAGCGTGCCATATTCCAGTTGGGACTTCAATGACAACAAATGCTACACTGGCAGTGGCAATATTGAAAACTATGGGGACCCCAATCAGGTTATTACTGAGACTGAAAAACAAAATTGGCAAAAACTGCAGAAATTTTTATTTGCAGTTTAAAAATAAAAAATAATAATAATTTTTGTAGGTCCCCACTGAAAAGGATGTTTTGTGGACATTTAAGCTGTCATTGATTGAGGTTTTATATAATTTAGTGGCAGTGCCAGTGAAAAGCCTTTGCATCGTCATTCAATAATCAGATACAATTTATACCAGATGTTGCTTATGAAATTATTGTTTTAATACAATGTTACTTTACTTGTTCCAGGTGCGCGACTGTCGTCTGGTTGGTCTGTTGGACCTTGGCCTTGAGAAAGAATATGTTAGATGCAATGTTGCCGAATTCATGAACAGTCTGATTGACATGGGTGTGGCTGGATTTAGGGTGGATGCTTGTAAGCACATGTGGCCCGGTGATCTGGATAATGTTTTCCGTCGTCTTAATAACCTCAGCACCAAGTGTTTCCCCAGTGGCTCGAGACCTTTTATCTACCAGGAGGTACATTTTAACAACGCCATATATGGTGAACGTTTAAAAACAATGCTGCTATTTCAAATCAAGTTGTAGAATTGTTCCTGTTGTTTTATATGCTGTTATTATTCCAGGTGATTGATCTGGGAGGTGAGCCTATCTCATCTAAAGAATATTTCCATCTGGGAAGAGTGACAGAATTCAGATATGGTGCCAAACTGGGAACAGTCTTCAGGAAATGGAATGGTGAAAAGCTTTGTTATACCAAGTATGTCTGTTTTTGCTATTGGCAAAACTGATATTGTATTTAGTTCATGAAAAAT
>NC_056506.1:42292540-42293638 GCF_014905685.2 Nematolebias whitei
GATAAATGGGTGTGTGAGCACAGATGGCGTCAGATCAAGTGAGTCTCAAAAAAAAAGAAATACAAAAAAAAAACTTGCATACTTAATGCAAATAATTGTTTTCTGACTTATATGAATCATAAAACTTTTATGAATCCGATTTTTTTATTTTGCATGGCTTTTTTCCCCCCACATCTCTTTTTAAGGAACATGGTCAATTTCCGTAATGTGGTCAATGGACATCCTCACGCCAACTGGTGGGACAACCAGAGCAATCAGGTTGCGTTTGGCCGTGGTGATCGGGGTTTCATCATCTTCAACAATGATGACTGGTAAGAATTATTAGGGTTTATCAATGAGTGAAGACTTTAATGTACCCAGGTACTGTATAATGGCAATATCTATCATTAGGATTCTAATGGATTTCTAAACTTTAAAAAAAGAGGGTTTATTAAATCAGTTTTTTTATTATGCCATTAGTTTTGTGTATTCACAGTGGAAACTCGAATCTTATCATCCCCAGTATTGTGTATTTTGTAATCCCCGCAGTGTTTGCTCTATGTTTGTAATTATAAGATATTCCAAGTTGTACTTTAAATCACTGACTGACTCCTGCAACCAGTGTAACACCAATACTCTGATTTAATTATGTCAATGTGCTGATGCTGTATAAACAAAATGTGTGTCTTATCATTCAGGGACCTGGATGTAACTCTGAACACAGGCATGCCTGCTGGAACCTACTGCGATGTCATTTCTGGAGATAAGGAAGGAGACAGGTGTACTGGGAAGCAGATACAAGTTGGAAGTGATGGCCGAGCCCACTTCAATATCAGTAACAGAGAGGAAGACCCTTTGGTTGCTATTCATGCTGAATCCAAACTTTAAACTGTAAACTCAAAATAAAGCCTACTCTAGGATTTAAATTATACTTTTTATGTTTACTGAGTTATGTTTGTTTCATTTTTTTTAATTAGTCTCTATTTTTACATGAAAGTTTATAGAAATTTGGAACTTGACCGAAACATGCAATACCATGCTCAGCCTATTTCAACTATTTCCCTTACAAAAATACAAGTCTGATAGACACCAATCAGATGAGACTTTACATAAACTCAT
>NC_056506.1:42293738-42296617 GCF_014905685.2 Nematolebias whitei
CATGCTGAATCCAAACTTTAAACTGTAAACTCAAAATAAAGCCTACTCTAGGATTTAAATTATACTTTTTATGTTTACTGAGTTATGTTTGTTTCATTTTTTTTTAATTAGTCTCTATTTTTACATGAATGTTTATAGAAATTTGGAACTTGACCGAAACATGCAATACCATGCTCAGCCTATTTCAACTATTTTGCTTCCAAAAATACAAGTCTGATAGACACCAATCAGATGAGACTTTACATAAACTCATTATTCAGTGTATGACATAGTTTGTCTTCTGAAATCCACAATAATCTCCTTTGTCTTCTTCACATTGATGTGGATGTTGTTCTTCCTGCACCAGCTCTGCAGGTGTTCCACCTCCTGCCTGTAGTAGGACTCATCATTGTTTGAGATGCATACAACCACCGCCGTGTCATCTGCAAACTTTACAATATGACAGCCTGGATGGATAAGTGTGCAGTCATATGGGAGCAGAGTGAACAGGAGAGGGCTCTAAAGCTCGGTTAGGTTCTTCTCTAGTCTGTGGAATCACTGGTGCCTTAATTTATACAGCAATGTATGAACATTCTATTTTTATTGTGTCTTGTTGCATTTTTTTTTTTTGTTTACTTTGGATCGTGTGTGTCTAAAATGAAGTTTTGATTGATTTATTTAGACTAAAATTACTATTCAATTATCCAACAATGTTCAGTCAGGTCATCTGGACAGTTTCTTTCTTTCTTTTTTTTTTTTTTTTTTGTTGAGAGATGTTTCATCCTTCATTCGAAGGACTTCTTTGGTCTGTGGAGATAAAAAATAAACTGTTTCCCCATAAGCTGTACACTCTGATAGTAGACCAAACAGTTTGTTAGTGATAAGATGGTTTCTGGGGGCCGTCCTCTCCCCCGTCGACTCCTCCCAGGCAGCCAACAGCCAAAGTGGTTCAAGACATCAAGGTTCATGATCAGTAATCCAGGTGAAAAAACACCAGCAAACTGGTTGGTCTACTATCAAAGTGTACTGCTTGTGAGGAAACAGTTTGTTTTTGTCTCCTCAGACGGAAGAAGTCCTTCGGATGAAGGACATAACGTCTCTCATCAAAAAAATAAACTTTCCAGATGACCTGATTGAACATTGCTGGATAATTTTTTTTACCTGGATCACTGAGCATGAAGCTTGATAATATTCAAGCTGTCTATCAATTGTTTTGTTCTCCACAGCTGCTTTCTGAATGTTATATCTGTCATGATGTTTTCTTCCATTTATTTTCCAATGGGTCTTTTGGCACTGTGTGGTTGGTGGTTAGTCAAAAACACATTACAGAGAATGTGTCCACTCCTGCATTGAATAAAACCAGTAATTCTAACTGCAATAGTTTACTCACGGCTTTTTTCCCCTTTAGATCAAAAGCTAACAGTTTTAGCATGCCTTTTAAAAATGCATTGAGGGTACATATAAAATAAATGTGTAATCTAATATCCATCTGAGATATATAGATATATATTTATATATAGCTGATGGAACTTTTATGAAGAACACATTGAGGGGATAATGTGGGGTTCCGTTTATTACCAGTGGATGCTTTGACATGTTGGCAAGTGAAAAACTGATCAACTGATCAATTTTTAATTGCTTACCATTTGAGCTGCAAGGTGTAATGATGCTGGAGACTAGATACAAAGTACTTAAGCACTCAATCTTTTTTTGTCTAATTCCAGAACTAAAAGCTCAACATAGCAGGTTTTTTTTTTTCTAATCAATATATGTGATTTGACTGTCACTCACAATGGTGGCATTAAACATTCTTTTTCAGAACAAACACGTAAAAAGTAATACAGTTCAAGTCTTTTTTGGAGAAACCCTAACTTAGTTATACAGAAACGAGATGCTGCTATTTTTGTAGAAGCCTGCAGTATTGTTGTAGTCAGGCAGTATTTTTACACAAATGAACACAAACATTTTGATGACACTGAAGCAGTTTCCAAATAAAACATGGTTTCCTTCTTCACCAGTAGCACCACGCATGATGATCACTGCATCCAGAAAGATATTGACCGAGTGATATTGACAGGAACAAGAGTGAAATACGCTCAATAAATATTTATCTGCAATTCTGTTTCACTTTCACCTGTTTATTTGCTATTAGTTTCAGGCTTTATCAATTTTTTATATATACAATGTTAATTTCCTCCTCATTTGAATTCTCAAAATGATACGCAGGTGAAGATTTTCAGTCATCCAGGACACGGCAAATTCAAAAAAGTTATTTTTGTAATTCTCTACTCGTGCACAATGCCAGTTTGTGTTTTATTTTTTGCTTCTACTTAACAGTTCTGAGCTGCTGCAGCACAGTGCAGCTGCTATTGATGTTCTGCTTTCAGTCAAGACTACGGGAATAATCCCTTCTAAGCCCTGGAGCATCTGATTCTTCAGCCTGCATGCATGTGGAACAGTTTTTTTTTTTTTTTTGTACTAAATGTTTGCTAATACACAATATAAAGGTGTTTTTGCTCTTTACCTTGGACCTAAAACATTTTTTGTCAAAGGACATGAAACATGGAACACAAAGCAACGAACAGTCAGACATGAGGCATCTCTTCTGGGTAAGTCCAAGGCCCCTGGTGATGGTTTTTACAGAGGCTGTCAAATGTAAAAGCGAAGCATCACAAAGTGAGCTTATATCAAATAACATGAAGAGAGAAATAGGTCAAATAAAATAAAACCAATACTGAAAGGAATGATTCACTTTATATGTTAAATGTGGGATAGAAAAATGCATTCATAAAGGTTTTCTTCAGGATATGGTCAATTTTTCACCTAAGGAACAAGACCATGGCAGAAAGTTTTATTACATAGCCAACATCTGTCAGGTCTGAGGCCCATTATTTACTGTA
>NC_056506.1:42296717-42305327 GCF_014905685.2 Nematolebias whitei
TTAAGACGACGGAAAACATTGTCCAGATCACCGGGCCACATGTGCTTACAAGCATCCACCCTAAATCCAGCTACACCCATGTCAATCAGACTGTTCATGTATTCAGCAACCTTGCCTCTAACATATTCTTTCTCAAGGGCAAGATCCAACAGACGATCCAAACGACAGTCACGCACCTGGAGCCAGTAAAAGAAAGTTGAATTCAATTTATGTTTTTTCTGATCAACAGCTGATACAAATTTTGTCTATAACAGATGACAATACCCAACCTTCTCACTTGTAATGACTTTATATATATATATAATTTTACTGAGGACCTACTAATATAAACATTAAACAACAAATAAAAGCACAGTTTGGGCATATTTGTTTTACAGTAATTACCTGATTGGGGTCCCCATAGTTCTCAATATTGCCACTGCCAGTGTAGCATTTGTTGTCATTGAAGTCCCAACTGGAATATGGCACACTGGGGAATTCCATGGTGTAGACGCTGAACCAGCTTCCACATGAAGAGTGATTTCCTTCTCCACCATCAGCACGGGCCATGTGGTTGATGACAGCATCCACATAGACGTTAACCTATAAATGATTACATGATTGAAGTTACTCCAGTATCCACTTTATATTTTGCCCTACTTTGAAATTTTCCCACTTAGTAACTTAATTATTAGAATGTAATACTTCAAAAGTTACTCAACATAGTTAGAGTTTTACTGATGGTGGCCTAATAACTTAAACATATTGCTTGTACAAGACATTTTGTGACGTAGTTTACCCCAACACTGTTGCATCTGGTAATCATGTCTCTTAGTTCGTCCTCACTGCCAGATCTGGAGCACAGTTTGTAGCTGATTGGTTGGTATCTCTGCCACCAAGGCCTCCAGGGACTGTCTAATACAATGTGTTCATTTGGAGGTGAGATCTGAGCAGAACAGAAGGAAATAAATATTGGTCATAATTGTCAGACATGAGTTATGAACTTGTTTTCAGATAAGAAAACTGTTTTTTTAAAGGTAACTTGAGCAACTGTTGTTTGGTTAAATATAATCATAAGAAGTTTTACTTAAATTTTAGAATATACTGCTAAAGGGGCTGTACTCATAGTGTCTTTCTAGCCAACCATGTCACCAGAAGTGCTTTACAACACAATATGTACCCTCATTAACCACTCTACACAAATGCATACAGTATTTTCTATATCTACAAAGCTAATCTGAATAATTTATTCTATAAAGTCTAATCAGTGTTTTATAGTGCATCCATACACCAATGTTGCACATGCATCATTACTATATGGGTGCTTTGACATCATGACGTGACGGCATACTAGTAGAGTCGAATCAAGAACTTTAATTGAAGTAAAATATATGTAAACTTAACAATGCTTGGCTTCTTAAAGGACTTTAAAAAATGTGTTTCAAAATGACTGTTTGACTAAAATGATAATATGAGCAAAAGAGGACATAATTGTGCTTAAATAGATAGGTTTAGTTAAAATAGACACATAAACATACAGGAATAACAGAAAAAAAAACATATATAATTTACTTAACTTTCTGGTTTCCAAGTTTCAGCCAACAGAACATAAAGCATGCTGGATGTGATGATTGTGTTTACCTGAACACCACCAAAGCCATTGGGGCCCAAGTAACGCTCACACTCTGCAGCGATGTCAGCCCAGCGCCACTCAAACAGGTGAACAATGGTTGTCCTTCCATTCTTGATGTGGGCATTGTGCTGGGCGAGGCTGAGCCCAAACAGCGTGACCAAGATGACCACCCTCATGCTCTCCAAAAATGATGGAGAAACACTTAGTAGTGCGCAGCTTCAGCTTTACTTTTTCTTTATTTATAAGGTTTCTCTCTCTCCTGGAACCGCAGGCGATAAACAGATGCTGTTTTCTCACAGCTCTGTAAACAGAGTTATGTATCAGCCAAACTTCTTGACCCTTCTTGTAGTCCACATCAAACAGAAAGTTAAAGCCCCATTTGTCAAACTTGGGGGGGAGGGGGGTGCGACATTATAGCAAAGGTGTGTCTCAGTTGAACTTTTGCTTAATAAATGCAATTCAATGGTTAAATACAAAGTCCATCAATAATCCAGGTATAAAATCCAACATTTTTCAGTCAGGTCATCTGGACAGTTTCTTTTTTTGTGCTGAAACGTTTCACCTTCGATCCAGAAGGTTTCATCAGTCAAGGAAACACACAACAAAACAGATTCTTCCTCCAACTGCTTACTCCAAAGTGGAACAAACCAGTTCTGCTTGTGATTAGATGGTCTCTTTGGCACACCCCTCCTCCATTGCTGGCCCTCTTCCTTGTTGACAATCTTGTCAAACTGGTTGAAAACAACAAAGTCCATGCTCAATAATCCAGGTATAAAATCCAACATTTTTCAGTAAGGTCAAATGGTTAAATTAGTTGCATTTCACCGGTGGCACAACAAAATGAAGCTGATTTGACTGTTGCTCCAAGCGAGCTGGAAAAAGGTGGCAGCTGTGGTAAGCTGATTGTGTCATTCATAGCCACTTTTGCCTATTACATGACACAACGGCATGCTATACTACTCTGGTTCCATCTAGTTGCTGAAAAATTGCAGTATTCAATTTTTTTCAGTCAGAATGAATGAAAACGGTCATATCTAAGCCAAAAATTGGTTTATAAATATGGGAAAAAATTCCATAAATATGTTGCTTCGGTATATAAGTCGCAGGGCATGCAGATTATGCGAAAAAATGCAAGTTATAGGCTGAAAAACATGGTAAATGGATTGTACTTATATAGCGCTTTTTTAGCTGATGAAGATACTCAAAGCTCTTTACACTACAATCTGTGCCATCATTTACCCATTCATACAGCACTCTACTAGATCTATACAGAGAGTAATTAGTGCTTTATCACATTCATTCACCGATGGGACACACATTGGAGGCAATGAGGTGTTCAGTGTCTACCCCAGGGACACTTCAGCATGTGACTGTTGCTGGAATTGAACCCCCAACTCTTGCATTGGAGGACGACTGCTCTACCCACTCAGCCACAGCCGCCCAGCTTCATGTTCTCCACAGATGATAAACACTCAGTAAGCAGCCTCTGCTTCAGTTTTCTGTACTGTATTTACAAAGTTTCTCTTTCCTGGATCAGCAGGAGAGAAACAGGTGATGTTTTCTCACAGCTCCCTAAACTGAGTGATGTGTCAGCTAAAATAAGTTTGATTATTTTTGTAGTCAAAATCAAACATAAAGTTAGAGCCCTGTTTGTCAAACTGGTAGGCAGCAATTTTACCTTGCATGGAAAAAAGATTAATATTTCCCCTTTTAATTTAAATAATTTTACATTTAATCATACTTTGAACTGTGATTTAAAACAATTCATTGAGCACATTAACACCACACAAAAATATTTAAAGAACTATTTTGGACTGATGTGTGTTATGTATTGTCATCATTCTATGTCCCCATAAAATGGCAAAATTGGCTCTCTGCTTTTAACCCATCCACCACCATGTGGGGCAGTGGGCAGCTATGTGGGGCGCCCTTGGAGCAACTGGGGATAGGGTGTCCTGAGACATCACGAGATGTGCAATGACCGGGGATTGAACCCATGGCCTTCAGGTCTCAAGTCGGCTGCCCTGCCTCTACACCATCTCAATTGTCTACTTTTAAGATTAGGTTTATGTCTTTTTTTTTTTAATAATACATTGCTTTGAATTTCTGAAGATTTCTCAGTTATTCTACTGTCCGTTATGTTTTTGTAATATTAGTTTATTAGTCGGAAAAATGCAAGTAATGCAGTCTGTCATTTATGTAATGATTTCTAACTGAGAAATGCTCCAGGCAACCCTTTTCTACCTCACAAGAGTTGGCTATTTTGGCAAAGAATGCCCCCTTTGATTTGTTTAGATTAAATCAATATTATTTATTTAGACAACTTCCATCCATCCATCCATCCATTATTTTTTCCCCACTTCTTCCATTTTGGGTCATGGGGGTCGCCGGTGCCATGTCCAACAATCACTGTGCGAGGGGCGGGGTACACCTTGGACAGGTCGCAAGTCCATCACAGGGACACATAGAGACAAACGAGACAAACAACCATTCACTCTTTCACTTGCACCTAGGGACCAATCAGCCTAACGCATGTTTTTAGCCTGTGGGAGGAAACCGGAGTACCCGGAGAAAACCCACACATGCATGGAGAGAACAGGCAAACTCCACCCAGAAAGGCCCCCCGATTTAAATCGGGGACCTGCTCGCTAAGAGGCAGCAGCTCTACCAGTTGTGCCACCATGCTGCCTAGACAACTTTTTTATTAGATTTTTTTTCAGAAAAAAACAAAACAAAAAATACTGTCAGGAATTGGGTTTTTGGATTCAACACTTAGCCAGACAACAAGAGTGAAAATTACTAAAACTTTTTTTTTATTTGCAACTGTTGGTTAAAGTGTCCAGTTGCAATAACATGTCTCCACAGGCAGGTGGAGTGAGAGCCACCTGTCAGAATTTGTAGATATGACATCACTGTCATATCATAGCTGCGGAGGAGCTCTGTGATTAACGTGGTCTGTGGAGCAATCCAAAGTGAGGTCTGAGAAACGAAGCGGGGGTCATGCACAGGTAGTCAGAGGTCCAGAAAAAGAAGTGCAATGGGCAATCCGTAAATCCAGAATCTGAAAGGCAGAAAACATAGTCATTCTAGGGTTAGATGGGCAGAGCAGAATCAGAAGAGGAGCAGGCAGGGTGGTAAATCCTAAAGTGTTAAATAGAATCCAAAGAACAAGGCTTGAGAGTCAGGTATGAGCGTGAACAGGAACAAGATGGCTGGATATCATAAACCAAGAATGGCATGATAATCTGGCGGCAATGAGTGGTGAGAGGAGTCCTTAAATATGAGCATTGTGACATGTCCTTGTGTCACCTTTTATGAATGAACGCCAGATTAATTGTCTGTTTTCTCCTTATAGCTGATTGGCTGGAAGGGGTTTTAAAAGGGCTAAGCTCCACCTACTAGACAGAGGGGAGACCGGATGAGCATTTGATGGTTGGCGTTGCCTGGAACCTCCCTCCCTCTCCTGCTTTATGCAGATTCTGTCCTGTGAAACTGCACGTGATTGCTGTTGAACCTTTTGATGTTGGGGTTTGTGGCAGGGCTGGACTTTTCCGGGTTTTTGTTGTAGGGTGAGATTTTGAGGCAGGGTGAGGGGAGCGACCAAAGATCCAAAAGCCAATTACTGGCTGGTTTGCGGCTTCTCCCTCTCTTTTGTTTATTTTTGCCTAGTCTCCCAGTTCCTCTCTTGTGTCCAGACCTGGGTTTAATAAAACTTTTAAAACGTCATCTGGTCTGGACTCCGTATGTTGTGTGTCCAGTGTGAGCACATCAGGACCGTGACAGGCATGAACAGGTGCAGTGAATAAGCTCTGGTGATCAGCGAGTGAAGCGTGAGCGTGGCAGGTGACAGAGGACGTGATCGTGGCATGAAGAAGCAGAAACATGAACAGATGGGGAGCATGACAAATACAGAGTTTGTACCAAATTTTCACTAACGTTTTTGCAATCACACAATAATCATAACCTTTTATGTATTAGGATTCTGTGATGTTAGATTATCTAAATACATAGTTATAATATATTTATTTTTCTCCTTACAGCCATTAAAATAAATATGGAAATAGTTTACTTCCCTGTCAGTTTGTGTAGAAAAACTGAAGTATTTCTCAAAATTTATATAGGAATTAAAGCATCAAATGTTAATTTTCTTACAGTTAAAAATACAAATCTATGACAGTGTTTCATGGAAATGAAAACAAATGTTCCAGGAGAAAACGTTACATCACATAACTTGTGTAATGCTGCTGTCTTATCTGCTGTATCATGGGTAGAAGGTCAAACAAGTTGTGTAAATAACGACACCTAAAATATATTTGCAAACTCAAACCATTTGCTATGAGAGCTTCACATAAAGTGGTTTCTTTTTAAACAAAAGCAACAACAGCAGCAACTAAATACATGTTTTATGGCATTCTGTAAACCAAGCAGGAGAATTGCAGATGTAAAATAAAACGTGAATTAGATTAAATTAAATTTACTGAAATGAATACCTCTTTTAACTCTTAACATTAACTCTTGAATGTATATATATATTACACATTAATGACTAAGTCATTAATGTTTTGCCAAAGCTTGTAAATAAATATATAATTCATGTGGAATACTTATTTATAAGTTTTTGAGTAAATTTCCTCGTTGTTTTAAATTAGATATTAGAGGCTCTGATGCCCACAACTGACAAAACATAAATAATTTAATTGTGACACTACAAGTACTTTGCATAAAATAGCTTGTAAATTTCAGAATGAGAGTCTATTTTGTCTGTATTTATGCTTTTATAAATAAGGTTTTCATCATCCCAGCTGCTTCCTATCAAACTCAGCCCAAGCCCTTCTCATCACCTCCTGCAGAGAGCGTGTCAAACGGACATCTGACCTGCCTTACTGAGTTTCGTTCTGGGTCACTTCTCCCAGTGAGTCTTTGGGATGCATTGTTGTTCAAAGTGAAAAGGGCTCTGACAAGTCTGTGGTGAAAACACAGGCTTAGTATCCCATCTGTGTGCTGACTGTTGGGTGACACATAAGGACTAAAGGAATAAAGATCTAATATCACGGGGCAGATTTTGTTCTCTGAGTCTGCTCTTCTTACAGTCGAGTCACTGCTGCTATAATAGTCCAGACATGAGCACACACTAAGGCACAAAAACATTAAACACTGAGAAATGAGCAGTTCAAGTAATATATACACTTGCATAAATAACTTTATTCACATAGAATTAAGTAAAATTAATAATTCGGTGACCACAATAGCAAACACACCACAGACATTCCCAAACGCCAAAGTTTGTAAAATTCATGTAAAGTATGTACACTGCTGTGGAAAAATTAAATACAATTTTGTTCAATTCTGCATGTTGTACTGTAAAATTTTTATGACAATAAAGCTTTATATTATTATATATTATAGCCTATCTGTATATTTAGTTTAAATGGATGATAACAGACATGTTTTCAGTGATTTTGTATACATCTTGAATGAATATTTAACTATTTTTGGTAAATTAGTAAACATTTTTCATACAAGAACAATTAGTTGTAAATTGGAGAAAAAAAATGTGGGAATGGTTGCATGCTGTAAACTGACCCTTAGTAATGTTTTAATTAGTTTAGTTTCAAGTTAATTTCTGTTGTACTCTCAAATGTGAATTAATGGAAGCTTTTCAAACAACCTACCTACCCATCTACACAACATTCCTAAAAAAAATAAAAACAATGTCAACCACTTGAGGGCAGTAAAAACACAATGTTAACACCTTTTATTTATTTATTTTTTATTTTTTATTTTTTTTAGAAAACTTGTAAAACTGTAGCACAAAATTATGATTCACCTTTTTGGGGTGTAGCCTGACAGCTGATGTGTTTGGGTCTAATCAAAAAGTTTCATAGTTTTCATTCTAGATGCTGAAGACCCAACATGGCATAAACAGATCAGAAAAAAGAAATTATCACCTTTAACACACTTTTCAACCTACTCAAACTTGTATTTGATACGTTGTTACCATAAGGACATTAATTTTAGCCACTTTAGACTTGCTTTTTAATTAGAATCATATGATTTCTAACCCTTATGACGTAGCCTCTGTGAGAAGATGTCAGGAAGAAACTTTAGGCTCCAACTCCCTCACATTTTCCCAAGGGCCCCAAAAATTCCAGTCACACCAAAGTCCTTTCCTGTATGGACAACACAAGACGTACCTCCGAAGGCGATGAAGGGTTTGGGGGGGACAAAGCTTTCTTTCATAGCTCAGGCTCTGAGAGCAGGTGAAGTGGGAGAAGCTGGTCATTTGATTCCCACTCTCGGATCTGTCATGGGAAAGTGGAATGGGATTGGAAGTGGGTGGGGTCGAGGATACCAAGTCTGAGGGAGAAAGAGGAAAAATAAGTGAAAGAATGAGGTCAGCAGGTTGAAAGATACAGGCAAAGAAATAAAAACAGAAGAGTGAGAGATGACTTTGTGGTCTTACAGGATAAATGAAGAAAGTGAGTATAAGAGGTGCAGGAGGTGGCAGAGGTGCTGCTGTAGGGCAAATGAAGAGGAAACAGAGGGTGGTGGAGTGGAAAAGGACACAGGGAGTTAAAACAATAAAATAAGAAAACGGGTGGTAGTAATAGGACAACATGTACCAGCATGTAGCCTTCCCATACATTTAGATGCATTTTTTTCAGCCAGACAGCTCAAGTTTCACACATATGGGTAAAGAGATATAAATGGAGTGGAATATCATTAACAAAAGGAGGGCCAATTTCATTTAAAATTAAATACCTAGCATTCCTTGAAATTCATATCGTCAGACACCTTTCATCCCAGAGTTTGAGACTAAGATCAACTTGTCTGGAAAAATTATAGAATTATTTTAGTCAAACCTTGAATATAATGTGGAAAAGGGTAGAGTGCCCTCAACGGGTCAGGGAGGAGGTCCTGCCCCAAGTGGAGGAGTTTAAGTATCGTGGGGTCTTTTTCATGAATGAAGGAAAAATGGAACAAGAGATTGATAGGCG
>NC_056506.1:42305427-42370105 GCF_014905685.2 Nematolebias whitei
CCCCGTGACCCAAAATGGAATAAGCGGGTAAAGATAAGGGATGGAGATGCCCTGCACCTGAGCAATCTCCTCTCTGCACTATCTATTCTCTGCATGTGGGGAAAAAAGAGGAGTCTCGCAGAATGTGAGCTGGAGGTACTTCTAAATGAGGTAGAGGCATGTAAAAACTTATCTTTGGCACACTGTCCTCTGGCATTAGCGCCAAATGAAAGAGGAGTGAGTGGGACAATGTGTGCAAAACTGTAAATGTTTTGGGGGTCAGCACAGTGCATACCAACATAAATTATGAAAAAATGGTCAGACACATTAGGATGATTAAATTAATTTACTAACCAAGAAGTCACCCATCCCACATCATTCCAGCTTGTAGTCTGTTCCCAACCATGCTGTTCATTAGAATGAATGAATCACGTGTTGAACCAGGCCACCTCGTCACAATGTTTGTTAGTTGCTTTTGCGCATCACATATAATTTGTACATTGATCTAATGAAAATGTTTCCTGTTAACATAAATATATTCATCCTGTGATAGTGCTTTATACTAATGTGTACTAAATTGTGCTTTAATGTTGACCTGTTCAACTGCATTGGGAATTTTATATACTTGATTGACATACAGATAATTCCATCCCACACAGCTGACATGGCTTGGCTCTGGGTCGACTGGCACAGTCCAGATTGGTCTGCCAACTCCCATTGGAATGCCCCTGTTGCTAAGAACCCCAGTGTGGTCAGCAGCTGTATGCACACAGGCAGTGCACAACTCGCTGTATCGCACTTCAAGCACAGTTCTAAAAGGATTGCCCTTGGAAACCTAAAATGTCTGATGAGCCAGACATCATCATGGGCCAGAAAATCTTCTTTCTTTAAATACACACTCTCTGGATACTGTGCCATTTGCTATATCCTCTAACAAGACTAAACCCATTATTTTCTGCACCAATTTGCACACACTTTTATATACACTCATCTAATTTCATACATGTGTCTGTATTAATTGTTCATCATGTGTGTCCAGTGTGTACAATAACAGTTGTCTTATCATTTAAAGTTTCCCAGTATTACCTCTAAGTGTCACCAATGGACCAAAAACCATAGACACATATGTATGCAAGCCATGACGTTGGCATGTGGTTGCGCATTCCACAGTCATTTCATTCTTGATTCATCTGAAATTTTGCATTTTTTTTTTGTTTATAGATGAGGCCCCTGTAGTTTATCACATCAATCAGCAGGTAAGAGAAAAATTATACCCAAGACAGGTCACAGATTTATTACTGGTGCAACACAGTAATAAAAAAGACAGACAAAAATGCATCCAGACTCACTACCAAAGCCAATTTAGAAATAGAATCGCCAGGTAACTTTACATGTATGTTTTTGAATTGTGAGTCTGCTGAAGTTCGGAAAGGAATCCTACCCATACACAGATAAAATGCAAACTCTGCATAGACAATCCTGGGCAAATATTTCTAAAGGGAGACCTAGTTGCTCCGAGGCAACAGTGGCAACTATTAAGTTTTGTGGAAGGACCCAGAATAGAGACAAGAGTTTGAGGAACTACAAAATAAAACTTACTTTATTTAAACAAAAACAAAAAGCTGACGTGGCAGTAAACTTACAGACTCTTTGGAGAAACATGAAGGCTCGAGGACATGGCATGAAACCAACAACGCGTAGGAAATGGAAGGAGACTGAACTAATAGAGCAGAGGTAAATGGGAAGGTGAAGGCACCTGAGTTGATTGCTGACTAGGAACAATTGAGAGTAGTGGGCTGAGGAGTTGACTGAGGATGAGTGGGATACGGCACAGGGAGCACATGGAGCACAGTGGAGAAAAAAGACTGATGAGCTGAAAACCACATAGGCTGATCGGGGCCTAAACATAGGGAAACAAATGTCACAGAGAATAAACTGATCAGATAAAACACAAGTAACTGAACTCAAAACACAAGAACTGCAGAACACAGAATACCAGAAGGGAATTGATCTTTAAAAATCCCTCAAACTATCAATGAGCAAATAAAATTCACAGATCCTGACAGTAACCACTGCACCGCAATGCTGCCTTTATCCTAATCAATTTCAAACAGAATTTGTGTTTTAAAACTTGCAAACCATTCCTCTTTTCTGTTTTGTAGGTGGTTGCATGTACATTTTCTCAAACAACTGAATTACTGTTTAGCCTTTGTGTGTAGAAGAAATAATGTTCCAAAAAAGTAATTGAGACAAAAGTAGTCACACCCCCTTCAATGAGTGAAACTTACACAATGAGGTTTAAAATGTCCACAAATGAGTGTCATGTATGCATTTCTTCACATTTTAAATATTTGAGTTTTTTTACACCATTAAAATTTCTTCACAACTTACCATGAACTTTGATGTCTTCACAGCTTGGTTAATTCAAAGGCCCCATATAATACAGCATAACCTTTTCAGTTACACATTTGTTTTTTTACTTTCTTGAGCCATTAAACTAATGACATGTCAGTGGACATGCAAAACCAAAAAAAAAAAAATAGGCAAAACATAAGGTCTGACTCATGTCACTTGTTTACAAGTCATTTATTTTCACCTAACTCTAGTAGATGTACCAAATGAATAATTGAGCTAAATAAGTATAAAGTACATGTATTTATACAGTATTAGCCTAAGCACTCATGCAGTGTAGTATACTTCTGCAAGTCTGTTTTGATTTAAAAAAATGTTGATGGAAGCTGGAAGGGTTATCCTAAAAACATTGACAGTTTTACAATAGTTTTTCATAGTAGTCAGCAGGGGAAAAAAAGGGGTTTCCTTTCAGTTTTAAGTTAAACAAGATTTTTAAGGTAAAGAATGTTGTTGATTGTCCCTATAATCTGTTTCTGAAATGTTTACAGGTTCACTTGTTTATACATTATTTTCCTTTTATACCACACAAACTGCAAACTGAACGTCACAGGGTACTGGAAAGTTTTGAATTCTATATATTTAAGGCATTTGTTGTAATTGGGTACCTTGAAACACCTTTAAATGCTCAGCTGCACATCCTTTGAAATGTGTGAGACAGATGTCTGACTATAAGAGAGGAGGCACTAAAATAATCTCTGCACAACACACTGTCTTCTCCCAAAAAGAAAAAAAAAAGCAACAGTTATAAACGTAGAAAAAAACGTGTGGTGTAGGTCTGAAGCCTGTACTTAAAGATGAATGGTCTATATTGTTGGCACGCAGAGGGAAGAGAGCGGCTGTAAACCTCATCCTGATTCCTCACTAATGAACTTTTGCATAAACACCCCAAGCACGAGGTATTTGTTTGTGCAGACTTTATTTGTTTTCAGTTGAAATGGAATAGTCTTGTAGGTTTGGATGATCTGTCCAAGTTCCTGTCTTCACCCAACGGCCTCCTGTACTCACCGACACAACAGTAGCCAACCATCACCTTTCAGGAAATCACTGCCAGATACATTCACATGTGTGCTGTGGAATGCTAGATTCTGGGTAAGTAAATGGTAGAAGTTTGATATTACAAAAAGTCGCCACTTCAAATATCAGAGCTGAACAAAAAACAAATATATTTTACATGTGAAATGAAAATGAAACACTCTGGATCCTGGTTCATACTGAAACCCACAGGGCGAAAGAGAAAAAAAAAATCTTAGTCATAAAATATAGTCTATGTTGGAGACATACGGTATATCCATGTAATAATTTTTCCTTTACTGCACCTCAGCCAAGTGTTGGAGCTCCAAAAACGTCGCATTAATTAAGAAGCAATGTCCGATCTCAAAAGAGAAACAAAGAAGGAGGTAGAGGAACAGACAACAGGAGAGACCAGGGGTAAAGTAGTAAAGTAAAAAAAAAAATACATATCCTTTTCTCCATATTTATGGACTTTTGAGAAAATCAAACAGATTTTTGATTGTCAAAAATATATTTAAATCCATTTCTGTCCTGAAGGAATCAAACATATGAACTTTATGAAAACTAACTTATTCATCCAATGTCCCACTTTTATTTATTAATTAATTAATTAATTAATTAATTTCAGCTGTTCCCTTCTTCAGGGATTACCACAGTGAACTAACTCACAGTCTTGTTAATTGTTTTTATGTCGGATGCCCTTCCTGATGCAACCACAGACCACTGAGCTACCGCACCCCTCTGTGTGGAGCAGAGAGCTGCTATCTAGGGTGCGATTAAGGGCCTTGCTCAAGGGCCCAGAGTGCAGCAAATGAGGGTTGAGGTTTTCCACCCACATTTGTTTTTATGTTGTCAGTCCAGGGGTTGAGCCAGTGATTTTTGATTACAGGCTCCCTGTAACCTCTGTGCCACCACTCCCCCATCTAACGTCTTTATTCATGCACAATAATCCAGGTAATAATCATAATCATAATAATCATCCAATATTCAAACACATCTTAGTCATCAGTTGTTAACCAAAGTACAGTTTGTACTATTTTATGGCACTTAACTTTGTGAAAATATTACATTTTATTTATTTCCGTTGTTTGTTACAGATGTCACAGCTTCCTTCTCAGTATGGGACTTATTACAAAAAAACATTTTCTAAATATTTTCCAATCACTGCATTTGATCAGATACAAACATCATCATGAAACAAACTAGTATAATCTCTCTGTGGCCCTCTGTCTTAGTCCTCGCACGTGTTTTCTTAAACCTTGTTTTTCTTCTTCAGTTTTGTGAAACCCTGGCAAATGCATTTAAAGCTCAGCGCCAAAAAGTTGGCTCCTTACCATTTGGGTAAGAGAATGGCTGTAGACACAGAGGCCCTGTAGAATATCCAGGAAGTTAATTTTGGAGCACATCCATGAGGTGTTCTGGAAAGACCAATTTCAAGCCAAGTCGAATTAGAGCTTTCAGCTGTGAGAGCTCGCAGTTGATTCAAAATTCATCACCTTTTTCTCCCCCTTAGTGTGCATTACTTGTTTTTTATTGGCTTATCTCAAACTGATCACAGAGTGCTGTCACCTGAGCCTGAAAATGTACTTTTAGGCTTCAAACACTAGAGGTCTCTCGAAGGATTTGGTGAACGGCAGCCAAAGATGTGCAAATGAACAGTGTTAAAAAAAAAAAACTATTTGGATCCACAACAGACTGAAGGAGGGTGTGTATCTTATGCTGTGCCCATGACTTAAATACTTCTATTTGCAACATGAAGGACGTTTTGTAAACCAACAAAGGAGAAAAAGTCCTACATATATTTTGCTTATTATCAGTTTCAAGATCAATCTCACTTTACCTTGTTGACATGAAAATTCAGAATGTTGTAAATATAAGACAATAGCTGGAAATTAAAATATATATATATATATATATATATATATATATATATATATATGGTGATAAACCATGATTACTTTGTCTTTTAATACATATTTAAGGAAAATTTGTTCGTTTTCTTAAGTACCCAGAATACTCCCCGAGTAAAACTTTACTTGAAAAAACTTGTTTTCTAGACTTAAATGCATTTTAGATATTTCAGTATGCTCACATATACCGTATTGTCCGACGTATAAGTCACTGGTTTTTTTGCGTAGATTTGTCAGTCCTGCGACTTATATACTTTTTTTCCATATTGGTAGCGCAGTTTTTGACTGATGCTTTAAATTTCTCAGAACTGCAACAGCGAGTCCTCCCGTGTGTGTTCGCTTCACTCATCTGATGCGGGCAGAGAAACGCTGGAGAGCTAGAGGCTCCAGCCGCAATGGATGGATGAATGGATGGCGCTGCACTCCCAGGCGAAATTAAGCTGTTTGATCAATAAATAAACACATAATTAATGCGACGGGTCAGAGGTGACGAATAATAAATGTGGCTTATATGTCAAAGCGACTTATAAACTTTGTATGTTTTTTTTTCCTCTTCATGATGACTGTTGCGACTTGTACTCCAGAGCAACTTATATGCCGGAAAATATGGTACATGGATGTACTTTTAAACAATAACCTCTGTATAAAAGTTGTAAGACAAATGCAAACGTCCTGAAAGAAGAAGAGCTTTGGTCATTAACATGAGGGTGTTTGGATTGTTTTACATATTGTCCTGCCAGCATTTCGTAACAAAAATTACAGAAGTTGCTGATAATGAGCTGTAGAGATGGTTCAGATGCTCAAATCAAAGTTTTAACTCAAAAATGTTATATATATATATATATATATATATATATATATATAAAACTAAATGAATTCAATCAAGCAAGCAAGATTTATTTCTATAGCACCTTTCATGCAAGTCAGATGCAATTCGAAGTACTTTACAGCAAAAGAAAAACAAT
The DNA here is from genome assembly GCF_014905685.2 of Nematolebias whitei. NCBI lineage: Eukaryota > Metazoa > Chordata > Actinopteri > Cyprinodontiformes > Rivulidae > Nematolebias > Nematolebias whitei. The sequence goes on from NC_056506.1 coordinate 42,311,705, forward strand.
TTATTCTATAGGATAAAGCTATCCTTGGAAAAGTGAAACAGAACAGGCAGGTTTTGAGTCGATTTTTAAAAGTGTTCAGAATATGGACTCCTCTCAGATCCTGCGACAGGTCTCAGAGCATAGCTAATAAAAGCATAATGTCCAAAAGTTTGTGTTCTGTTGAAATTCAAAAGCAAAAAAGTTTTTTTTGTTTTATTTAAGAAAGTTGTGTCTTATTTGGTGCGTAAGCTTGCATCAGTATATACACATCAAATGAAGTAAATTACTAAAATTTTCAGAGTCACCTTGAAAAACTAACCATTGTTAATATTTTTAGGAATAAATGTTTGTTGTTAGAATGCAACAAACTTTATGAAATTTTTATACAAGTACAGTTTTCATAAGACTGTTCTGTTCTTTCCTTGTCTCTTCTCAAACAAAATCTCTGATTATGACGTGTCTGTCAAAGTATCTCCAAAACACTCAATTTAACAAAAACACAAAATACCTGCACTTCCAGGTCCGCTTACATATTACAGATGAGGCTCATCTAAATAACTTTCTGAAAAAAAAAAAGTTGCAAGTTAATTCATTTAAATATGATTTCTGTGTCACTTTTTGTTGTAATTAAAGTGTGTTGTCAGTTAGTTGTTTTTGTTTCTCTACTGAGTGTGATCAAGCCCTAAACGAATGCCTGGAACAAAACACGAGCTTAGACCATTACTGTGAGAGTGTGTGCGACACATATCTGGAGCTTGTCTAACAAAATCGCAAAATGCTGGAAAATGTAGGTGACAACAGCTGCAGCTCTCAGGCACTCACTGATTATGTCTTCAGTTATAGTGAGCTGATCGCAGACCAGCAGGACCATTCACCACATTTGACAAAGAAGGCACAGCTTCCTAAAAAAACTGCCAAAAACTTATTTCTCCATCAAAAACAGAGATGCTTTCATTCAGGATGAATTATTGAATTCCCTCTCCTGTCATGGCTGATCTTTGGTAGGAGGACTGCTTCCTTTATTTTTGACTGTCTTAGAACGTTCCCAATCACACCTTATTTTAGACTTTACTCTGTGAACCAAAGAAACTTTTCTTAGAAGACCAAAGAGCCCACATTTCTCACCCACTTGCAACTAAACAGGAACCATAGAAGTATAGTCTTTAACTTTTGTAAGCCTCCATCTCTCGCATGGGTGTGCATTTGCTTCACAGTTTAGGCTTATATGTGATTTTCTATGTTATACTTGTTCCAAAGTATCAATTTGGAGTGCATGGCTTGACGTGGTAGCCAGTAATAAGCTTCTGTTTCAGTGCTCCCCATGCAGTGGCCTTCACCACAGGCAACTATGTGGCCAGCTGCCCTTTGCACCACAAGGAGAGTCATACTTTTGGCTGGTGCGAGTTATTCATGGTTTACTACAATTCTGAAACAAAGCCAAAATGAAGGGGGTAGTTGTCAAGCTTCAAAGTGACTTTGCAGATCACTTGAAAATGTGCTGTTTCTTAAATTGCACCTGATTTTCAAGAACCTCCAGTAAGGTAGCACCATTCTTCTAATAAGACCATGAAATGAAAACTATTTTTAATGTGTTTAAGTACAAGCAATTTCATGATCAAATGAGAAGTTTTGAATAGTTACAATTGTACATGAATAGATTCAGTTCAGTCCAAACCCAGCCAGATCTGATAATAAATGTAAATAAACATGACGAAGAAATGTTCATAGATAAACATAAAGAATGTACATTTTATGTGGCAACCTGAGCACTTCTGCTGCTTGTATAGGATCTTATTCTTTTAGTCATGATCCATATCTTTTGACCAAAGGCAAGGGTTGGCATGCACTTCATGTGCAGTAAACTGAAAGCTTTGCCTTTCTACTCTGATTATTTCACCCTGACAGACCCAAGCAACACCCTATTCACAGAGAACGATGCCCTGATCTGTCTATCAACTGGTAGCTCCCTCTCCATCTTTACCATTACTCGTGAACAAGGACTCCAAAACACTTGAACTCCTCTGCTTGAAGGTAAAGACCCAACCCCATTCAGAACAGAATTCAAAATCTTACTTCTAACTTATAAAGCTCTCAACAACCTAGCTCCATCTTATATTACATATCCTATTGTTCCATACTTTCCTAACAGAGCACTTCACTCTCAACCTGCTGGTTTACTTGTGGTTCCTAGAGTTTTCAAAAGCAGAATGGGAGGAAGATCTTTCAGTTATCAGGCTCCTCTCTTGTGGAACCAACTTCCAGTTTCTGTCCGTGAGGCTGACAACTCGTCTACTTTTAAGAATAGGCTTAAGTCTTTCCTTTTCGATAAATCCTATAGATAGGGTTGGCTTGGGTTTCCTGAGCTATCACTTAGCCATGCTGCTATAAGCTTAGACTGCTGGAGGACAAACTGACCACATTTCTTCAATCTGCTGTTGTCTTTACTTACTCTATTCTACCTGTTTTATATTTCTACTTGTTTTGAATTTGTAATTATTTATATCCTTATGTTTTTTTGCCTTTCCTCCTATAGGAAGTGCACCTGGACCTGGCATTCTCTGTGTGCTTGTTTATCCTTCCTGTCCCCTCAGACCCCAGCCAGTCAAATCAGATGGCTGCTCATCCTCAGCCTGGTTTTGCTGCTGTTTCTTCCTATTAAAAGGGAGTTGTTGTTTTTTTTTTCCTTTCTACTGTTTCCTTGTGCTTGCTCATTTGAGAGTACCACCATCTGCAGCTCCTCTCTCCTAGATGGTGGCTAATTACCACCAGCTGTTGGCTATCTACCTGATGAGATTCCATTCTACATAAAGCTGCAGTCGAGTGCTATTCGTTGCTGGAGCATTATACTCTTCATGGTATTTATGTCTCTGGACTGTTATATTTAATGACAATATAAATACTTACATTGCTCTTTGTGTCTCCACTCATCCTACCTCCTTGGGTCCCATCCAGTCTATGTTCAGCCTTGGTCCTGTTCCTCGTGACTTGCCTTTCAGTCACTTGCCTGCCTTGCCTGCCCTGCCTGATCATACTCTCTGGAACCCTTTCTGGATTCACCTTGGTGCTCCACCTCAATGTCCCGATCTGTAAGGAGAAACAAACAAATCAATCTTTACATCCAACTCCTGCCTCTCGACCCACCTGACCTTGTCCCTTCTCCTCAGGGGTTCCAGGAGAGCACCTGTAAATACTACCACTCACTGTATATAAATAAACATGGTTAAACCTTTATCTTGGAGTTTTGTCTTGTAAAAATCTGGGTTTCCTGAGATCATTACAGCTCAGGACTACAACGAAGTGAAGATTCAACGCAATCTGCTTGATTTCTTATATAAATAACTTTTACTATTTGGCTTTTGTAGATATGTGAATGTTTTTGTTCAGTGCCCTGAGACAACGTCTTGTGACTTGACACTCCATCCATCCATCCATTATCTTTAGCCGCTTATTCCATTTTGGGTCACGGGGGTCGCTGGTGCCCATGTCCAGCAATCACTGTGCGAGGGGCGGGGTACACCCCGGATGGGTCGCAAGTCCATCACAGGGTCACATAGAGACAAACGACACAAACAAACATTCAGTCTCTCACTCACACCTAGGAACAATTTAGAGTTACCAATCAGCCTAACATGCATGTTTTTGGTCTGTGGGAGGAAACCGGAGTACCCGGAGGAAACCCACGCATGCACAGAGAGAACATGCAAACTCCACCCAGAAAGGCCCCTGGACCGGGGTTTGAACCAAGGACCTGCTCGCTGAGAGGCAGCAACTCTACCAGTTGCGCCACCGTGCTGCCCACTGACTTGACACTATATAAATAAATTGAATTGAATTATAGAGGGGGTGTGCCACCTTGTTCAGGTTGAGAAACATGATTTCAAACTTGGAGGAGCTGATTGTCATCCCAGGTTCTTCACACTTTGTTGTGAACTGTCCCAGTTTATGCTGAAGGTCATGGCCTAAAAGCACCAAAATAACCACATTATCTATATTTAAGACAGTGCCACAAGAGCCTGTTAATGATCTCCACAAACAAGATACAGTACAGTAGAACACTGGGTAGTTCTGATGTAATCTAAAAGGATCAAACTCAACTTTGTGCAGAGAATGCAGACTCTATTCTTGCTTTGGTCATATAGGGACCAGATAGTCCCCTAGAGGTGACCCCCACACCCCACACTCCAAACAGCACTCCCCACAGGATGACACAGAGATCAAAGTTGTCAACATTCTAGATCTACAAAACACATGTTAACTGACCAATCAAACTCTCATGAGTCGTTTTGCAACTCCACAACAATGAAGATCTGGTCCACTCCAAATCCAGATGAAACCCGCACTACTCCTACGGAATCTGAGGTTTCACATCTGGTCTGAGCCTTTCTTCCAACGTGAAATAAACCTTCCTGGTGAAGCTGAGAAGTTTGACCTGGAAACCATCCACACCAAAATTTGGCATTTTTCAAAGTAATTTATAATGTTTTACTTATTTGGTACATATACTCTAAAAATGATGCATAAAAGAGACAGATGTACAATTTGGTTTTTTTACAACAAAACAGTTAATTCAAAGGATACAATTTGCTTCAAATTTATGTCAAAAGGGTGTGATTGTGTTTAATTTACTTTATATGTGTCCTGTAAAGTTGTTTTTTTTCCCAAAAAATTGCTTACCCTTAGCTGTTTGTATATATTTAGAATATAAATACTAAAGCATGGATGCTATTATCCTATAATAGACTAAAATAGACTAAAATAGACTTGTAATAGACTAAAATGGAAATGTTATCGCTATTTTTGTAAATGTCAACAAATCCAACGAAGAGTAACAGTGATGATGACATGATCCACACAAGCGCTATTTGTGTAGATACCAGATGTGCCGTACTCCCTTGTATCCCAAACAAAAAAGTGAAGCCCATCAACAAGCACCACTGTTGTACTGTGTGACACATTGATTTGTTACAACAAACAAGGGAATTGAAGAGGTCAAACTTGCATACACATCCTGCAGCTGTAAATACTCCCTGGCACATCAGAAGTCTGACAGTATTCCTCAGAAGATGCACTGATTTGTGTTGTTTAAATTACACTTGTTGAGGCTTTTCTTTGATTACATAAAAAGTAAAGGCAACGTCCAGTAGGAACGCTAACTTTGTGCTTAATAGCATTTTGATATTTTACCCTAAACTTCAGGAAGTATTTGCAACATTGGATCTACTTGAATAAGAAAGTTTTAGGAGATGGAAAACTCATTGCTGGTTTTGACCATTTGAGAGCATTAATATTTTAACTGTTTTAATGATTAAAAACAAAGTCGATTCTTCTTATGTTACACACTGTTGATGTATTTCATAAAATACATCATCAAAATGTGAGCTAACAATGATCGCACCATTATATTTCTCGTCCTCACTTTCAATAAAACTTGTTTTTTTTGTAAAAACGTTCGTAGCTGACAGGAAAAGTGAAAAATACAGGAAAAAATGTTACCTGAATCTCAGTGAATAGCCTTTGGAAACAATGACAGTCATATTGGGAGGAGTGATTCCACATGTGGGAATGTTGCTCCTTTTTAAATGATTACAGATGTGCTGCTCACCCTATCGGTTTGACGTGGGTGCACAGATAGCAAGAAATCATGCACAATGCATTTAAATTGTACACATTTTTTTACACTTTTACCTTTTTTCTCCCTCTAAACACAATACATGAATATTATGGCGCAGCTGCCCCTTTGAAAAGCAGAGATTTTGTTAGAGCATCACTTGTCAGTGACCTGTTGTGGTTTTAGACATCAGGGACCAAAGATAGTTATCCAAAAAATGTAAAGCCAGCTGTTCTGTCACCTTTGTGTTGGAGCCTCACTCAAAGTTGCAGTACCTTCTCTGGAAAAGGCCATAGATCAATGTCACTCAAACATGTTCAAAACAGTCGTTTTATGTTTTTGCAGGTCCACCCAGCAGCTTCCTTTCCTTGAAGGCAGGACTTGGCACTCTTTGACAGCCAGATGTTGGACCTAGAATAAAGACTTGGGTGTTACCAATCTGTGGTATTAAGAGCAGCAGAATAGCTTGAAACAAAGACTGGAAAAAAATAAAAGTTATTTTAAATGAGTTTAAGCCTGCCCATGTTTTTAAACAGCAGGGCTCGTTAATGGAGGCTCTAATTGTAAAGGTTCATGGAGAAGTATATCTGATATCAACAACTATACTAGTATTATGTGTCATTTGTATTTTTGGAAGTTGTAACCATTTTCACTCCTGCCAGCAACTACTGTATTTTAGCTAAAGGGAATCAAGAAAAAGAGCTTTAGTAAAGTTTACTCCTCAGCCACAACCAGAACACCAAGATTAATACTCTACAGAAAAAAATCAATGACAGATTTGGTGACAAAAAAGGAAAGAAAAAACATTTGTAAATAAAAACATATGTTTTTGAGCTGATTTAGAAGAACTAAAGTACATGAACTGTAGGACACAGCCAGGGAGACTGTGTAAAATGAGATGTGACACTATGCTTACTGTTGATGGAGTTGATGCTGTTAGCAAAACAGAATTTCCCTTTTTGGAAATTATTTTCAGCAGCACCAGGATTAGCAGATGGTGGAAAAACACGGTTTTAACAAAGACACACAAGACAAATAACTATTCGTTCTCACACACGTCAGTTTATGTCAATCAATTACAATAAAGACACCTTGACCTTAGAATGGTCAATTAATCAAAATGTTTCTTTTTTTTATTAATTTATTGTTGACTGAGAAAACCGAGTACCAAAATAAAACACATTTATGCACAAAGGCATGCAAACTCCTCCTACAAAGAAATCCTATCCAGGTTTCAAACCTGTGACCTTCTTGCTGCAAGGCAGCATTTTTCACCGCTGCATTTCTGTTCTGCCCCCACAGCTCAGTTTGCTTAAATAATAATTTATCACTAAATCACATCAAGATGCCATATACCAAAGCAAACTGATCTGATCCTAATCTGATTACATCCAGTCCTGTTGAATCCATAGGAATCTAAATCATTACAATAATGTCAAATTTAGATTAAAATCCATTTACAGAGTAAACATCAATTCAATTTAATTTGATCTAACTGAACTTAATTCAGGGCAGCACGGTGGCGCAACTGGTAGAGCTGCTGCCTCTCAGAGAGCGGGTCCTTGGTTCAAACCCGGGTCCAGGGGCCTTTCTGGGTGGAGTTTGCATATTCTCTCCGTGTATTCGTGGGTTTTTTCCGGGTGCTCTGGTTTCCTCCCACAGACCAAAAACATGCATGTTAGGCTGATTGGTAACTCTAAATTGTCCCTAGGTGTGAGTGAGAGAGTGAATGGTTGCTTGTCTCTATGTGGCCCTGTGATGGACTGGAGACCTATCCAGGGTATACCCCGCCCCTCACACAGTGATTGCTGGACATGGGCACCGGCGAGCCCCATGACCCAAAATGGAATAAGTGGGTAAAGATAATGGATGGATGGATGGATGGATGAACTTAATTCAATAAAAATATGAGTGGTTATATGGAAATTAAAAATTTCCATCCATTATCTTCCACTTGTCACAGAGTCACGTATTGGGGCAGTAACTTGAGCATGGAGGCCCAGACATCTCTTTCCACAGTCACCTCTTCCAGTTCTTCCAGGACAATTTCAAGGTGTTCTCAGGCCAGCCTGAGAGACACAGTCCCTCCAACATGCCTTGGAGCTTCCTTGAGGTCTCCTCCTAGTTGGACATGCCTCTCTAGGGAGGCATCGAGGAGGCATCTTACCAGATGCCCTGACCTTCACAACTGGCTTCCTTCCATGTGGGGAAGCAGCGGCTCTATTCCAAGTCTTCCTAGGATAACTGAACATCTTATCCTATTTTTCAAGGGGAAGTTCAGATACCCTGTGGTGAAAACTCTTTTCAGCTGCTTGTATCTGCAGTTTCATTCTTTCACTACTCAGCATTTATGACCCTAGGTGAGGGTAGGAACACAGTCCAACCAGTAAACATTGAACTTCGCCTTACAGTTCACTTCAGCTATTCAACTGTTTGTACCAACATGCATGTATTAGACATGTTAAGCATTTTTACGTATGGTCTAACTACTGACACAAAAATTCATATTGTATCTTATCTGCTTTGTTTCCACTATTCTATTGTTAGAAAGGCTCAGTATGACTGACTTCTTGAAGAAGCTTGTGGAGGGACGCATAGGCACCACAGATTACAGGCACTGGAAACTACGCTACATCCAGCTAGTGGTTAATGTAACCCTAAACCACCACGTTGGAAATCACCCAATCCATACACTGTGGGAGGTGTGCATGGAAAATGGTGAGCTGCTGCTGTTTCTGCATTTAGCTTTTTCACTATTATTATCTGTTTCAATACCCCCCCCCCCCCCCCAAAAAAAAAAAAAAAAAAAAAAAAAGATTGAAGGAGCATATGAAAACTTCTGCTTCAAAAGATTAAACTTGGATAAAGGCTACCTTTTGAAATGAACTACTTATACTTACTGACCAAATTCTAATTTCTTGGTATTGTGCCATAGTGGAAGTTACAAACAACATGGAACAAAATGGTTTACTTGTATGGAGACTTGTGGGTGATATGAGTGCATTACATCATATTCTACATCATCCTTTATTTTCCATATCTTTAGCCGCTGTTGTCTTTGTGGCCCATGATGGAAATGCACAATGACAAAATCAAGGATTTAGAGCCCTTGTGGCTTGTATGCTGGCCAGTTTTTTGCTTTCATGGCATTGTCTGTAGGCAACAAATCTTTCAGGGACACAAAGCCAAGTCTGAATCTTTACATTTAAACATTTTATGGCAATATAAAAAAAAGAATAAATGAACACAAGTCAACTAAGTTGAATAGGGCTGTTTTGAGCCAGGACTGTAAATAATGCAAGCATAATTTAAATTCTTTGATGTCAATCTGCAAGATTTTTCTAACACGTTGGTGGGTTGTGTGATTTGGAAACCATCATGACTCACATTCTTGATACTTCATGAATTTATACAGAGGTCACAGCTAAGACTGAACGTTTAGAACACAACACATTTCTCTGTTTTACATTAATGATCATTTGGTTAAGGGATTGCAATTTGAATAACTGCAGAGAGAGATCCTTAATTAAATGCAGTTCTTTGTGGGAAAAACAAACAAAAAACAGATTGGCTAAAGTCTGGTTACATTACTGATTGTTGACAGTAAAAAAAAATCAACATGCAACAAACTGATTATAAGATAGTGCTTTGTGTTAATGTTCTTTCTACAGATTACAAACTGGTTGATTAAAAATATTACTATTTGAAAACCAGCAACGAGTCAGTTTTGAATTGAACCAACCCGTTTTAGGTCATTCAGGCTGGTTGATAACCTAGAATACAGGGTTGTTTCCTGGTAAAACAATAGGGCTAAAATTGTATTTGTTGAATAAGAGCTAGTAAACATTGAGTTAAAAAAAAAAAAACCCAGAATCTGGGTTACAACTTGGGATGAGCTAGCTAGCTGGCACTCACAGGTTTTGCACTCCTCTAACAAACAACAACTAATGTTTTATGAGAAACAAATTCAATGTCTAAATAAAATTAAAAAACAGCTTTTAACAAAGCCACTGCAGCACAGAGAGGTGTTGGGAGGAAAATAGAGGACATCAGTCTGTCTTGGCTGTACAGCAAACATCCATCCATCCATTATCTTTTACCCGCTTTTTCCATTTTGGGTCATGGGGGTCGCCGGTGCCCATGTCCAGCAATCACTGTGCGAGGGGCAGGGTACACCCTGGACGGGTTGCAAGCCCGTCACAGGGCCACATAGAGACAAACAACCATTCACTCGCTCACTCACACCTAAGGACAATTTAAAGTTACCAATCAGCCTAACATGCATGTTTTTGGTCTGTGGGTGGAAACCGGAGTACCCGGAGAAAACCCACGCATGCATGGAGAGAACATGCAAACTCCACCCAGAAATGCCCCTGAACCAGGATTTGAACCAGGGACCTTCTCGCTGAGAGGCAGCAGCTCTACCAGTTGTGCCACCGTGCTGCCCGTACAGCAAACAAAGTCCGGTTTGAGTTCACCCTCCCCCATCTAATTCCTAAGCCGTGCGTTCCTGCATGTAGTAGCCGGGCCATTAACCACTTCACTGCCGCATGTTTCACAGATGTTTATAACTCTGAAATGATAATTCAGTCCCCGGTGTTTCTCACCACCACTGAGGAGCTGACATCCCAGTTCAACTCTGTCTGCTTAAAGACTCTGGATCATGTCACTCCTGTTAAAACAAAAAATCAAAACTCAGAGCAGAACCTTGGCTGAATGACATCACCAAGGCCGTTAGGCAGTAGTGCAGGAGGGCAGAGCGCAAGTGGAGGAAAGACAGGCTGCAGCTCTCTTTTCAAATACTTAAAGAGAGTTGGCGCCGTTATCAGAAAGCAGTAAAAGCTGCTAAATCAAAATACTTTTCTGATATCATTACCTCAAATTCTCACAACCCAGGTGTCCTCTTTTCTACCCTAAACTCTGTTCTCCACCTCACTGAACCATCACCTCTGGAAGCCTCGACTGAGCTGTGCAAGAACTTCCTACATGTCTTTTTGGAAAAAATTGCGACCACCCGGGTTCCATTTCCCCTCCAACTCATGGTCCATCCATCACACCTCAATCTGTAGCTCTATTTGACCATTTTGAACCCATTATTCTATCTTCTCTAGAGCAGGTCATGTGCAGCTTGAAACCTTCTAGTTCCCCCTTTTGATGTGGTCCCCCCTCGACTACTAAAGGAGGTTTCCTACTCTAGGTCCGTCCATTCTTGCTATTGTAAATAGCAGTTTACCCACTGGTGTGGTGTCAAAAACCTTTAAACATGCTGCTGTCCAGCCTCTCCTAAAAAAATCAAACCTTGACCCCTCAGTCGTATCCAACTTCCAGCCTGTCTTCAGACTCCAATTTGTTTCTAAACTACTGGAGAAAACAGTTAAGTCCCAGTTGAAGTGCTTCCTGGAAGGTCACGCTATCTTGGAGTTATTCCAATCTGGCTTTAAACCTCTCCATAGCACTGGAACTGCCCTACTGAAGGTTTTTAATTACATTTTCTTAACCACAGATACCGGTGATTCTGTGCTGCTTCTCCCGTTGGACCTCACAGCCGCCTTTGACACCATCGACCATGAGATCCTCATTGCTAGGTTGGAGCAGTGGGTGGGCATCACGGGGACAGCTCTCATTTGGTTCGGATCTTACCTCGCTGACATATCCTTTTGTGTCTCCATCAAGGATTTTAGTTCTGCAGTGGCAGAGCTTAAATGGGAGGTTCCGCAGGGGTCCATCCTTGGTCCCCTCCTATTCTCTTTATACCTGCTGCCACTTGGTGCTATTTTCTGGAAACACAACATACCCTTTCACTTCTATGCCGATGACTGTCAAATTTACTTCCCCCTAAGACACAATGGTACATGCTCTATTCAACCGCTGCTCGACTGCCTGGCTGACATCATGGACTGGACGGCTTTAAATGTCTTAAGTTTCAATGAAAAGAAGTCTGAAGTCAAGTTGTTCCCTTCCAACAACACAATCACAAACCACATATTCCTGTATGTCTACAAATCGCTGAACAGCAACCCCCCCCTCCCCCATCTCTCTGATCTGCTACAGCCGTATGTCCCACCATGTTCCCTGAGGTCAGCAGACCAGTTGCTCCTCACAGTTCCAGGAACTCGTCTTAAGTGCAGAAGTGACAGGGCCTTCTCTGTAGCAGGCCCAAGACTTTGGAACGAGTTGCCTCTGCTTGTCAGACAGGCCCCCTCCCTTTCAAGTCCCATTTAAAAATCCACTACTAGTCAGTAGCTTTCAACACCAGATGATCTGTGTTTTGAACCTGCATGCTCCACACTGGTTAGTCGTCATATTTATTATCTGCATCGTTTTTATGTCTATATTCTGATTTACCTCAACTTTGTGTGTTGCCTGTTTTTCTGTCTGTACAGCACTTTGGTTGGCCTTGTCGCTGTTTTAAGTGCTCTATAAATAAAATGGTATGGTATGGTATTGGATGGTTTATTGTTTTCCAAGCATCACAGAAACATCAGTTACCAAAATGGCAACTGTGGAAAAGGTTACTTTTAGTGTTATTCATAAAATGTGGACACGCCTCAATATGTTTGTTTTAATGTATGTTTGGTTAATAAGCAATAGTTTGATCTTTAGTCTGTACTTAAACTTGGAGATATCCATAATCTCAAGGTTACACTTTGTATGTAGTGGCACTTTGGCACCACCAGAGGGCATCACTTGTGGTGAGTTGAATGTTTGTGAGTGTATGTAAAGAGAAGAAGAAAAACAAACTTTTTTGTGGCGTGGGAGCTGTGTGCCATGTGGTGAGGGAATAAAACTACCTGAAAATCACCAGATGTCCTACTTCTTCTAAAAAAAGTTCAACACAACCCTTCCATTAGACCTCCTTCTACATCCAGCAGTCCACCCATATATATATTCCCAGTCAGACCCCACCTTCAATTCAAATTGGCCAATCACCTCAGCCTTCCAGAGTGGGAAAACAACATGTATACTGTACAGATGCACAATTTACAAGTCAGCTTATTCTTTTTATTACTTTAACATTCTTCCAATTCACCACCAATCAAATTCCTGCTCTTATCAGCTCACTTCCTTTAAAGGAGCTGCATTTGAGGCAGGCCTCCTATTCAGCTGGAATGGAATACAAGATGGCTGCCACAGAGAACACACCCACATGGTAACAAACATTTCAGTAGTACTTTGGCACCTAACAGAATGTTCACAATCCCACACTTTAGAACTAAAATAGACAAGTTAAAGAAGAACTTAGTGCTTCTTAAGAGCCACATAGGTTAAACATCTTCTTGCAAGCTGTTTTGCTATCTTACTTTAACTTATAACATTCTAATGGACATTCTGGAGTCCTCCTCCAGAGATTTTTGAATAAAGTAGATGCCATTCTCTACATTCTGGTGAGTTTTAACAGATTGTTAAACCTCAACATTTACCTACATTTGTAAACACTTGATTCAATACCTATTTTAGAGAGCAACAAGAAATAGCCTGACCAACAGCTCTTCTTGTGTGAATAAAGCACACTCTGCTTTTCTCAAGCATTTTTGCACCTGCTTCAGTATTGTCTCTATTGCCACTGCCTTCATGTGCTTTAATTCTGAGTTGTTTAGTTGTGCAATGAGAATACTTTTTTTAATGAAACTAAATTGGATTGTCTTTTCAACATTTTTAATCGCTGTTATTTTGACAAATTGGCACCATTGTTTTTGATACGTGATGTATGTAACGTACATGATTACCCATCACACATTTCAGTTGTATTTTTAATATTCAAATTTTTTTAATGACCCACTTAAATAGTAAAACTGATTTTCAATTTAGTTGTGTTATTTATTTTTGTACATGTGTACAGATTTCCATTTTGCTTTAAATAAGTTAAATTCTGCCAAAATACTAAGACATGGCTCAGCAAACAGCTGGGTCAGTCACGTCCTCAACATTTTTTTTTGTTTTTTTTTTTGGGGGGGGTGGACACATTGTTTGAAAAAAAAAAAAGTGATGACTAATTAGAAAATAACTTTTCCCAGTGATTGCTTTTATGACTGGAACCTGGCATAAATACCGGTACTCCCTTACTGGAAAGGAAAAATGAAAAAAAATACCTTTTGTGATAAACCATTAGTCAACAGATTTATGCTTGTTCGCTTAACCCTAAGTCTTTAACTCAAACATGACCTCCCACCGTGGCAAGCATAACACTGCATTTCCCTGATGAGCAAAATTTAGCAGATGATCTTCAGTGAAATTAAGTTTTTGGCCAGTGAGTGCTGTCATGGTTCTTGTTTAGCTTGCGATCAATGAAATCCAGATCCTGCTACCTGTTTTGTACTGTTTAACTGATTGCATTGTGTTGCCAAGAAATGTTACAATGAGCCAGGAAAAGCAAAAAGGAGAAATAGATTGTTTTAGATACAACACGTGTGTCAAAATACTTTAAAAACAATTAGTCTAGAGAATCCATCACATGAAGTCTAATGTTCAGTGTGAGTGTCCCTGCTTTGCATTGTCTTATACCTACAGTATTTACAGATTTGGTTAATATACAGAACCTTTATTTATTGGCTCAGTTTATGAACTACTGAATTGCTAAAGAATGCTGGCATTTTTTGAGCTGTATTCAGATGGAGTGGCTTGGCTGGTTTTGTGATTTACTGTTTACCTCCTAAAACTGTGTCATTCCCAGACCCAGCCTTCCAAATGATTCATTTTCATCTGTGCACATCAGACAGATTATCAGTCTCTTCCCAGACTTCTGTGAGAATAAAGTAATTCGAAACAATTGCTATTGTGTAAATGGCAGAATGAAACAGAATCCTCCAAATGAAAAGTTTTTAGACAAAGCATCAAAGATGGTACAAAGATTTATGTTTGACTGCAACAAACAAGAATAATGAGGAACATTCATGGCAGATTATGAAACAATCTCCCAACATGCTCCAACTCCAGAAAGGTTCAGGAGTTTGAGTGCAGTATACTTCACTTTTGCTTCATCTTGATTAATCCTTTATCTCTTTCTCTTTATATTCCTCCAGTTTGACTCATCTGTTGTTACAGTTTGTAGTTACTACTGTAACTACAAAGCTAGGCCTGATAAGAAGTCATGATGCACGAGAAGGTTTTCTTTCTTGTGGTTTTATGTCAGCCTCCACATTCACTTCCTCTCCACTATCAGTTTTACTGCTGACAGCTGGAGACTGGACTCAGGGAGATGTTTGCCCATGAAATATGAGACGCTTGGGGCATGTTTAGATTAACACAGACCTCTCCACTTAACTCACCACAACATTTGCTTCACTGCTGAGAGGAGAGGCATTCATCACGCAAAGATGACAAAACATGAAACAGGATTACTTTTTGTCTTTTAGTACACCCCTCTTATATGTGGAAGCTAAGCACATACAGTAGATATGATTCCTGTTTTAGTGTAATGGTGACTAAATTGGGTGGCATGGTGGCTCAGTTGGTAGAGCTGTTGCCTCTCAGCCAGAAGGTTGCTGGTTTAAATCCTGGTCCGGGGCGTTTCAGGGTGCCGTTTGCATGTTCTCTCCGTGCATGCATGGGTTTCCTCTGAGTACTCTGGTTTCCTCCCACAGACCAAAAATATGCATGTTAGGCTGATTGGTAACTAAATTGTCTTTAGGTGTGAGTGAGAGTGTGAATGGTTGTTCGTCTCGTTTGTCTCTGTTCCTGTGATGGACTGGAGACCTGTCCAAGGTATCCCCCACCATTCACACAGTGATGGCTGGACATAGGCCCCAGTGAACCCTGTGACCCGATAAAGTTGGCGTCAGAGTCAGAGTTTCATTTATCATTCGCACCACATGTGGTACATGTGGTGGAATGAAATTTTGTATACAGGGTCCCAGTTACATCTAACGATAACATGTAAATAAAAAACAGTAATAAGATCTAAGATATGAACTAAGAAAAACATTAACTAATAATACGCTAAGCACTAGTAGTATAAAAACAATACCCGGAACAGCAGCACGAACATGAGTCTGTGTGTGCAGATGAGTACGAATGAACCCAGCAACATAAAACAGATCAGCAGCAACATGATGTGATTTTTCACAGTGATTATCCTGGTTAGATACTCATGAATCTATCAGCCTCAGGGTAGAAGCTGTTCCTCATCTAGTGGTTCTACACTTAATGCTCCTTAACCTCCTTCCTGATGGGAGTGGGGCAAAAAGTGTGTGTGCTGGGTGAGTGGGGTCCTTCATGATGCAGGTGGCCCTCTTCCTGTATCTAGAGGTGTAAAGTTTGTGATGTTGGGGAGACTGACTCCAACAGACCTCGGTGCAGCCTTCACCACTCTCTGCAAAGCTTTTCTTTCTGCAGCTGTGCAGCCTAAAGGAAGAAGTGAGTAAAGATAATGGAGGGATGGAGGGATAGAGGAATAGATGGATGGATATATGACTGGATGAATGAATGAAGGGATGGATGGATAGGAGGGAGGGAGGGAGGAATGGTTGGATGGGGAATTAAATTGTCCCTAGGTGTGAATGAGAGAGTGAATGGTTGTTTGTCTTGTTTGTCTCTATGTGTCCTTGTGATGGACTTGCGACCCGTCCAGGGTGTACCCCGCCCCTCGCACAGTGATTGCTGGACATGGGCACCAGCGACCCCCGTGACCCAAAATGGAATAAGCGGGTAAAGATAATGGATGGATGGAATTAAATTGTCCCTAGGTGTGAGTGAGAGAGTGAATGGTTGTTTGTCTCGTTTGTCTCTATGTTCCTGTGATGGACTGGAGACCTGTCCAAGGTGTCCCTTGCCTCTCGAACAGTGACTGCTGGATATGGCCACCAGTGACCCCTGCAACCTGATAAAGGAAGAAGCAGATATACAATGTAGATAATGGAAGGGTAGATGGGTTAAAATGATGGATGGATGGATGGATGGATGGATGGATGGATGTTCAAAAAAGATTTCTGCTCACATACAGTAGACTACACTTGGAAGTTCATTTGTGTATTTACTTGCTCTATTTAAACTTTGCTTCAGTCACTTGAAATGATGTAGAATATTTCAACAACTATTATTATTATTTTTGCATTTGGTTAAAAAAAAATCTTGTAATAATAAAAGCAATAATCAAAATATTTAGACAAATGTCAAAATCTCACCATTAGAATTTTTTTTTCTTTCAACATGTAAAAAAGAATTAAAGATTCAACCAACATATTGCATTCAAATGTGGTCTTCATCATAGCTGTTGTCTAAATAGTGATATTATTTTTTATGGCATTTTGTACAAGTAGTCATACAATGAAACTTAGTGATGGTTTCTATTTTTAGTTACTCTTCCTTTCTTATTACTATGGCTTTCATTACCATCTTTGCCAAAAAATTAATAAGGACCTGGTCAAAATGAGGTTTGTTTAAACCAGATCTAAATGATGTCTCATCGTGAAAAGCTTTTCAGTTTTTTTTTTTTTATTATGTAGCATAGTGGTTTGTATCAGGCTGCTTTCCTGTTTCTTGCTGTCACCTGCTTTGTTTAGTCCTCTATTTGAGTTTGCAGTTTTGAAGAGATAACTTTACAAATGTCAACTTTCTTACACAAAAATCAATGTCTAGGTGAACTTATCTGGGTACCATGTATCCCTATAATAAACATACCCAGACTAACATACATTCCACTCCATGATTTTGTGGTCTGACGTGTCTGCTGCACATCCCACTCCACCCTCATCCAGCTGCATGGTGCCTTCCAGCTTTATAATTAATGGTAAGGAAGAGCACTTCAGGTTGCAAAGGTTATGGTGTAACTTTTTATTGATGATAGGAATCATTTTTCTCTCTTACGACAGTAATTACAGTATGACTCAAAGTTACTTTCATCTGAATTTAAAGTTTCCTTGAACACTGAACACCTTTCAAATGTTTGCATTCTTCAGGATTGCTGATGGTTAGGGTTAGTTAAAAATATATATATCAAGAAGGAGAATCATTTTGTAGGTCTCAACATTGTGCTATGTCTCTCAAAGTCAAAAGGATTTTGAAATCAGTGGCATTTTTTTTAACGTGTTTTGTGACATTGCAGTCATGTTAAATTGTTTAACATTGTCATGTTTTCTGCCCTGTCATGCTCTGATCTCAAATCTTGCTTTCCAGACACGCCCACTCTGCACCTCTGCTTAATCATGCTCATGCCATGCACCTGTGACAAAATACAATATGCACATGAACAAGGTGGTAGGGAGTATTATATTCATAATTAACACACATTATTTATATAGATAGATAGATAGATAGATAGATAGATAGATAGATAGATATAGATGTCTAGCTAGCTAGTCTCACCTGTGTCCAGTCTTAATCACTCCAGATGTTTGTCATCTTGTCTCATCAGTGTGTGTACAATTCTTCATCCTTGTGTCCTGTCAGGTGTCTGTGGACTGTCTTCTTAAGGCCACATGTTTCTGCTCTCCTGTCATCTCCCTAAATGTAAGTTTTTTTTGACTGCCCCACATTTAGTGAAGATCTGACATATTTGAGACAAAACGTTGTGTTTAAATTAATTTTATTAGTATTGCTTATTGACTGACATTGTGCTGTTTGACCTGAAAACTTTGGGTCAGTTTCTAAAGTAATACCTAAATGCTGTAATTTTATTTATGTATTTACCATTATAAATATTTTAAATCTTTTTTTTTTTAATTTAAGATTAGTACTGTACAACCACCAAAATAAATGTGTTTAATATAGCACTTCAGAAAGACATCTTTTGGAAATTCCATTTCCTTGTTTCATTCACTGTAAAGATCTGACATGTACTTTACACAAAACTTCAATTTTAAAGAAAACATGGACTGAACATCAGAACAGCTCAGATTGCACCTGGCTATGAAGTTGAGAGGATTTTTCTTCAACTCGCTGAAAGAACTCAACTGACCGAGTCCTTGGAAGGCAGTACCAGCTTAATGTTTCTGGACAGCAGCAAGAAGTTCTGTCTGCAACTTGAAAGCACTGATTAAAGACTGCTTCCTATAGAATAACAAAACCACTGGGCAACGTTTTCAAGACATTTTTATTTTTGCAGCTGCACTTGTCTGAACCGTGCATAGAGCAGGGACTTATTATAGAATAATTATACAATGTCATCTTGGCCCACATTTGCAGCAAACGCACCAGTTGTAATCATATGCTTCTAACTACAAGGAGAGCAGCTCTGAAGCCAAACCTTCCTGAAAATTGTACAGTATCTTAGGAACAGAATTCTGGACATCTGTCAGTACATTCTGCTTAACGGAGCCAGGCTGTTTGAGAGGGAAAACTAAAGAGTTCATGTTTGGTTATTCACTTTTCTCTTCTGCCAGTGAACAAAGACAGAAACCAACATTTTGGATCACATCCGCAAGAAGCAACATGAACAAGAGGTTCTGACTCCACCAAAAAAAAAATCTTAAAAAAAAAAAAAAAAGAGTAAAAAAAGCCAACAAATTTCCAGAAACCAAAGTCCAAACTGCTTAAAAAAGCTTTTAATTCCTGAGTAAATGCTATGCCTTTCAGATTGATTATTACAAGCAAGTCAAACAATTTGTCATAACAAATTTAGCTGCAGACAAGACATTTTAAGGCCCGAAGTTTGTACCATCTGATCTTTGTAATTGTTTCAATGGTGCCAGCATGTAGAATAACTTTTTAAATATGTGCCACGCATGCTGAAACGTGTCACTTTTTATGACACGCACTGTTTTCATTCTTCTAAGCAATACGCACTGCTTTGAAACAAGTGAACCTTAAGCTGATGCTAAAGATTGTTATTCTGGATTGTCTGAGGTGCGTGTTTGGTTGTCCAGGCAACATCAAATCCATCTGCGTTATAAAGCATCCATGTGTCCTCTTTGTTTCTGAAAACAGAAAACTCCCTCATTTGTTGATAGTTTTACAAAATAGCAGAACACTGTGATGCACCACATGGTTTTACTTTATTTGTTCTATGTCAACAAAAAAGAATCTCAGTGAAAGATACCAACTCATATTCCCAGTCATGGTAGCAACACATAATATAGCCATGTATAGAGTACATACAGGTAAACTGCAGTGACTTGTTATCCACCTGGTATGTACTGAGCTGTATTATGTTTTACAACGGTAGTTCTTTAGGAAAATCACAACAAAATGAGTTCAGCAACTGCCTCTGAAGTGTGCATGTTGCAGAGCTTTACAATAATACAAGACTATTATAATCATAATCAGAAGAATTTAAATGCACATCTTGTTCATCTGAGAATATAAATGGTTGTTAGCAGTAGTGGCCGGTCTGTAGGGGAGAAAAAAATAATTGCCGCCATAAAGTAGTTCCTCCTAATAAATAATGTAAATTACCTATTTACTAACTTGGCTGTGTATTGTTTCGTTAGTGTAGTTTTCAAATATTTTGACAATTAAGTTGACTTAAAATACAGGGTGCAGGTGTGCAGTGGAGAGCTTCTTGTGCTCCAGCATCAACGTGTGGCATGGAGGCTGCACAGCTGCAGAAAGAAAAGCTTTGCAGAGAGTGGTGAAGGCTGCACAGAAGACTGTTGGAGTCTGCCTCCCCACCATCACAGACAGCTACACCTCCAGATGCAGGAAGAAGGCCATCTGCATCATGAAGGATCCCACTCACCCAGCACACACACACTTTTTGCTCACTCCCCTCAGGAAGGAGGTTAAGGAGCATTAAGTGTAGAACCTGTAGACTGAGGAACAGCTTCTACCCTGAGGCTGTTAGACTCATGAATCTCTAACCAGGATAATCACTGTGGAAAAAAATCACTATAATGCCACTTCTAAAAAAGTTAAGTCTGGTCCTCTGGACATTCAAAAAACAAAACAAAACAACAACAAAACAAAAAAATGTAGAAACGTTTCGTCTTTCATCCGAAAAACTTCTTCAGTCTGAGGTATATAATGCCACTTGTTTGTTATGTGCTGCTGATTATCAGTGCTGCTGATTTATTTCATGCTGCTGTGTTCATTCGTACTCATCTGCTCACACAGACTCATGTTCGTGCTGCTGTTCGGCATGTTGTTTTTGTACTAGTAGTGCTTAGTGTATTTTTGGTTTAACAGTTTTTCTTAGGTCATATCTTGGATCTTATTGTTTTTTTTTGTTTGTTTGTTTTTACAATTTATACTTTTGTTGGATGTAACTGGGACCCTGTGTACACAATTTCACTCCACCAGATGTACCACATGGTGCAAATGACAAATAAAGAAACGTTTGGCTTTTACTTAAATACATTTTTACTGATACATCCTCACTTTTCTTTTTTTTTTTTTTTTTATTCATCATTATGGGGCAGTACCGTTCAGCAATCAGCATTCAGCAAGTGGATTTGAACGTGCGGCCAGTGATCTGAACAGACAGGTCTAATAGTTTGGGACATCTAATTTTCTGCCCTGTGGACACATTCGGCTGATTTTAGCACATTGATGTGACCACTACCTTGACTTGCCGTGAGCTCAAACCCAGGAATAGCTGCAGTGAAACCTGTTGAGACCAACGGTGGTGATATTCTGTTTTTAAATCCATTTGGAGCAGACAGAGGCGACCAGAACAGAAAACTGAGAACAGAGGAATGTCAAAGAACAGGGAATTTCTATCAAAATGGAAGGCCTTTATTTAAACAAATCCATGGCTTCTGGGTGTGTGGCGGTGGTGGATTAATGGTTGAAGCAGTGGTCTTAAAACTGTTTGTAGATTCAATCCCCACTTGAATTTCTATTTGATTGGGTGATGATAAATTTGATCATTTTTCACTTTTATATTATTTTAGCTGCTTCACTGAACTTTTTTCTCCCATTTCACTGTGATAATCTGGAGTATTATTCCAGAATAATTACTTCAAATCAAATTAGAAATACAATTCAGAAAGCTGTCAGCTGGGGGTGGGAGGCATCCATTTCTGTGATTTATTAGAAAAAACTGTTTTGCACAAGACAAAACCTTGACCCGCAGGAAGGAGAAGAAAGGCAGAAATGTTGTAACTACAAACAAAACAAGAATAAATAATGCATTAAACAACAAATATTCTTATTTTTTCCCCCATAGAAAATGTAATGCAATTTTTAAAAATCTGTGTGATTCAGGAGATTTTCTACCCCACTATTTTTTTTGTTCATGAGCCACCACTGGTTGTTAGTTTTGTTTGTTTCATTGTGTCCCAGTGATGGACTAGTGACATGTTGTGTACCACGCCTCTCCCACAGTGACCAGTGACCCGCACAACCCGGAAAAGTAAAAAGTGCTTAATTACAATCTATGGATGCCGTTTGCAGTTTGCAGCATCTGCAGTATTGTGGACACTGCGCTGGTCTGTTGTGGTGAAGGAGGTGCTAAGCTGTAAGTCAAAACTCTGTTTAACGGTCGGTGTTCGCTACCCTCACCAATTGTCACAAGCTCTGGGTAGTAACCGAAATAATGAAATTGTGGATACAGGAGGTTGAAGTGAGTTTCTTCTTCAGGGTAGCTGGGCTCTCCCTTAGACATAGGGTGAAAAGTTCAGTTATCCGGGAGAGATTTAGAGTAGAACCGCTGCTCCTCCACATCGAATGGAGCCAGTTAAGGTGGTTCAGACATCTGGTAAGGATGCTTCCTGGGCGCCTCTCTATGGTGCTTCAGGCATGTCCAACTGGGAGGAGACCCAGGAAAGATCCAGGACACAATGGAGAGACAATGTCTCTCGATTGTCCTGGGAACGCCTTGGGGTCCTCTCTGAAGAGCTGGAAGAGGTGGCTGTGGAAAGAGATGTCTGGGACTCCCTGCTCAAGCTGCTGCCCCCGCAACCCGACTTCAGAACAAGAGGAAGATGATGGATGGATGGATGGATGGATGGATGGATGGATGGATGGGTGGATCTTGTTCTTTGTGCAGAAAAATATGTATTGAATGAATAAATGTTTAATGTGTCTTTTAAATATAAAACCACTATTTATAAGAAATATTAGGTTTATTAGAATCAAATCCATATGCACAAATGCTAAGATATTGGCATTGATATTTTTTATTATTATTATTCAAATCCCTATCAGATTGGATTATGTTTCCATTTGATGGAATCCCTCTTCACAATACTGCACAAAACACAAATAATCTCAACAGAATGAACATATGTTCAGCTTATAGTTCTGATTGATATCTTGTGAAAAACAAAAAACAAATTTAACGACAAATGGTTTAGCTTTGTGAAGGGTCAGTTTTATTGAACTTAAACACAACTCTGTAGCTTACACCTGTGCCTCCAATCATCTAACAATAATTATCAGGTACAAAGGCTTCACTGTCAAAAAATAAAGAAAAAAAGGAAGAAAAAACACATTTAGGAAATTTTAACATCATTTTGGCAAAGAGTTTTTATATTTATTAAGCTAGGGTTTATTTAAGTCCCTGCTTTTTCAGAAAAAGTCCACAGCTTCACCTCAGGTTTAGTTTTAATGTATTGTGTTGCATTTACTTTTGTGTCTTTTGTGTGTAAAAATTACTTCTTTCTATCTCTTTTCTATTTTTTCTACAATAAAATAAGGTTATTCTTTGTAATATTTTCTTTGTATACAAACTATTATTTCTTTTTTTTCCCACTTTGACCTTTAAATGGATCTTCCTACATTGTTTTAATCCTGTGTCTTGTTGCGCTGGGATGCAGTGATGCTCAGATTGATGCTGTAACTTTTCTCTGTCTCGGTGCTGGGGGAGGGCCATGAGACAGCTCTCCAAACGTTTGAGTTTCCAACTGCCAGAATCCTACAAGCCGTTGGAGTTCAGCGCTCCTGCGTTTGTCCTGCCTCCTCACGGTGCGCAATTCTCAGGGAGGAAAGTATCCTGCGCTTTTTTTTTTTTTTTTTCTTTCTTGAAAGCTCTTCACCATCAGTGTGAGAGCTGGGCTTAGGGGGCGAACGAATCTGAAGTGCCCAATCTGCCTGAAAGAGAAACCCGTTAACTTCACACATGGCGTTGTAGAATAAGCCTGTTTTCTTTGGATTTAAAAAAAAGGATAGCTTTTTTTAAATATATATAGCTATTTATATATAAGTCGCCCGTTTTTTGTGTAGCTGCGGGTGCTTCAGCATGGAGATGCAAAGATGGACCATCAGGTGGAAAACGAAAAGGCGTCTATGGGATTCAACGTTAGCCGCTGTGATCACGTTAATTTTAATGCTACAAACGTCAAATGTTAAAGCAGGTAAGATGTTTTTGGCTGTAAGTGTCTGTTGCTGTGGATTGTTCAGGACTTTCAGACTGGCGCACAGCCTAACGATGGCAGTGGGTTCACAGAAGTTTACGCGTGACACCATGTCTCTCAACTTTTAGCGTTATTGCTGAGGTGATGGTGGGGGTGGGGGGACACTGAAAACTGTTCACAGCGAACCAAACGTTTATTTGTTAATGTATATTGCGTCCAAATGGACGGGGATACTTCTGTATGCCTGCCATCCAGGTGTGGTCAGCAGCGGGAGTGCGCGTGGTGTTAATTACCGCAGATACGCTTCCAGCAAAAATGATCAGTGCCAGCACTAATGATGGTCATTAGTTGGGATGACTGAGAAATAAAGTTTTAATCTGTCGTGTAGGATTTAAAGCAGAATTTGTTACAGGAAAATAGCTTTTATTTCAATCCATCACCTGGACGCTGCTGGAAACATTTACTGTTTTACGCACAACTTTTACGCACGACACTTGATGGTAAACCACTTTCCGCGAATGACATGTGACATGTGATATGATATGTTTACACATGTTCATTGCAACATGAACCCAGTAATGTATAAACAATCTTCAAAGTCACAAAAAAATTGCGTTTTTCTTACAGACTATTCCAATTACCCTTTTTATCGTTTATGCATGACACCTGCCTCATGGTTGCGCAGTGACTTTAAACAGCTACATGGGTTTTGTGATAGTTTTTGGATGGTTTTATAATAGCTGGGCAAAAGATCGGAATTCTCTGAATAAAAATTCATATTCTGGCTCATAGGATCACCTTTTTTCCACATTGTCCAGACTCTCACTGAATCCAAGAAGGGGCGTTAATGGAAAAAAGGGGAAGAAAAACTGCAGTGTTTTCTTTGCTTAAGAAGACGTACATGGGTCACATCAACTGCTTTCCTTTGTGGAACCATGAGAGCCATTATTTAGTTTAGCTTTGCCAGAACACATTGAATACTCACATAGTTGCACATATACAAACATTTATTATTTAACATTTTATCAGGTCACGCAAAAGCAGACTTTCAAATACTTTAGAATTCAAGGACTTATACAACTTTACATGAAATATTCCTTAAAATAATGATTTAAAAGCTAAAGTAACTTTTTTTATGATCAATGCCAAGTCGACAAGACGTACTCTATTCAATTCTATCATTGTGTATATTTTTGTAAAGTTCCCATGATTGAAAAGTAATCACCATATACCCCACAAAATAAAAGAATCACTCTACTGTGGCATTCTTGCTGATTGCCCAAAACGTCTGCATTTTGACAGATATTTGGGCTAGCCATAATTCCATGATGTGCTAGCGAACGTTTCCAGGGTGCTTTAATTGCTGCCTGCATTGCCAGCTCTCAGTAGACGGCAGTGACGCAAAAAGACAGATGAGGCGTCCCGAGATGCTGCTGCATGACCACAGAGCCACAGAGACAAGAAGTTAGAATGTCACAAGTCCAAACAGTTATGGTTCTGATGACTTATGGGATGGAGAGTTCAGGTTTTTTTTTTCTTTCTATAGTAATGAAAATGGTAATGTTTCAAGGTGTCTCATGAAATTGCTGTAATCCATTTTCAGCATGGGGACTTTCATGTCAACACATGTTTCTTATTACATGTCAGGAGCTTGTCAAAATGGCTGATAGTATATCACCAGTCCATGACACTAACTTCAAAAATGTATCATTAAAAATCAGAGACTTACAAATTACCCCTCAGACAAGACAGCTTTGGTACCTTTGGCACGAGAGAACTGTCTGCTCTCTCTTGTGGTTTTGCATCCTTATCATTAAAATCCGTTTTCTTTCTTTTTTTGAGCAAAAGGAAGAAAGTCTTTTTTTTTTCTTTCTTTCTTTCCAGGATGTGAGAGGATAGCACGCAGCCCGTACTTCCTCTGAGGTTGAAAAAGTTAAAAAGCCGTGCCTACTCATTCAGGGTCTTAAATGGTTTTGGGATATTGCCTATTTTGAGGGGGGTGGGGGGCTTCTGTGGAGAAATGACTGTGGAAGAAGCAGGGGTCTGACGAGTAAGGGGGTGCTGGTGGGTGGGTCTGTGGGGGGTTCTTGGCCAATTCAGCACATCTGGAATATATGAGGCCTTGAGGTATGCAGCACTGCAGAAAAGCATTCTAAAACTCACAAAGAGACCTTCAGTCCAAACTTTTCTCTCTTTTTTTTTTTTTCAAGAACCAGTAGCGCTGTACTTGGGACAATATTTAGAGGAACCACAGACTATTTTCCCTTTGAGCCATTTTGTGTGAGGTTTAGAACCTGGCATGTGTTTCCTCAATTTTTCTCTCCCTTCAAAAAAACTGCAGAGTCAGTTCTTCAGCAGTGGTACCCTCAGATGATTGAGTTTAACTAAAATAAATTAAAAAAAGATTAACTTTTTTTTTTTTATTGATTACTCAGCAGTTTTCTTTTGAAATACAAAGGTAGGCAGGAAATTGTCTTCTCCGGTCCTTCCCAACACTTAAAAACCAGATCTTTGAAAGTTCACATCAGCTTCAGGATTCAACTCAAGTGGGTTTGAATCACTGCTTATTGTTCACCATGAACGTTGCATCCTGACGGAGTGTTCTCACATTGGTTTCATGTATGTTTTAGTTAGGGGGGTAAAGGGAGTGGTGCCAACACCATAATGGTTTCAACATGTGGACTTTCAGCTCCACCTATCAGAACCCTTCCTGGTCTCTACAAGCAGATGGGAACTGCACAATCAGCACTTCCTGTCGTCCTATGCCACATGACTCAGAAAGAGAAAGATGCATAAAAGTTTATAAAATAAAATGTCAGTTGTTTTTTTTTATACTTAATAATGTGGAAAACTTGTAGTTTGTTACCAAATAAGATATGCATTACTTACATTTTATATATGTATAGGTTAAGTACCTATAAATATAAATATATATATATACACATTCTGTAACATTCTATAACAATCTGTTTTTTTACATAGTTGTGTAAAAATTATAGTTCTCTTTTGTAAATACAGTTTATGTTTCATTACCATGCTTTACTGAGTGTGTTAGAGTTTAGAGCTCTTTAATTTTTCTGCTTAGACCCATTTTTTACATTTACAAGACGTTTCTATTTGAAGCGTGTCTGCCTTTCTGTTAAAGGTCACGTTGGGCTTGTACGGTTGGTGTCGTCATTCAAACACTGTTTATCATTTCTGGGCCTTTGAGGGAGGCAGATTTTACTTAATGACTCAGTGGAAAACAACAAATGAGTCAAGTGACGACTAGACATGGCTATGATGATTCTTGTTGCTTTTGTTGCTGCGGTTTCTGCAACATTTCAGTTTGGGTTGTAGAGGAACTTTTCTCAAGATCTTTGGCCAATTTACCATTTGAACAAACACTGTTTCCATGTGTGCTTGTCCTTTATCAGAGTATCTATAACGCTAGAACAAATCACATTTATTTTCACTTGCAGTTGGTTATAAGGCCATATAAAGCCCCAGAAACCCATTTCCCCCCTAATTAAATAGTATAATATTAGTTGTTTTTTTTAACTTTTATTACTCTTTAATTTTAAAGTTTCACTTAAAGCAGAAGCTTTGTTTCCACATGAAAACTAACATTACATTTAATAAAATAAAAATAAAATGTTGGTTATTTGATGGCATACACAATTGGTAGCTAATGCTAGCCTAAAATGAATTGTTTTGTATTAATAGTTGCTCAAACATAGTTAAAAATGCTTCCTTTAAAGTTTTCAAGCTTTGCCTCCATTGACTTGTTAGTTTAACTTGTATCGTCTTATTCTACATCATTTCTTCAAACCCGTCAGGAAAACTGCAACAAAGATTTACGACGTGCCACTTTTACTGTGGAGTCTAGTGGAAATGTTGTACACTGTTTTACCTGACACTAAAATACACACAAGTCACACAAACCCGCTTTGTTACGGCTACCAAATTAAAGCCACAGTGTTGGCCTTTATTAAATTTAGACTTCTCATCAGTAGTTTTGTTTATAAGTTCCCATTTCTAAGTTCGACAGCAGCTAGGATTGATGGCCTCTGCTCACTGAGTATGTTCAAACAAATGGCAGACATGCTTTAATCACAGACGACGCCAACACTGTTGTTTATTTCACAGCATTAAAACAATCTGCTCAGTGCTTTTCATAATCTCACTGTGGCTGATGGTGTGCCTCGAGGAAGTGAGGGCATTCTGTAGGAGTCCAAGAATACAAACAGCTGAAGCAGCAGCTGGAAACAAAGATAAAAAGGCGAAAAAGAAGAAGGTGAGAGTGAAGGACCAGATATGTAATTATACATTTCAAGGTTGGGCAGTTTGGACACACCCACTCATACAAAATGAATGGGTATGAGTGTCCAAAGCCTTCATTCTTCCAAAATACAGTACATTGGTGGTAAATGAAATGCAATTTTTGTCATGTACTTTTGGTTACGCTAAAGGCAGATTCAGCTCTCTGCTAATTCAGTGTCAGTAAAGTACGTCTGTAATATTTACAGCAGCTGGACGGCTCTGTGTTAAAAGCTGTATCGTTGTAGTTTTGTCTTATCATGTCTGAAGGCCTCATTTTTTTCATGTTTCAAAAATGTAACAGATTCAAAATCAGAAACATTTAAATTTAATACAGTAAAATAAATAAATACATAAATAATGTGACACTGGTTGAGTTTCAAATGAGCAGTTTTTTTATGAATAGTACTTTTAATCCATGTATTTTAACTACATGAGCAGTTGTCATGAAAAGAGCTTGAGCACCATATACTTGAGCTTTTATTGTGAAAACTGAAGACAGCTTTTGACTGTATGTAACTAAGATGATGTTTCTGAAAACCAGCATAAAGAACACTTAAAATATCTTTTCATGGCTATGATGTACACATATCAGCACAAACAATGTATTTCAAATAAATAAAAAAAACTTGGAGATGTAGACTCATTAGTATAGTGCTATTGCTACATCCTCAAATGTCCTGAAGGAATTCAACTGGCAGCTTTTCCACTATGGGATATGTATATTATCTTTATTAGGATACAAAGTAAAATATATATATATATCCTGAGGGGTGCATCTACAAACCTTAAGACCTTTGC
Source organism: Nematolebias whitei (assembly GCF_014905685.2). Classification (NCBI taxonomy): domain Eukaryota; kingdom Metazoa; phylum Chordata; class Actinopteri; order Cyprinodontiformes; family Rivulidae; genus Nematolebias; species Nematolebias whitei. The sequence goes on from NC_056506.1 coordinate 42,340,559, forward strand.
AGGATTTAGCTTGTAACTATGTCCCCAGTTCTCTCTTAAACCCACAATCCCAAACCCTTAAATCAAAATTTTGCCCATGACTTAAACAGCAGCAGGGGGGGGAAAGAAAGAGAGAAACTGTGTTTATAGTTCAGGTCCCAAGTCCACTGATAGAAAAGAGCACTAGGAGAGTGTAAACGAGTGTTTAGAAGCCCATAAAGCTGCCTCCCCCACTGTGTTTTATTTATTCTGAAGACCTGCTGATCAGCAGCAGTGAGGTTTATCGTCACATGGATAATGTGGCTCTTCAGCTGCAGGGCTAACGGTGGTGGTTAGGTGGAGGCCAATTATGCCTGCAAAATGGTTGCTAACATTTTTACTGCTGTTCTTCCAAGGCAGCTCGTAAAGGAACAAAGAACTGGGCTGACAGATTTAGCCAGCAGTCTGTGAAGAGGCGAGGAGTTTAATTGGTGCAAACGTTGGTTTATCATCCACTTGGCGGGTTTAATTAGATGCTAACGTTCGAGCATTGCTTAAAGTTTACAAATGAAATGAAACACACTGTATCTTATACATCAATGTACAAGAGACCATTGCTTTTCATAAAAACTATGTAATCCTAATGCAATGTATGTGCTTATTATGGTAGTTGGATATTTAGCTCCATAGACAAAATAGTGTTGTACAACTTGCACCTGTTGAGTCTGTAACATTAACTTTATTGTACATGTAAATGACACTCAATGTATTTAGACTTTAGAGTTATTCTGAAATTGTAATACTTAAATAATGCCAATTCATGTCAGGGTGGTATTTTTTTCCAATTTTTTCAGATGGACTTGAATGCATCATCTGTTGTAAAATGCTATTCTGCACTCACACTGAGTTGTGCTTTCACTATAGAGCTTAGGAAATACGTAAATTATTTTTTACTGCTGAGTTATTTGCAAAGTTTAATCCCAAAAATTATCATTCTTTTGCATAGAGAAATGCAGTTTGCACACTTTAACCAGATGAATATGGAAAAGCCGAGTGAAGCATTAACGCAGGGCAAATTTACTCTCAAATCAGTGATTCACAATGTTTTATTTTCGACTGGATGAAAAAGTGAAAGTTAACCAGTTCTTTCATTGCTTCCTCAGCTGAACCAGTGGATGTACTAAAAGTGCTAGACTTCCAGAGCTCTCCTGAAGGAATCCGGAAAACGCCCGGTTTCTGCTCAGTCCGAAGAGGATCCAAACCCGACATAGCTTTCAGAGTGGGAAAGAAGGCTGAAATCAGCACTACGACCAAACAGCTCTTCCCAGGTTTGTAAAGGAACACCACACGTCTCTCAGACTACTTCCAATTAAAAACTTTGGTAAACGCACATTTCAGTGAAGCAAAAAAAGTCTAGTCTCTATCAAAAATGGATTTTTATTAAAATAAAAAGCGCATGACGTTTGCCTGATTATCTTTACTCTTTCCTTTATTTTGAGCAAAATAACAAATAAATCAGAACATGATTTCAGTGAGTTTTGAGACTTAATTGGCAGGTGCTTTTCATCAAGATATGTTCCATTTTGATAGTCCACTTCTGTGTTTGTGTGTTAAATTTTGTCAAAGTTATTATTTTTTTTAACCTTACAGGCATAATAGTATAAATTCATATCATCTCAAAAAGGCCACACTGATTATGATCATGAACATATTATGAACTGAAATTTTGTCAAGCTTACACCGACATAAGAAAATACATTTAGTAAAAACGTCATTGATGTTTAAATAAACTTCAAGAATCTTTAAAGCATGAAAGCCTTTAGTAGACTTTCACATATGTGCATCATTTATCTCACTACATATCTTGACTGGTAAACTCTTGCTTAATATTTTTAACCCATAACAAAATGAGATAAGTATATATTAATAAGATACTGTGAATTATCTTATTAATATAAAAGTAATGAGCTGCAGAACCACTGACATTAGGCTAATATTTGCTTCTTGCCAAGTTCTAGTGATGTTAGTTTCTTTTATTTAGCCTATTGGTTTATTGAAACAAAAACATCTCGTAATGTTTCTACATAATGGATAATGACATATTGCAATACAAGTCACGTAACTCTGTGGGTTGTTATTTATTTATTCCTGGGGCAAAGTGTGGAAATAGCCTCTAGTGACCTACTTATTTTAAAAAGAACTTGGCAAAAAGGACTGGAGAAATTTACTTTCATTATATGAATTGTCCCCCTCTTAGCAGTGGTTTTCTCCCTAAATTTAGCAGAATCTTAAAGAACGAAAATGAAGTCAAAGCCAAAGAATATTTAAGTATTAGCAAATAGTTATATAATTGTCGGCTTAAATTACGTGCACAGTAACAGGGAAATTTGAGGGTAAATTAGAGGTGTCAAAGCCGAGCTGCCATTAAGTGTCAGAAAATGTTCAGGCAAAATAATTTGACTTTTATTTCATCGAGATTAGTTGGGTTTTCTTAGAAGCAAGCTGTTATGGTTTTAAAAAATGACGTTTGTTTGAATTATTTGATTTACTTCTCTTGTGAAACTTGGGACTCCATGCTGAGTTATTTCAAGGCATGCCAGCAGCTCCTTTTAGCCTACATCATAAATACAACTGGACTTTAGATTTTAATGTGAGTAAAGAAACTAATAAACTTGACAATGCTTTCTTTAGCTTTTATTGCACTACTGCCCCTGTAATGCCAATAAAGAGGGACGTGTGAAATATTCAAAAAGCGTTCAATACAAAAAACTGAGAATCTTCACCAGCGACGTGTGAAATAACACTTAAAATTCATTCAACGTTTATTTGTGCAGGTTAGTCACATTGAGTCGCGAGGACTCATTTACAAGAGAGACCTATTAATAATTCTTGTATCCAAACAAAAGGAGGTGGTGGAAAAAAGGAGAAGCATCCACAGTCTCGAAGTCCAACAAATTCACCTTATCAACGAGGCAAGAGTTGCTCCAATTCCAGCAAACCCAGCTACAGATATTAATACTTTCCTGACTGTTGACTTGGGATTTGGTTCCCGAAAGAACTCCACAAAGCCAATCCAGGAGTTGTTTGTGAGCAGCCAATCCCTCTAGTAAGACAGCAGTCACATGGACATCTCCTTGTCCACCAGCTCCACACAGCTCTCCCTCCCCATCTCATTCAGGTACTGAGACACCGCTACTCCAAAATCCACCAGGCTGGCAATACGACTCCAGTTGGTGGCTCCATCTGCAAAAAGGTGGCAGGCTACTTCCGATACAAACTTCATGTTTCTTTTGTTGTTCAAACCCAGTTTCTTGATCACCAAACCCAGTTTCTTGATCAAATGAGAATCAGTGTTTCACCTGGAGGTCGTTCACCACTCTCTTCATCGTCGATAGCTCCTTGCTCTCAGACCACTGAGCTTTTTATAGTCCAGTAAACTCTTAAAAACCTGACAATAAGTTGCCTTGTCTCGTTCTCCAGCACCTCATACCCAGCACTGCTGGGGAAGTCGGCTTCACCGTGCATCTCCACCGGGGTGCTCGGTAATGAGCCATGGTCATCGCTGTGGCCGAGCTCCTGGTAGCATTTCTCAGAATATCAATTCAGCGTAGCCATTACCAGGTCCTTTGGCTGATTCACGGAATTACAGGACGCTACGTGGCCATTAGCAGAGTCTACCGGGTGTCCACGGAGATCAGAGGCGAGCAATCTCTGTGTAGTCCATGGTCTGCAACTCCATTTTGATGAAGAAAGACATGCAAGTAGCTTGGTTTCAGCTTTGGGAACATATTTAAGTTTTGAGTGACTGCCTAAATATTACGTTCAACTAGTTCTCAAATACTGTTTAAGCCATTTTAAATTTGCTGCTAGCCACTTGCTAATTAAAAAAGCTAGTCATTTCTTTTTCACCAGTTCACAGATGTAACATGACTCACTTCCTTTGAGGCTAAATAAACGCTGTGTAATAAAATGCATTTGGATTGAAATACATTCAAAGTACTGCAGTTACAACCCACCCTTTCCAAGTATATTCACATCATTGTGAAGAAGATCATCTAGTCTTACTAATATATGTCTGGTTTCTTGTTCCACCTTCAGGGGGAATTTTTCCAGAAGATTTCTCCATTCTTTTTACCATCAAGCCCAAGGCTGGACTTCAGTCCTTCCTTCTGTCTGTGTACAACAACCAAGGTATTCAGCAGCTTGGCGTGGAGGTGGGCCGTGCCCCCGTCTTCATGTATGAGGACCAGCACGGTAAACCCGCCCCAGAGGAGTACCCTTTGTTCCGCTCCATCAACCTTGCTGATGGCAAGTAAGTGACTGCCTCCTGAGAAGTCCTTAGAGCAGAGGAGGTAAAATGCGGTTGACTGACTTTTGTATTTCCTGAATTTGCTGTGTTTCATTGTTTGATCCAACTCACTTTTAGATTTTAGGGTTTTTATGGTAAATTCTTTAAAGTTTGTTGTGAAGCTATCTCAAAAACAAAGCAAAACTGTTATATACTCATATTAATAATTTGATTAAGATTTATAGGTCATATTTTATAGTGAGCAAAACCAATATAGCTGAAGTATTTTCTCAAGCTCTTTTCTGGCCCGGAGAACTGCTTCACAACACTGCATGTCTATTATCAACACATGTTTGCTCATGCATCAGTACCACATGGAACAAGTCAGACAAGAATGGCATATAAATTGCAGTTAACAATTTAATGGCCGTCTTTGTTTTTTCTTGATAATTTACAGCGGTGCTGCAGTGATATGGTGTAATAGGCAGACTCTTCATGAACTACATAGCTCTCCAATGATGCTTGTACAAACCACTCTTAAACGCTGCCATTAATCATTTACATAAATGCTAACAGAAATGCCTTGAAAAGATTTCTTCATTTGACTGTTTTGCTGCAATAGATTATTATAATAAATAGCATAACAGTGCAACTTTACTGTATATTCATTGATTCTGTTTGTATTTTTTGGATTCATGTAGTTTGCAGAGATTTGTTTAGGCTTCAATTTGTTAATTTTTCTTATCTGGTTAAAAGTGGAAAATGTGTTGATATTTATAGGGCTAAATCAGCATTTTTGAAAATACATTTACTTACTTCTGGTGTGTATATAATGCATATGTAATGGAGCAGATAATTTCATGCTTTCTATTTTATAATTACCTTCCTGCTGACAGACCAGGTTGGTTCTCAGTATCATTCTTTGCTTCCCAGCGTAAATCTCCCATTCCTCAAATGAACTTAACTTCACCTTAGGACTAACTGGCATGTGTCAAACACATTTTTACATGTGCTATAGTGTTGTTTCAAGTGATCTCTTGCTCACAGCAGTTCACCTGGTGCATAGTAACAAGTCTATCCAACTGGAGGCAGCTGGGTGACATCAAATTTGACCACATTGACTTTACTTGTCTGTAGTAGCAAATAAAGAAAACCCACAAGTCCTTGACTAGTGATGAATCCATAAATAGAAAAAAAATTGGTATGTGAAACTTGACTTAGATTACTAGCTAATATCATCTGATTAGACTCAATCAAAGGCAAAATAAATTATGCTGAAGACCCATAGCAGAAAACAACTAACTGAACTAAAACTTAAGGTCTTGGAATACTAGCACATAAACATTGTTAATAAAAATAAATGTATTTATTAACCTTTACTTAACAAGACCAAACTCACATAGATCACATATCTCTTATGCAAGGGAGGCCTGGGCCTTATGGCAGCCTAAAATGCACCTTTCTGGACTGTGGGAGTAAATCAGAGTACTGTACTGTACCTGGAGAAAACCCATACAAGCACAAGGAGAACATGCAAAGTCCACACAAAAATACACTAAGTCCAAACTAGGAATTGAACCCAGGACCTTCTTATTGTGAAACAGTGAGGCAGCCAGATTAGAGATACTCCTTGAACCATAAAACTTATGGACTACAAAGACAATCCCAATGTCTCCTAATCTGTGATATCTCATTTTCATGCACAGGTGGCATCGAGTTGCTATCAGTGTTGAGAAGAAGAGTGTTACCATCATCGTAGACTGTAAAAAGAAGGTGACCAAGCCATTGAGAAGGAGTGACCAAGCTGTGATCAGCACAGATGGCATTACTGTCTTTGGCACCAGGATCCTGGATGATGAGGTCTTTGAGGTAAGAATAGTTGCCTTTATCCATCATTGTGTGTGTGAACTATGCAGTCTTATTGAACGTTTTCTGGTTGCTCCAAATCCTTAAATCCCTGCTCCCCAAAGGATAATTAGATGATTACTAGCACATTTATAGTGTGTTGTTTTAAGATATAAAACTAAAATAGAATCATTTCAGAAAAGCTAGCATAGCAACTGGTACACTGAATTTTGTGGGGTCCTTCAGTGCCTTCACACAGGCCCCTCCATTGCAAGTATTACTGCCTCCTGGTGGCTCAAGGATTCCAATATATTGTATTAATTTTCTTTCAAAAAACTATTGCTTTTGACAACATGTTTTTTATTATTATCCCAGAATATACTGGTCAACCTTTTGTATTTTAGTAAAAATCGTAACAAAGTAACCCTTTACCCCTGGTAACTACCATACTAGTTGCTAACAGCACGTAAAGGTCTTGGATTTTATTTACTTCAGTTTCATGCCTGTTATAGGACCACTAGCACAATGTATACTATACTCTGTGCTTGGCTGAAAAAAAAAAAAAAAGCTAAAATGTTTTACAGATGGCTCTTTTTTGTAAATATACATGCTAAAAATCAGACTTCAGAATCAGAACGTACAGGTTTTTATTTGGTAATGAAATAGAGATTGTAGCTTCAAAGACTGCACAGGTTGCTTTGTGCTCAGAGGAGTAGCTGAGCCAAAAGTCAGCATGGAAGACAACAGGCCTTAGATGTTTGCACGTGGAATGTCTACTAAGTGAAGCAGCCTGCAAACGGTTTGCCTCCAGGTCAGAGACGACTTTCCACTGGGAAGTCAGTTGAACATGCATTGTCTCTTTGAACCACTAATAGGTTTTTGGCAGTCAGGTAAGGTAAGATCTATGGATAATGAACATCCAGACAATATGATGTCATGACAATCAGTGTGATCTACATATTTATTTTGTACATATGCGGCTCTTTAAATGATTACAAGGTAATGTGTTTGGCTCTTTTTCTAAACCTAGAGAGGAGAAAAAATTCAATTTGTTCCATGAATTTAGGCTTTTCACACATTGCAAGATACTGTCCAGATGACCTGACAGAAAATTGTTGGATTGTATACCTGGATCATTGAGCATTGACTTTGTTGATTTACATTGCAAGATAGTTTAAATCACTGCCTCAATCAAAATAAATAAATAAATAATAGAATAAAACTATTTAAATCACTGAGCTTAGTAGTTAGTTCTCTGACCTGTGATGGCACAGCTCACCCAACTAAATAATTAACGCTAAAAAGTTAGCTTCAATATCTGCTAACTCAAAAACTAGCTTTGCTAACACTAAACTGCTAGACAGGTTAAAAAAAAATCGAAGCTATCGCTAACTGATAATCACTAACTTGTATCACACTGCTGTCAGTGACACTGTAAGACTGTTTGCAATGTGACGTCGCCAGTGAACACAACTCAAAACGGGTCATAAATCATGGGTAACCATGTCCCATTCAGAGGTGAGCTTTCAGAAATTGGTCCAGCTGAGCAGAACCAAAAGAGGTGGAAGCTGTGCCAAAGCAGAGTGAAGCATTAAATGTGTGTCGGACTCTCCCTCGTGTCATTTACGATAATGAATTAACTCACTTTAGTGATCTTCCATGTGGATAACTGTTTTTTTTAAACTAACTGCTATTTACACTAAAAGTCGAACATATAAGAATTCTTGGTAACCTTGTAGGAATTATGTGTGCAACGTTTGTGAATGTTTACGATGTTTCTGTGTGGAAATGGGTTGTTCTTGTTAATGTCTTGTTCAGGTTTGGGGAGGCATTTAAGTTTAAAGTCTCTGTTATAGGCAACTGACACCATGAGTCAGAGGTTGTTCCCAGTATGTAAAGAGGGAAAGCGCATGGGACAATAGAAGTTAGCATCCTTTACCTACGGGCGATGTCACTGGGTGAGGCTTAGCTTAGCATAGTATAGCATTGTTTAGCGTAAGTTAGCATTTTTGTGTAGTCTACACTTTTTGTGGGATGGACAGAGATCTTTAAAAAGTGTTAGAGGACTTAAAGTAACCAGAACTCAGTTTTGAGGAAGCTAATTGGTTTGGTAACGGTTTCTTGCAATAGCAAAAAAAATAAAAAATCTAATTTGATACATGAAAAGTTAGTTCCACCATTATATGTTAGCAGATGAGCAGAACCATACCGCTGTCTGACAAGAACAGCTTTTGAACACATTGCTACCTTACTGCAGTAAATTGCATACACAGGTGTCAAAGTTGGAAGAGCAGGCTTCACTAAAGGCTTGGGGAAAATGTGAGCAGTGTGTGCTCCGATTTGGCTGGAATTGCACAGATGTTTGAAAAATATGCTCACTGACCTGAACTTTAGGTGCATTTTTTCCACTTTTCAACACTTTTTAAAAAAATTGACATTTGACGTTGAAAAGGTTCGATTTTTATTTCTTTTATGGAAACTTATTGCTCAAAATTCACAAGGTTGATATGTGTTAGCGGTTGTGCCACATGTCTATGTTTCCATACGAGGACAGGCAGTTAGGGAGGTTTTTATGCCTGGTATTACGGCAGTGGAGATCAGTCCAAAATGCTGTCCCTCGAGCAGGACGGTTTTTGGCAGAAGAATAGCAAGTCTGAGGCACTCAACTTCTTAAATGATTCATTGTTTACCGTGTATGGCTGAGTTGAAAGGAAAATGAACCTGATGACTTTGCAGCCTTGAATGCTTGTCACCAAACTCTTAGGTTACACCGTGCAACTTTAATTTTGATATTCAGTCTTTGTGTTGCTGAAAATCTCAAAAGTTGCCATTTAATATTTTTTTAAACTTGTTTTAAACAGAAGATTAAAGTATTTTTTTCTTCTTCCTGTTTTTCTTCTCTTTACATGACCTTCTTGTTCCTTGTCCTTGACTCCATTAAGGGTTTCTGCATGGTTGAGAAGTAATAGACCCAGGGAAATTCCTGAAAACATTTACTAACAGAAAAAAGACAGTTTGAAGGAAAAGAAGAAAAGACAAAAACGATAGATAGCCATGCAGGTGGTTTAAAACGTTTGACAGTTTAGTGAACAATTTGCAAACACATTGTTTCCATGTTCAAAGGGTAGAAGACATTTGTACTGCACCAGTTCTTGAAAAGAACCGCTATCTGCTTGCTGACAGCAAAGTCTGAATTTAATAAAACACTGGAAGAAATCTGGAGAGTATCAAATATTTTCCATGCTCACTGCGTCTTGATTAATTATTGTTCTTGTAATTTTTAAATTCCCTCCATTGTTCTCTCAAAACGTGAGCGAAGAAAACGTTTTAGGTGAAATGTCAAGATTCTAGAGGGATAGGATGTGTGGATGAGGTAAAGGAAAAAAAACTAACTGGAGTGGATACAAAAAATAATGTATGCTTACATAAGTTTTGTTTTAAAATTTACAACATCTGCAGGAGTACTTGAAGTAGTACTTTTGTCTGCAGGGTTTGGATGATGGTGGAACTAAAAGCAGAGTGTTATATAAACAGTGAAAAAATATATATTTTTAAAATTATTATTAAAATTAGGAAAAGAAATGTTAAAATTTGGGGCATGAAAATAAGCAAAAGTCCTTATTTGTATTTGTTTTGTTGGATATATGGAATATCCTTTTGAATTGGTTGTAGCTGCTCTCTTCTGCAAGGATCACCACAGTGAGCAACAGTTTTACTTGGGATACCTTTCCTGATACAACCTGGGATTTAACCTGCAGCCTCAGGATTGTGTGACCAACCACTGAGCTACCGTAGCTCCATTTTTTCATGAATTTGGAGGAAAAAATAAGAAAAAATCTTAACGTGCAAGACATTCTACTCTTTCTAGAGTGATCATTTTAATGTTTTTTTTTATCCTTTGTAAGGTTAAAAACACCAAAGGTTGAATGAATGAATGAAAAATACATTGGGAAGAAAAAGATAGCTCACTAAAAGTATTTTAACTTACAGAAGTCCTAAGCTAACTCGAGTTCAAGTCAACTTTTTTGTCATTACATGTGATACATGAGGTGGAATGAAATTATGTACACGGGGACACCCAAAAATAGCAGAATATAAAGTATAAAAAGAAACAGTAAATAATGATTTAAGATATACACTAAGATATATGACAAACGCCAAACGGCATGCTAAAAGATCTAAGATATATGCTAAACACTAACAATGTAAAACAATACAGCGTAACGATAGCAGCCTGAACATGGTGAGCAGATGGGTATGAATGAATACAGCAGCATGAGATAATCAGCAACATGAGATCAGCAGCAGCATGAGATCAGCAGCCACTAAACTATTTTTGGCATTGAATATTAATCCTTCAAATCTTGCTGTCATAGTCACTAATCGGCTTCCTAAAATGAATGCATTTTGTTAATCTTCATATTTGTCATTTTTGTTGTGTTTGGACTTTCTCAGGAATAAACAAAAGCTTCTTCCCTTGTGCAGTTTAAAACAGCTGCCATTGTTTTTGTTCTGAGAAAACCAACTTAAACCTACATCAAAGAATACCCGAATGCTATAATTTCTTTTGACGTGATCTCTTGCGCACAGCAGTTCACCTGGTGTGTAGCAACAAGTGTATGTGCAGAATCAAAACCAACCAGTGGCAACTGGGTAACATCAAGATCGACCACAACATTGACTTCACGTGCCTATAGTTGCAAAGAAAAAAGACCTTGGCTAGTGTGATAAATCCATGAATAGAAATACAAAGTAAATAGATCTGTGAAACATGACTTGGATTACTAGCTAATACCATCTGATTAGCTTCAATATACCCGAATGTGGTTTTGGGCTTTATCATAATAAAGTGCTCTGAATAATATTTAATTTTATCATATTAAAGCCAGCCTTCTGCATTTATTTTGAATGCCTTACAGTTTGAATGTGGAGTCATCCAGTTTAATAAGTGACAATCATACCATCTTATTCTGGCTCTATGTCAAATCAACCTGCTGCCAAATTGTACCTTTGCAGTTTTGTTTATATCAAATTAGTTCATTGTGTGGAAAAGTTAGATAGAAAAAGCAAATTAGTTCATTGGATAGATGGAAAAGCCCTGCAGAAGAAAGGCTATGCACCATTTCTATTCTTCAGCCTTTAACCAAATCCTCCTACATCAGTTTATAGTGAAGCTCGTTTTGCTTGGACTGAAAACGCCACTCTGTAACTGATTTTGGACTTCCTGTCAGACGGACAACAAACAGTGCACGTCTTTGACGTCACAATCCTGAGTCTCTTTTATTCTACCATGCTTTCTATTTAGTTGACCGGCACACACTACTCTACAAAATCTTCCAGCCCATTTTTGTTGTTATGCAGTGCAGTAACTCGACAGATAAACAACCATAAATACAGAAGGAAACTAACTTGAACTGCTGAAGAAAAAAAAGTTGTAATTTTTTCCAGTCTTTGGAAAAGGCAACTAAAAAAACTATGGCAAAACGGCCTTATCCTGCGCTCTCAGATGCTAACTAAGTGTCTAAATCACGTATGTTATTAATTTTTATGGAGTCGGAGAACAAACCACATATTTGTTTATGTCTGTTAATTGCTTCAGTAAAGACACGATTAAAAAGCGCCTGCACACCCTATTCCTTATGATTTGATGCCAGCAGGAGCTGTCTGCTTCTAATCAAGGTCAAATATTCGTTTCTTTTCACAAAGTTGTGTGCACGGCGCTTGACAGTGTGTGCTACTAATCAGATTGTCTGATCACAATCTCCACACACTTCCTAGACGCAATCAGAAACTCTTTCCTATGAACAATGCATTTCCAAAGACACATTAAATGGTCTCATGTGATGTTTCTCTTTCTTCTACGTCAGTCTTGTGTCTCCAAAAGAATCTTTTTCGCATCAGACGTGCCTCTAACTCTATCTGTTGTTTGAACCTCTTAGTTTACCATGAAGACAGAAACAAGCCAATATGAAGAAGAAACAATAGTGTATGTGAAATATGGGTCAGTTTGATCCCGTCTTGTATGCTTTTAGATAAGAACAGACTCACTGAGGCATGCTGGGTTTTTTAAACATATGCATGTTTGTTAAAGAATTCCTAGACAGACGATTTTTCACCATTATGTCTGCGGAGCAAATCCTGCCATAGATCATTCCTGGAATTCTGAGGAGGAACGGGAATAAATGCCAGAGAGAAAGGTCATACAACCAACATTAGCATCAACAAAGGCACTAAGATGTGAAAAACCAAAAACATGAAGGGTAAAAGTAAAAAAAAAAAAGGAGTGGCATGGAATGAGAAGCTCATCAGGGAGTGTAGGAGTGATTGAATCATTGCTTGGCTTTATTTAGGCCAAGTGTGTGTGGTCTGTTGACAAGGTCTTTCTGACATTTTTAAACCTGCATATTTTTTTGTGTGGCTGTGAATGTGCTGTAGCTAAATGCAGTAGCACTTATTTCTTTAAAAAAAATGGAGTGAGGAATACTAAAAGGAAACGTTACTATTCAGACATACGGAGAGGAAGACAGACAGAGGAGGAAACAGACAGAGATCAAGCCAAATGCAATGTGTCTGTGTTTTTATTCATCCTCTTCTGGCTTAGATTTAGGAACAATGAAGAGACGGTCTGCAGTGGCAGCAGTGCACTTTGCATTTTGTTCCTGTAGGAGCTTCTCCGGGTGCACAGTGAACTCTTAAACAATTGCTTTTCTCTATTTTGTTTGACATTTTTTTCACAGCTGGTACTCTGCTGCTGAGATCCCGTAACACCGACATCAAACAAATACTGATAAATAACTCCTAGCTGGCTGATTATGCATTTAAACTTCTAAACGTTGGTTCAAATCATGAAAAAAAATATGTGTAAAACTTCAAATAGGTGAACCTAGTTTAAATGGCAAGGCTTCAAATAAATGTAGATGGACTGAGGCTATCTGGAACCTCTTAGATAAACCAAAAACCATACACTGGACTTAGGTTCTGTTTAGGTTGCTAAAAAACTGCTTAGCCTTACTGGTGATGTATAATGGTGCATGGAGTGTGAGTATCTAATGTGTTCCAGGGATCTAAGCTTGTACAGATGTTGCCTCCTGTAATTTAATGCATTCTGCATGTATGTGCTTCCTCCTAAGGGGCCACCCTGATCGTGGCCTTTCTTTACCTTCACGCAACCTCTAAGATATCTTTCCACTTACTGTGTCATTTTTCTTACCCAAGCCAGGTGGAATCTGAAACGTCTGGGAAAAAAATAGGTCAGCTGAGGTGGTAGATGGGTATTGATAACATTCTCCAAATTAATGGCATTGCCAGTCCTGGTTTAGGAATTCTTTAGGATAGTATCATGGAAAAAGAGTCTTTTGAAGGGCCGGGACAGGAGATCTAATTTCCTTTTCTGAAGGCTCATGAAAAACAGACGTCTTCAGATGAGTACAGACCCTATTTATCTGCTACCTACAAGAACATACCGTTCTTAACGATGGAGCGAGGGTAACGGTGGTATTTTTTTCTTTGTAAAAGCTCCTAGACTCCCCTAAAGCCTTGAATCAATCCATACATTTACTGTACAATTATTTGCCAAGAATCTATTTGTGATATGTACCATTTTCCTCGCTTTATTGTCGTTTTTTTATCATAAACTTGCTGTTTCAAATGGGCAACCAATGCAAACAGAACAGTAACAATTTTGTTGGAAATACAGTAAAAAATACCTGTTGTGTTATTGGAGCTTCTTTCATTTCAGTGTTTTATAACTTGTTATTCATGCAAGTACACAGTGATCAAACCTGGAATTATCACCTCTGAAACTCTGGCTAATTACCTCGTTTGTACTGTTATTCATGCTTTGTTTCTGTAACTGTACTTACCTGTGGATCACTGTAAAACACATTAGCATAATCCCTCCCTAGTGGTTAATTTGGCATTCTTCAAATGAAATAAGAACAGCTGCTGCTCTCCACCAGTCGGATATCCAGTCAGAGCATGTAGGGCACAAGATAGACATTAAAATGGACCGATCCATATGAATAAGGACAGAAGTTACTGCAGAAATGGGCTATATTGGAAAAAGAAAAGTGTTTGGTTGCTTTCATCCACCTGCTTTTCATTTCCCGGTCGTGGACGTTGGTGCCCAAGAAGGTACCACCCAGGACATGTCACATCTCAGTACCACATCGAGGCAAACGAGACAAATAGAAGTTCACAGTCACTCACATCTCAGGACAATTTAGAGTTAACTAAATTAACATGCATGTTTCTGGTCTGTGAGAGGAGTTCCTGGAGACAATTTAAAAACAAAAACTCACACTTCAAAGTTCATGCTCAATAATCCAGGTTAAAAAATCCAACAAATTTCAGTCAGGTCATCTGAATGGATTCTTTTTTTATTTCTTTTTTTGTTGAGATGTTTCATCCTTCATCCAAAGGACTTCATCAGTCTGAGAAGCCACAACAAAATCAGTACCACAAGCAGCACACTCGCAAAGTTGGCCAACCAGTTTGCTGGTGATAAAATGGTTTCTGGGGCCTGCCCTCTCCCCCATCTACTCCTCTGAGGCAGCCATAGCCAAAGTGGTTCAAAACATCAAACCACAAGGGAACCGTCCACATCCATCCATCCATCCATCCATTATCTTTACCCGTTTATTCCATTTTGGGTCATGGGGGTCGCTGGTGCCCATGTCCAGCAATCACTGTGCGAGGGGCGGGGTACACCCTGGACGGGTCGCAAGTCCATCACAGGGACACATAGAGACAAACGAGACAAACAACCATTCACTCTCTCACACACACCTAGGGACAATTTAGAGTTACCAATCAGCCTAACATGAATGTTTTTGGTCTGTGGGAGGAAACCGGAGTACCCGGAGAAAACCCACGCATGCACGGAGAGAACATGCAAACTCCACCCAGAAAGGCCCCTGGACCGGGGTTTGAACCAAGGACCTGCTCGCTGAGAGGCAGCAGCTCTACCAGTTGCGCCACCGTGCTGCGAACCGTCCACATGACCTGACTAAACTTTGCTGGATTTTTTTGCCTAGATTATTGAGCATGAACTTTGATGTTCTGAACCACTTTGGCTATGACTGCCTCAGAGGAGTGGACGGGGGAGAGGGCGGGCCCCAGAAACCATCTTATCACCAGCAAACTGCTTGGCCCACTATGTGAGTGTGCTGCTTGCGTGACTGAACATGTTGTGGCTCCTCGGACTGATGAAGTCCTTTGGATGAAGGACGAAACATCTCAACAATAGAAGATGACCTGACTGAACTTTGTTGGAAAAACTCCATCTAATTATTTCTGTTAGAGTCAACGTCTCTTCTGTGCGTTTCTTCTAACGGTGAACTGATAACCAAGTAGAAAAGTAAAAGTTGCTAACTGAGTAGATGTTTGACAAAAAATTTAATTTTTGGTGGGATATTGGATTAATGTGTGTTGTATAAAAAAAAAAAGCCCAGCTAGGACCAAAAATGAGCATTTTGTGCCTCTAAAGACAGCATGTTTTAGAACCCATTTTGAAATTAAACCTTTTATTCCATACACCCACGGCATTATATATGATCTTGCTGACATCGGAATTTGTTGTACTGTGTGTACTTTGTAAAATCTAACACAGTTGTGGAAAGTTATAATATACAATTGGTCTTTTTGGCCGTCACTGACACACTTCTCTTCTTCCAGGGTGACATCCAGCAGCTGCTGATCGTGGCAGACCCCAGAGCAGCCTATGACTACTGTGAACACTACAGCCCTGACTGTGAAACACCCAACCATCACGACACCCCGCAGGCTCAGGAACCAGAGGACGAGGTCAGTATTTGCAAGGGGAAGCAGCCAAACGGGAAGTCTGGAGTAGTTCTGAGTAGGAGTATGGTCCCTGGAGGAAGAAAAAAAAAAGATTTGGAGGATTTTCAGATCCCGAAGGAGAAATATTTGTAACGAGAGGAAAAAAGAACCCAACGGGAGCTGGACTTTTAGGAAGGATAATTACAGGATTTTGTTGATTGAGTAGCTTAAAAATGAATTTATGCAGCATATTCCTACAAAACTCCTTTTAACTTGTATTCCACATAAAATGTTACTTTTCGGCTGTATTATTTGTTAAAATACCAAATAAGTCACTGTCAGCTGCTTCACATTTAAAGCTATGTTACAAAGCTTTGTCTATGCAGTTTAAAATTATATTGCACACCCGTTAAAAGCAAACAAAAACCTTTTTTTTTCCAAGAAGAAAGAAAAAAGTGTCCGTGTAAACCTATTTTAAATTGATGCGTCTCCTCCTCTATTCCCTTTTACTAGTGGAAACACATTAATATATAAAAAACACACTGCTGAGTTTAAATTTAAAGTTTTATTGCCACTGTCTCCAGCACATCACTTTGTGCCTCTTCAGCCATAACTCGTAATTGAAACGCAAAGCTTTGTGTCAACTCCACAGCTTCTTTTCCTCTTCAGATGTCCCATGGACATGGCATTTTGCGCGTCCATTTCTTTCTGACGGTTGATATTTTCCTTCGGTCTTCCACCAAATAACTGATGAGCTCACTTTGGAAACTTTTCATTTTTCCCTGCCTCAAAGTCGCTTTAGAGTTGATTTATATTACTAACGAGTTCTACAGGCTCATGAGGAAATTTAAGTTTTTTTCCTTACCAGCTAGAATTCCAGTACCTGGAAAAGCAGACTTTTAGATTTTTGCTTTGAGTGGGAAAAATGTAGAACTGGTGTTCAGTTCAAAAATATTGGCTGTACAGCGGGTACCAGTGCTGGAAAACATTGCTTCATCATCAAGTGACTTCTCAGCGCCAACATAAGGAGCTTGTCAATCCCAAAGAGAGAGCAGGGAGCACTTTGGCTTGAAGAGCATTGTAAATCTGGTTTATTCACTCGTAGGTTCTTTACAGTTAAGACAGGAATGTTATTTTTACATTCCGGTTCAGCATTTTATTTTATGTTTTTTTTTTTTTACTTAATCTTGCAAAACAAAACTTTTCCCACCACATAACAAACAATTGTTGTAGAGGATTCTCTTCCACGAGAAATTTTCTTCTTTGAGAACTGTTTTTATTTTTAAGACACAAATTTGATTTTCTGCTATTTTCTGCTTCTTGGCCTGCAGCATGCTTATGCACTCTGCATCTGCATGTCTGTAGCTGGTTTAGAAGAGGAAGAGAGTGGGACATAGTATGGACCCACTTCATTAGTTACTTTTGTTTGCCTGGTAAAGGTCTTTAACTTAGCCATGCACTTCAAACCAATAAATCGAGCAATGTATTTCTCTCAAACCCTCAAACTTGTTTCCCTCTCAGTCTGTCTGCATTGGCTGGCCAGAGCTGCTTTCCTTTGACCTCTCCCTCTCCAAACCACATAATGTGCTCCAGGCCAGCAGCAGGCAGTGGATCTTGTAATGTTTTTATGAGCTTAGCAGCTGTCCAGGGACTAATACTTATGCCTGGGCTGCTGGGGAATTGCATATCAGTGGCTGATCTGTTAACATAATCTACCTCATCTCTGTTTTATCAGGAAAATTTACATTTTTTTTTATATAAAATACTCAAGATGCTGAATTTTATTATAAGGCTGTGTGTCAGAAGCGTAGGAGGAACCTTCTATGCAACGTGTCAAAGCAAAAATGGTTTTAGTTTTTCTTAAACTGCCCAAAGAAGCAAAACTTTATTAGATTTAATAGTTTTAAAGAGGACTGTTTTCATGTAGCATGGGAATGATCCAACAATCAATCTGCATGAAGATCTAGTGGATATGTACTTTGCCTTTAACTTCCTGCTTGCCTCGAGCCTTCAGCATCACCTGATGCCAAAAGGTTTTTGTATTTGGTGTGTGATTGTGCTCAAGATGGCGAGAGAGTGAGCGGCTATGCAAAAACTAAAAACAAACCACAGCCAGTCTGCTTTCTGGATCATCTTTGTTTCTTGCCAAAAGCTTCAGTTTTCACAGTTTTTTTTTTTTTTTCATTGACTTCCTGTCCTTTAATGCATTTAATTTGGAATCACAGACCTTATTCGCAGTGCTGCTTGATCATTTCAAGACTGAAGCAGACTTGATTTTCTAGAAAACTTACGTTACATGTGTAAGGACAGAAGTTAAAGCAAGCTGGTTTGCATGCCTGCACGTTGATCACATGGATGTCACAAACATAATTTCATTGCTTTAGCGCTTTTATTTGATGAAGCTAATACAATTTTTCTAATTCTAAAGAGTTGTTTTACTGTTGGCGTTTAGAAAAATACAAAGAGAGTTTGACAAAGGATTGAACAATCTAAAGTGTAGCAAAAAAAAGCTTATTGCTAAAGTTTGCAAATGTATTTTGATAAAATGCACCATCCATCCATCCATCCATCCATTCATCATCTTCCACTTGTTCTGAAGTTGGATTGCAGGAGCGGCAGCTTGAGGAGGGAGGCCCAGACGTGTCTTTCCACAACCCCCTCTTCCAGCTCTTCTGGGAGGACTCCAAGGTGTTCCCAAGCCAACTGAGAGACATCGTCTCTCCAGTGTGTCCTGGGTCTTCCCCGGGGTCTCCTCCCAGTCAGACACGCCCGAAGAACTCCCCCAGAGAAGCAACCAGGGAGCATCCTTACTAGATGCCTGAACCACCTCAACTGGCTCCTCTCGATGTGGAGGAGCAGTAGTTCTATTTTGAGTCTCTCCTGGATAACTGAGCCTCTCACCCTCTCTCTAAGGGAGAGTCCAGCTACCCTGTGGATGAATCTCATTTCATCCACTTGTATCTGCAATCTCATTAGTGTCCCTATCCAGATTTCATGGCCATACGTAAGGGCAGGAACGTAGACTGACCAGTAAACGGAGAGCTTTGTCTTACAGCTCAGCTCCCTCTTCACCACAATGGACCGGCACAGAGTCCGCAATACTACAGATGCTGCACCAATCTGTCTGTCAATTTCATGCTCCATTCTTTCCTCACTGGTGAACAAAACCCCAAGATACTTGAACTCCTCCAGTTGAGGCAGAACCTCACTCTTGACCCGAAGAGAGCAATCCACCCTTTTCTGACTGAGGACCATGACCTCAGATTTGGAGGAGCGGATTCTTTGCAACCACTTCATACTCAGCTGCGAACCGCTCCAGTGAGAGTTGAAGGTCACGGCAGAATGACGCCAACAGGAAATGCATCATTGGCAAGGAATATAGATGAACTTTCTCTGTAGAATAAGTAGACTGGAAACTCAGCAATAACAGCTCGTTATCTGTAGTGCAGTGATGCTGTTTAAAACATGGCCACCATTTCACCCAGTGTTTTTACAATCACTGCAGCCTTTGTGTCTGTTAAACAAATATTCAGAACATGTTCTTGCAGCCATATCTTAGTAATATATAATAAAACTTCCTTTCTAATTGTTCCCTTTTGACTTTATTTGCCAGTAATCTCACTTGTTGATTGACACAGGAAATGGTTTAGACACTTTCCCTTTTGTGTTTTGATTTAAACAAAAAAAAAAAAACTTACTTTTTTTTTTTAAATATTGTTACAGATGAATGTTTTATTACCTCCATTTGTTTACAGCAGTTGTTATTTAAATAATGGTTCCACCCCCTGCTTTTGCAATCTCCGTTCACCCCATAATTTATGAACACGCATTAAGGCACAACAGCATGAGCTTTCCGTTTTAAAAACCTAATCATGAAAGCTGCAGGTTCTTGTTGGTACACAAATTAAGCTGCAGAGGCAGATAACTTTTAACTGGCATTGTATGAACCCTCCAGCATCCTGTTTAAAACAAACAACATTCATTATTGGTGTTGGCTTGGCCACAAAATTTCTCTCTCGCACGTAAAGACCAGAGAGTTGGAAAAACAGGGAAACATCAAGGAATGTTGGGATTGTCCAGAAATATAATTGCTCAAATTTCTAACATGGATGTGAAATTGAAACACATTTTTATCAATAAAATTGGGATATAAGTTGTTTTTTTTAAGACACATTGACTTCTATGTGCCATGTAAATTGTGCGTAGTATGCCTTTCGGATATTGTGCTGTCTTAGTTTCATGATGTCCATTAAGAAATTTATGTCATTTTTCTTACAGTATAACTATAATTATGGTGACGTCTATGATTACAATTATGGTGAAGGAAAGATAACCACCGATGCTCCTCCAACAGAAGCAGCAAAAACTGAGGTAACCATTTATTACAGTATACTTTAGATAGCTGGGCCAAGAAAACTCTAAGTATATTGTACATACATGTTCTCTTCTAACGACACAACTAACTGAGCTTAGCCAACCACAGAGAGGGCTACAGCTGTTGACTGTAGTAATTATGTATTTATTTAAGGAATGTTTCTTTTACACCCCAAGTGTCCCTCTAACAAAAAAACATCTTCCTTTGCAATGATCAAGTAACTTGCTGAAGAACATTGTGTTGCAGGAACGTCAGTGCTATCTGAACTTATCGAGAAACTACATTTCTTGTATATTTTCTGCATTGATTTCAGACAAATGCTGGTGGGGATTATTACAATGGTGAGTATGATTACACCGCAGTGGATGGAAGTCAGCCTGCAACTCCAACCGAGTCGACCAGTAAAGGCCAGGTAACTTTTAAAACGTGTAACATTTGTGTGAGGAACCAGAGTTACTACATTTGGTCTAACCTGCTTTGAGCACGATGATGTGGTCATGATCATCATGGGTGAAACAGTTATTGTGAATGTTTATGAAGCATTCACACTATTGTGATCCATTTTTCTTCCGTACGTTTTTCGGCACGATTCTCGTCCTGCAGTTTTGAAGCTATTGCAACAAATTATGCATTAAAATGTTCAGCTCTTTCAGCACATTCCTTCTATGACTTTTGGTATCGGTGCAGCTGTTTGACATATTTAGCCTTTTCTGACATTTTATTTCTCATCGAAAGTGAACTGAGCTCTGTTCTGGTTCAGCTTCTTTCAGCTTCGTTGTGCAAATTTTAGCATTTTTCATCTACTTTCAGCTAATTGCAGCTGTTTTTCCAGCTGTTTTGTGCTCCTTTCAGATTCTTTCTGCTAACTACGTTTGTGGTTCTTCTAACTTCTTTCTGCTAATTTCAGCTTATGCTCCTATCAGCTTATTTCTGTAAGTTCTAGCTTTTTTTTTTATATCTCAGCTACTATATAGTTGTTTTTATACTTATTTAAGTTTTTTCAGTTAATTCCACATTTTTTGCACTCATTTAAACTTTTCTCAGCCTAATTCAGCTTAATTGGATGTAACTGGGATCCTGTGTATATAATTTCGCTCCACCACATGTATCACATGTGGTGTGAATGACAATAAAGAAACTCTGACTCTGACTTCAGCAAAAAATGTGCTCTCTCCACTTCCTTCTTGTAATTTCAGCTTTTTTTTGTCTTTGTTTTAGATACTCCTCAGCTGTTTTTGCTTTTTTCAAATAATTGCCACTTTTTGTGCAATTTTTTTTTGTTTCTTTCAGCCTACCAGTAGTTTGCCAAACGTGTTCTTTCCTCTTTGTTCTGCTAATTTAAGCTTGTTCTTTTTAAATCTACGTTTTAACTTTTTTTTTGTAATTTCAGCTGTTTTCAGATAAATTCAAGTTTTTTTTTTATAGTAATGTTTGCTACTTCAACCTAATTAACTCATTTATACTGATTTTAGCTTGTTATGCTCTTTTCTGATAGTTTCAGCTTTTTCTATTATATTTGCTACTATACAGTGGTTTTTATGCTAATTTTAGCTTTTTCAGCCAATTCCACTTTTTGAGCACATTTCAACTCTTTCCGCTTCCAGTAGTTTAAACTTCTTTTTGCCTTTTCAGCTACATTTCATCTGTTTTTGTAAATTTCAGCTTATTTTTAGCTGATTTTCTTTTTTTTTTTTTTTTTTGCTCATGTCTGCTTATTTAAACCTAATTCAGCAAATATGTGATCTTTCTGTTTTCTTCTGCTAACTTAGGACTGCTCTTCCATTTCAGCTACAATTCACCATGTTTTTAGCTAATTTCAGCTGTTTTTCTGCAAATTCTTCACCAATAAGCATTCACACATATTCACAGGACATACAATTTGTCTAGTTTTATTTATGTATTGTTAATCATAACATTAATAATTTTTAACCACTTTTTCCTCTCAGATTTACACTTATTTTAACATTTATTTTTAACTTTTTTTGGTCAATGGTTAAATATTAGAGGGAGTTTTACTTGTTTTGTCGAAAGAACACGCCTAAACATTGTTTTATTCTTTTGCACTTTGTGAAAATGTTTGTTTGTGTAACTGAGTTGCCTTGAGGCTGAAATGTAGCTGCCTTTCCCAGCAATCATCTAAATCTTGTGTATAAAATGTGAAGAGAAACCATTTTAAAGGTGTTAATATAACTTTTCACTAACTAAACCTTCATGTTCTTCCATCTCTTTGCAATGCTTGGGGTGATTCCAGAGCTATGGAGGGGAACTGGAGTACGACTACATCACTGGTGCAGAGGAGGTTGGTGCGGACCCCACTGTTCCCATTAAAGCTGCTGTTCCTGAGGACACCCAAGAAAAAGTGGATCCTGCTACTGATCTGTACGAGTTTAAGGAATACGACGTGAAGGAATTTGATAAGGAGTTAGTTGAGAAACCATACGACTATGGTGATTATGGAGATTATGGCCACGTTGATGCCAAGCCGACACCTGAAGCATACGAGGACTTTGGCCCTGGTGTTCCTGCAAAGACCGACTTCTCAGAGAGCAGTGTAAGTCTGAGCGGTGGTGGGGAAGTGGGGTCACAGTTAAAGAGGGAGGTTCACAATAGTGATGTTCAAGAATGTGAAAATATGTGAAAAATGCTGGTGGTATTTAACTGCTGGAGTGTTTTGGTGCCCCTTTTTTTTTTTTTTGTTGCTTTGAATGATTTCAGTTTCAGGTATTTGGCATACACAAGCAAGAAACACAAATACACAGAGGAGCACGAGCACACACCTTGTCTTCTACAGATAAACAGCTGTCAGCCCAGCTGTCGACACGGGGGGGTTGCGCTTTGTGACCTCTCCACCACATTAGCCTCTGATGTTTATCACATATGAAACTAACGCCGGATTTCCCCCCAACATTTGGCTTGGTTTATTTCATGACAGGGTTTTTTTCATTTTATTTGTTTGTCAAATCCATCTCTACATAAAACAAACTTGGCTGAGCTTGTGTCCATAATGGCTTGTCCTCTGCCATATATTTTGCCTCGAGATCCAAATTCTCAGAGGAAGGAAGTGACGTGGCCTTTATGCTGGCATGAGATCTGTCTGCTCTGGTTTAATCTGAACAGCTTTGTAGATTCTGCACACTTTGCAATCCCAGCCCCCACACTATGAATTTCTTATTAAGTACTGGTTTCCTCTCTGGGCTAAACTGTACAGTCTAGTGGGTTTTGGACACAGCGCTGTGGTTGGTTGGTGAATTCCTTTCTTGTGAAGTCATTGTATGTGTAGTGTCAGGTAACAACTTCACAGTTGGTCTTTTTTTGTTTTTTTCAAAGTTGGTCACTTCTTTGGTAACTTTTTCAGTTATGGATGCTCAATAAAATAAAATTAAAATTTTCTGACAAAAAAAAAGTGCTTTAAGTATTTATAATTATATAAAATCGCCCTCTTGATTTTTGTCGCATTGTGTTCTTAGCAGTTTTGTTAATGAATAATGCAACTGCTTTCAAATAAGACATAAAGCAGGACTTCTGATGTTCATTGTTCTCACTGTTTATTAAATAATGCCACCTAAATACAATTAAAAGTCTGTCATTGTATGGTGCTGAGATACTCACACGGTCTGTTTTATTTCCTCAGGTGACTGGGGGTCAGAGTTACTTAGGACAAAAAGGAGAAAAAGGTGAACCTGCTGTCATTGAGCCTGTAAGTACTTTCATGTGTCCTTATCTTTTTTTTATCAAAATAAAGGAATTTAAAGTCTCGTCAAAAAGCCAGACATAGAGAAATTGCTTTTATTTATTTCCATAAAAGCCTAAATTTGTCAGATCACAACCAATTTGACCCAGACGTGTAATTAAAATATCACATATTTGGCTCACATACAGTGCCCTATGTCTGACTGTGTGAACTAGATGACATATCTGAACATGAACAGATGTGTGCCTAAGTGCGTCATCTCATTTGCTCCACAAATGGTCTAAATGAGCACAAATTTCACACATTTTAGCCCCGATGGTGTCATGTCCTTGAAATATGCTTAGTTAAAAATATTCAACTTTTTTTTTCAAACCAAGCTCATAAAAATCTCCCAATATGGTTTCAAATTTAATTAATACAGCCATAACAAATGTGTGCTCTGGATGACAACTCCATCTAAAGGTGTGCTTGAATGAAAAATATAGAACCATTATAGTAAAAATAAATAAATTATAAACACCACTGTATACAATACAATACAATACAACTTTATTTATAAAGCACTTTAAAAACAACGCCGTTGACCAAAGTGCTGCACACTAATACATACAAGCACAAAAAGCGTAAAATCAACTGATACCGTAAAAGTAATGAATTGCCAAAATCATACAATGGCAAACAGTAAAAACAATTAAACAAATAACTTAAAAACAGTAAAACCAACATTTCAAGCTGAGTTAAAGAGAAGAGTTAAAAACAGGAAGTGAGTCATCTTGTCTGACCTGCAAAGATAACTCGTTCCACAGTTTAGAGGCAGCAACTGAGAACGCTCGGTCACCTCTCAGCCTCCTGTTGGACTTCGGAACGACCAACAGCTGATCTGCTGACCTGAGAGAGCGTGAGGGAACGGACAGCTTGAGCAGGTTGGACAGATACTGTGGGATGAGACCATGGAAACATTTGAAAACAAATAAATTAACTTTAAAATTAATTCGGAAATGAACTGGGAGCCGGTGTAATGATTCTAAAACCGGGGTGATGTGCTCTCGTTTTCTGGTACCAGTTAAAAGGTGACCAGCAGCATTCTGAACCAGCTGTAGTCGAGTCAGTAATGACTGGCTCAAACTGACATAAAGTGAATTACAGTAGTCCAGACGAGTTGTAATGAAATAACGGATTAAAATCTCAAAATGTGAGAGAAATGGTTTGACGTTGCCCAGTTGTCTCAATTGATAAAAACTAGACTTATCACTGATTTAATCTGTGCATAGTTGAAAATCAATGTCCAGCCTCACACCCAGGTTAGTTGCTGTCTCAGTCAAATGTTTTGTTAAAAGGACCCAGATCAGCATGGACTTTGAACCATCACTGGGCTTAAACAACAAGACCTCTGTCTTTTCCTCATTAAAATGCAAAAAGTTCTGTGACATCCATGCTCTGACTTCTGCCATACATTCCAGGAGTTGGTTCACGGAGTACTGTTCATCTTGCTTTAATGGCACATAAATTTGGCTGTCATCAGCATAAAAATAAAAAATAACACCATGTTTCCAGAGAATATATCCCAGAGGGAGTAAATAAAGAGAAAACAGAAGGGGGCCAAGTATAAATCCCTGAGGTACTCTACATGTGAGAGGTGCTACAGAGGACTCAACAGCACCAGTATGCACACAAAAGCTTCTCTCTATTAAATGATATCTAAACCACTAGCAGGACCTTGAATGCTCACCCAGCTCTCCATTCGAAACGGGAGAATCTGATGGTCCACTGTGTCGAAGGCAGCAGTTGCGTCCAACAGCATTAAACCTACACAGTGACCAGAGTCTGTGGCTAAAATAATCTCATTAAAATCTGGCATGAACATATCAGATTTAAAGTTAAAGCTAATTCAGAAATCTGAAACGTATCCAAGTAAATATAATGTTAAAATGGCCTATTGTTTGACTCGTGGACTAAACTGTGACATTTTAAGAGAAATTCAAAAACTTTAGATCAGCACTTTCAGATTTAGAAATAATGTCCATGACTTTCCTTCTCTTTTGCTCTCTCTGCTCACTCAATATTCTGTTGACTTTATCTAGTTTAAGTACATTTTTTTTAAATATGCACAAAGACAAAAAAAATCCATGCAATGTTGTATTTTTACCCACAATCATATTCAATTGATGATCAGCACCTTCCAGGTAAATTCTCCAAAAATTGCACCTTGTTAATCAGCTTAGGAGACACAATCAAATTAGCTTTTACATTAATTGCTTCTATTTCTATTTTACAACCTAAAACTAACAATTAAAATAATTAGTTTACTTTTTCAACAAACAAGCCGTGTATGGAGCACAACACACAGAGGAGCATTTCAGTCCAGGGTACGAGGGGAAAAGAGTTTGTATGATTCTCATTTTTGGTTTGTAGAAAGATAATTGACACAGATTAAAAAAAAAACTGGCTTATTTTTTTTACACAGCTATTAGGGTTTCACATCAATTTAGCATTTTTGTTGCACTGAAGGATTTACAAGACTATAAAAGACCCACATCACTACAGAAGTCCTGATTCTTTGCACATTTTCTCAAATGTGGAATTTCTTTTATCTTTTGAATAAATTCTTCTGTGAATGTGCTTTATAACCATATGAATCTCATTTTATTGTATTTAATGCAACTGAACTGAAAATGATTGTTTTAATTAAGATTAGCTCCCTCACTGATGGATTTAGTTTTGATCTTTCACACAGTGGCCACACACCAAAAAATCAACCAGTCTATACAAACACAAATGTCCTTTAAGCAACCATCTTAAATACATTACAAATAAACATTGTCTGACATTAGAGCCCCAAAAAACTCTTTTTTTCTGTACAGTCATGCTCTTATTTCTGTCACATTCACAAATTACAGCTTGCAACATCATATAACTGCATCACTGCTAATGCCTTAATCCTTCACCAAGTAAACCCCCTCAACTTTTAACCCAAAGCACAAAACTGCCTCTAGTTTTCCCTCCTACTCTTCATTGCTTGTGAATGTAAAGGCTGCCATATAATGCTACTGTATCAACATTTTTTTTTTTCTTTTTCCAGGGGATGCTTGTAGAAGGACCACCAGGAGCCCCTGGCCCAGCAGTGAGTATCACATTCCCCCACACTCCTGTCTGCTTCTCACAGATGGAGAACAGCTAAAGAGTGGAAAAATATATTTATGGAAAGATTGTCAGCCCTGATAGTCAGCGAAGCTTGAGTTGAGGGAAACTGTCAAAGTGTGTATTCGTGCATGATTGTGTGTACGTCTGTGTCTCTGTGAGCAGTTTGTGAGAAAGATGAGGGGTTAGGGGGGTCACTGTATTCTGAGCCTTATTTCTTTCAAACTGATGGTTTTGCTTCTGTCGTTGTTGGCCTCTGCCTGTAAAGCACTGGATAGGCTGACTGTGGTGGAAATGCTGCTAAGCAGTGCTTTGGGATCATATGTTAAGCGTATTTGTGTCTGGTTTTAGGGTGTTCCTGGTAACCCAGGATTGCAGGGATCCTCAGGTCCCCCAGGAGATCCGGGTGAGAGGGTGAGTGAACACTAAACCCTATTTCACAACCTATTCCAGATGTGGAAAAGGTTCTAACAGAACAGTAAAAGACACTGGCAACTATCAATTTAAATTAGTTTGCCCAAACTTATTTTTAGCCTGTACAAACCAGGTAGAAACACTATCTTCACTATTAGCTCACAATTATGAAAAACTTGGTAGTTATATATAATTGCTAACCAGGTACATACTGGGTACTTGCCTGGTACTTACTTGATACATACCAGGTTTGTACCATGTACATACCAAGTATTTATCTGGTATATACCAACTTGTAGTATACCATATTTTTATGACAATAAGGCACACTTAAAATCCTTTAATTTTCTCAAAAATTGACAGTGAGCCTTATAATCAGGTGCACCTCATGCATTCATTCTGGTTGTACTTGTGATTATTGTGAATGAGTTAAATAAAGTTTGACTTATCTGACTGTTTTGTTTCACTTAATGCACCTTATAATCCAGAGCGCCTTATGCATGAAAACAGACCCGTTCGTTGATATCGCACCTTATAATCCGGTGCGCCTTATAGGCCAAAAAATACGGTATATGTATTGCAACCAAAAACTGTATCAATGCAATATAATTAATGAGAGAGTTTAGCTCATCTTAATTTTGAAGCTGTGGTAAGAAGTAAGAGTTAGTTGTGTAGATACACCAACAAAGAACAGTTTAAAGAAATGGGGCTGTGCTGCTTTGGGATTGCTGAAAAGTTCAGTGACAACTCTGTAAATTCTGCAGGAGCCATGAAAGTCTCTTATTTTTCTGCTCAGTTGGATACCAGTCACTTATTTGATTCATTGTGTGACTCACCATAAACTGTTTCTTTGTTCTTTTGTTTATTTAATTTTTTTTTATATCTTAGTGGGTTTTTCTTTAATTAAATATATATTTTTCTCTCTCTCTTTTTGCAAGTGAATCTCCTCTTCAAACCAAAATCTGCCTCAATGGGCCTCCTTTAGCATTCATCAATAAAAAAATATTTCATTGTTTCAGAGAATCAAAGCGTTCAAAAAGATTTTATTCATCAGAAAGGGTTTTCTCGCTCCCCATTTATTTTCTGTGTGAGACTGTCGCTCAAGTCTGCCAGGAGTATTAAAGTGCCAGGGCTTTTTGTAGTCTTGTGGGTTTTTTGTTGCACAGTTTCGTCTTTGTGCTCAATGGAGGATCGGCTTGTTTGTCTCGGTTCTTTTGACTTGAGCACCACTGTTCCAGCTGTGTATTCTTCATTAACACTAGATGCCGCTATGCTCATGATCGCTACACTGGATGGAGTTGATAAAAAAAAAAAAAAAAAAAAATCCCCACTGCAGGGAATAGGTAAATGGAAACACATGGCATCAATTTCAGCCAGTAGGAGATTGTTGCACATGACAAGAGTGCTAAGAAAATACTGTTTTTCCAGGAAATAGTCTGCACTCCTAGGCTTAATCTAATTTAGGATGGCTTTTTTTATCAAAAGTGTGAAACTTTTTAGTTTTATTCTGTCATCACAAAGCATAAAGAACATTTGTACAATTGGAACAAGCCTCTGTTGTTCATGGCTTCATGCCATACAGGTTGCCACAAACCTCAGACTACATTTTGTTTTTAATAAAGGAATTTATTCAGATTCAGCGTTTAATTTAGAAGTCAGTTTTTTTTAATGCATGCAACATATTTGGAAGCTAAATACAAATTATTTGTTTTTGTTGTAAATGTTTTGTCTGTAGAGTTGTGTCAGGGCTGGTCCAAGCCTCCATGGGGCCCTAAGCGAAATTTGGTTTGAGGCCCTCTATTTCTGCTAATAATGTGGATTACTGCAATCAAGAGTCAGATGATCAGATCATTCACCCACCTAACATAAACCCATTGCAACTCTGACAGCCCTGTTTACATTATCCTATATGTATCATCTACCAGAGGTGTCAAACCCATTTTCATTTGGGGCCACATCAAGCACATGAATGTCATCAAAAGGCCGGACATGGCAGAATGTATTGATAAAACTACATATTAACAAACTGGTAAAATATAACTTTCTCTGCATTTGATG
>NC_056506.1:42370505-42383469 GCF_014905685.2 Nematolebias whitei
GCTCACGCTAAAAGAGTAATTATTTAGACTATGACAAAAGTAACTTTTACTTTGAAACATTGTTGTAAAAAGTTTTCTAGAAAAAAACAAAACTGCTCTAGTTCTTTGTTCTCCACTGTTGCTGCTGAAGCCATTATTTAGTTTCGGTGACGCAAAATAATTTTATAGAATTGTCAAAATCAAATTTTCATCTCAAGGAAAACAAAGATAAAAAGCTTCTGAACAGTTGAAATGTATTAGCATGTACACTTAGTATTATTTTTGGCAATAGTATCAGCGTTTTTTTCCAGAATCATAATAACGATGATTAGAAGGAAGTTTTTTATTGTCTTTGTGTACTTTTGAGTAGCATTAGCATTATTACGATTTTATCTGGTTTCATGTACAAAATGAGAAATTAATGATTTGTTCTTTAAGAGTAAATAGCTTTTTTATCCTCCTTTCTTTTCACAGGGTCCTCCGGGGCGTCCTGGTATTCCTGGCTCAGACGGAGTCCCTGGGCCTCCAGGTACCATTCTGATGCTCCCAGTAAGTCCTGCTACTTTCCACTTTAGCTAGTTTTCCTGCACATCCTACATCACAGGAGTTAGCCCATAAACTCACTTCAGTGAGTAAATTGTGCCACATTGCATCAACAGTAGGCCAAGGATTGCAACCTTATTTTCTATGGGCTACAAATCACTTACCTTGTAAATGTCAGGCAGTTCAATGGAGTGGAACCAGTGACGGAGAGTTTGACACATATTTGTGTGAGAGGATGTATGCGCTTTGGTTTAAGAAGGATGGGGGAGGTTTACGAGTCGGTCCGATCACAAGGAAAATTTGACAACACTTACCAGGGGTGACCGTTATAAAAGCAAAGCAAGTCAATTCATTTTTAATTGTGCTTTATATTTATATTTATATATATAAATATATTTTTGGTTGACAGTTCCGTGCTGGCGGTGAGGCACATAAGGGACCTGTGGTAACAGCCCAAGAAGCTCAGGCTCAAGCCATCCTCTCTCAAGCTAGAGTAAGTGCTGATGATTATTTTCACCCTTAATTACAATTTTATGGTTTCATTGTATTCCAGCTGCAATTTAACTCTATACGGATGCTATTAAGGCACAAAATTTTGGTTTTAGTTTTTTAGGACTGCTATATACTTTGTGACTATTCTTATAGAAATAATTTTTGGAAAACTCTTCACAGTCTCAAGTAAACAATGATAGAGAATCCACTGTTAATGAGCCCCACGAGGCTTCTTGTAAATTACCTAAATGGCACAATATGAACTTGATTCGAGCTGGAGTGTCTGCAGAGCTGCCGCAGATGTTCACACCCTCTCGGGGTTTCTCACATCTGTGAGGACGGCTGGAAAAAGTAGAATTCTGGTGCTTTTGGTTTTATTGTGATCCATTGTTAACACATGGAACTCATCAAGAGCTGCACAAATTCCAAATGTTTACATATTTAGAATACTATGAAGCTGCCAAAAGCAATTTCTAAGCTTTTATCACCTTTCAATACCAAAACTGTCATGCAAAAGATTAACCAAGTAGAAAATAAAAAAGTGACATTTTCATGAAAATATAGTTTTATTTACCGGTATCTGTGCTTGGGCACTGGAACAAGCACTGTTGGATAGAAATGTTTATCATTAAGTAGTCAGACTAGATATAAATGCCAAAAATCCTTTTTAGCTTTTCCACAATGTGGTTAACAAGACTAGAGTGGTAAACAAAGTAAAGTGTAAATTACCATGCTTCAAAAAGGCTAACTGCTAACTTTGTTCTTAGTTTATATATTTTTTTTAAATTGTATGTATTTATTTATTTGCAATGCCCTTACAGTGTAATGACCAATTTCACAAGGTCTTGAGATTAACGAAACTGAAAAATGTAATAATAAACCAAAATTTAAAAAAAAAATCCATATTTTTATGGCTTGCAACAAAAAGCAGAATACTTTAAAGCTTAAGTTATTGTACTTTAGTAAACTGTAAAAAGAAAGGACTTCATGATGTTCATTTTAACTGCAGTACCACTGCAAAAATACATTACCCCAAACTTTTGTGTTAGAAATATTCTAGGATTTACAGTATTTCCCTTTAAATGGTGTGTAACTCATGTGAATCTGCTGTAGTGTCTCCTAACTTAGTGACTGGAAATTTATAGGCTGTTTCTGTCTGATCCACAGCTAACAATGAGAGGTTCTCCTGGGCCTGCAGGTTTGACAGGAAGATCCGGTCCTGTGGTGAGTACTTTTTACATCATTTACGTTTATACTGTTGGGATTTGCATCACGTCTTGTTCTATAAAAAGTTTCAAGTGTAAAATAATTTAATATCTGGCTTAATTGAAGACACATTTATCCATCAAGCTTGTTTGTGTTTATTTATTTATTTATTTATTTTTAATTAGGGGCCTCCTGGGGCTCCTGGCCTCAAAGGTGACAGTGGGGATTCTGGGCCACAGGTAAGAAGAGCTTTCTATTTCCTTTTCATTTTGTTCTCATCTGCACTTTTCAACTTAGAATTGAGACCTTTCCAATTTTCTCTAGGGACCCAGAGGTCTTCAAGGTCCAACAGGTCTACCAGGGAAAGCAGGAAAGAGGGTAAGTGTTCCTTCAAATTAAGCTGAATGCAATGAACTCTGTATGCATTAAAATAATGTATTATTATTATTATTCTCTGAAACAGCCGTGTATTGCACCTCAAGGATGTGTGCAAATTTAAGAATATTTTAAAAGCATAAAACTAAAAAAAAACACCACTAAAAGCAGCTAAATCAGCGCCTGAATAGGAAAGTCTGTTTGGTTTTAAGCATGACCTTATTTCAAATGATTCAGCTGCATCCAATGTTTGAGTTTGTGTGTTTTTAAATGCATGAAGTCATGTTTATTCAACTGTAAATAAGGCAAAAATAACATATTTTCCCTCTATTATTTTCTATCAGGCCTCATAGACAAGACATTATTTTTTAAATGTAATTGTTACACCTCATGACCTGTTCTCTGTAGGGTCGCAACGGAGCTGATGGAGCACGAGGAATGCCAGGAGAGGCAGGGGGCAAGGTAAAGCGCTGTTTTTTTTCCTCAATGTTAAAAAAAAAACATGTTCAGTGCTTTGAGCAATATCTGATCGTCAGTGTGTTTGAATATGTGGCACAATCATTGATAACGTTTATTTGTTTTGTTGCCTTTTTTGTTTGCTTCAGGGCGACCGAGGTTTTGACGGTCTCCCTGGTCTTCCAGGAGAAAAGGGTCACAGGGTAAGTTCGTAGAAGGAAAATTTGGAGTTTGGTGAATGTTCAAGGCTGTTGGGCAAATAAAGAGTTTTCAAACATAAGATCAGGTCGTTCATTTTTTTGGCTCAATTATTCATTGATCTCAGTGATTGCTGAACAAGCAAAGAGCAGAAGCAAAGATCAGTCCACCTCTCTGTCATGATGATCCAGATGTTTTAGTGTTTATTTTTCCCTTTTGAAGTTCATTTTTACATTTTTTATGCTGTTTCTGTATTTTCTTTGTCTTCAGCTTCTTTCTTGTGCCTCCCTGTGCTTTATTGCCACTCACAGTACTTGTTTCATATCAGCCCTCTGCCCCACCCACTTACACCTGCTCCCTGTTGTCATTACCTCAGAAGTCTCCAATTTTCTCATCAGTCTCAGTCTATTTAAGGGCATACTCCAGCCGAAGCCAAGCAATTGACACGCGATCACGTGGTTGTGGGATGTTAGTTTTCACACACACCTTTCATAGTCCATGAGACACAGATGCAGTTTCTGGGTTCTGGGAAACCCCTGCCGCTGCCGTATACATCACCTTGAGGATTTCTTCCCACCAGAGTCTCCACTCTGTCCCTCCATTCGCTGTTTAACCACAAATCTATCATGAAGAAAGGGCCACACTTTTCAGCAGACAGACTCTGTCTGCACAATCTCCATCCATGAGTTTATGGCCCTTTGACTAATACAGAGTGTATTTTTAGTCGTACAGCTGAATGTCGAAGTGCATTTCTGCATCGACGAGCACGCTCATAACCTTCTGATTAATCAAACAAAACTTTGCGCATACGCCTGTGAGAAAACGTTTGGCCTGGGCCTTGTGTCAAGGAGGGGTGGGCGAAGCTGCTCTGGGAACAAAATGGCGTGGTTTTCGTCATTCAGCTACCTCAATGAGAGACGACTTCGCTGCTTCGGATGGAGTATGCAGGGCCCTTTAGGCTCCCAGTTTTCACCTTACCTAAAGTCTGGCAAATGTGCTTCAATGCCCATTCTGGTTCTCTCATGTGTGTACTCCGTGTCTCCCCTGGTTTTTAATGTTGTTGCCATGTCAGCATCTTTATTTTCTTCATTTTGGTTTTGTTAAGTAAATCTTGAAGTTTCGCCTCAAGGTTATTTGTGTTAAGTCACATTTAAAAGTTCTATGCCTAAAAGCCTGACATTTATCTAATGCAAGGCAGTTTGATAAAATTGTGCTTGATGTGATTTTTTTATTTTTTATTTGGCTCAGTTTAAAGAGGTGGTTATCAACTCAAAAAACACATCAGGCAGTCTTTAAACAGGCCTTAAGACAAATGAACAAGTTTAGTGTTTGTGGATTCTGGTCGTACACAGACAAGCCAAAAACAGGCAGAAAAATCACAGAGGGGCATTTTTAGACAGGATTTTAAACTCTGTCCTGTTCTGGATAATTACAGAGGTACGCCTGTTCTTATAGGCACTGAGAATAGTGAAGCTCATATATTGTAGGTCCACACCAACTGTGCTGACATGCCTACTTTACATGAAAGTCAGGGTTTTGTTTGTTTTTGTTTCTTTCCGTGAACCATCAATTTTCGCAATGTCTGACCCACATGACTTTTTTTAAGAAAATGCACATTTAGATTTGTTTCCTTAGCTGCAACAATCAAGCATGCAGATTGTGCTGTGACATCTCTTTTAAATCTTACTAATATTTCTCTGCTGTGGTGTTTTCCAGGGAGAACAGGGCTCCACCGGCCCTCCAGGGTCTCCAGGAGAGGATGGCCCAAGAGTAAGTGGAGTATTAGTTCCCATTTGTCCTGCATCACCTTCAGATGTCTGTAAAATGATTCTACATTCATAATAACATGTTTCTTTTTGCCTAATCAAAGGGTGAAGATGGCCAGGTTGGACAGAGAGGTTTGGCAGGAGACAGTGTGAGTATATTTAGTAATTCAGGACAACTGTGAGGAAGGGTGGTAACCTGATGCTTAAATTAGATTTAGTCATTTACTGCCTACGTTTTTCTTGGTATTCGTTTTTCCAAATGGGCTTGCTATCATGCAACGGTAAAAGCAAGCCCGTCTGCAGGGACCGTTGGTTTTCTAATCTTGACCGTGCCACGAAACAACAATTTTGCATTACACATGAAAAAATAGAAACATGTTGTTTTGTGACTATCTGTGAGAATGATTCTTTCGCTGCCAAGTGCCTTTCAAATGGACCATAGAGCTGCATGGGAAAAAGTTTGCTCCCTTTTTTTTTTAACCCAATGCAGCGTTGTCCATTTATAAGAACGGTTGCACAGGATTTCATCACACGCTGTCTGTTAGTTAAAACAGCAAAGTACTTTTACTGACCTTAAGTGCATATCTGAAGAAGTTGAGAAAAGGAATGGTTTTTATGCACGTTTTATGCTTGAGGATCATACAGGGCTCCCAGCAACTCTGGAAATCAGGGAAAATCTGGAAAATGAGTTTTACCTTGTCCATACAGGGAAAACTCAGAAAATAACACTGATCTGCTGGTTCCAAGTTAATCTTTTTGATATTTTGATTGTGTACATGTATTGATGCTAGTATTCTAGTATTACTGAGTCCATGTTCAGACTCTATAGTATACATACATGTATGTATCAAAAGTACCAGCAGAACTCAAGGCTGACAAGAAATAACAGTCTGCCTGAAAAAAATAAAATAAAAAAATCAACAACTGTGGCTTATCTGAATCTGACTCCCCCATTTGGTCTCAAAGCAGGCCGACTTATCAAACTTCTCCTGGGATATGTGTAAACTAAGAATGTTCTGCTCTATCGCAACCCCCCTCCCCCCAAGAACTTCTGTGAATGCTTATCAGAGCTGTACCGGTTGACACCAACATCGTATCAGGACTATGGCACTACCTGGAAGTGCTTCATGGACAAATCTCACCGTCTTGTCATCAAATGCATTTGTAATGTGTCTATAAATGTGCTTGCTGATTGAGTTTTTTGATGTCTTAAATCAAGTCCTGATAAGGACAAACTGTGAAGAGATCTTTTTTTGTAACACCACTATTCTTTCCTCGTGGCCTTTTCCCCTTTTCTATCTAAAATTATCAGAGGCCACCCCTCAGGAGCAGCAGCAACGTACATGCCAACCAAATTTCAAACGACTGTATGAACATAATCTCACTGTACTTCGGTGCAATGATAGTAAAGCTTATTCTGATTCTCTGATTCTGATGCTTACCAATTGGCTGTGGTGGCTTTTTAGTATCTGGTGTTATATAATATATTTAATTATTAGCAATTATTACCGTACACATGTAGCATTGGCTGCAGCATACTTCGTGTCACCTAAACGTAGCTCTGCTCGCCACCTAAGAGACCAAGTTTTGAGCATTTCGTACGACTGAAACATCTGGAATTTCAGGATTTACTCTAGGAAAACTCTGGGAATTGTGTTTACATGAAATGCTGCGAACCCTGCCATGACCTCATGGGGTCTGTATTTTACATACTCAGGACAATTACTGAAAAACGTTACATGCCGTGTTTTATGGCAATGCGGTTCATGAACAGTGACACTTTATAACGAATTATTGTTGTTTTTAGGTGTAATCTTAATCTGCTTTAACTTTTTTTCTCTTTGATAACAGGGTCCTAGAGGTTTGCTTGGCCCCAGAGGGTCTCCTGGCACTCCAGGACCACCTGTAACTATTTCTTTCTTCTATTAAACTCAACCCTTATCCTTCACATAATGTGCTTTTTGCTTGACGAAGTTTCACTGACAGCTTCTGTTCTGTTCTCTTTAGGGTCTTACTGGACTTGATGGACAGTCTGGTCCCAAAGGAAACATGGTCAGATTTATTTGTGTTTTATTTATTTTAAAGGAGAGTAGAAATCAGATTTGTAGGGACCACCTACTGCAAGCTACTCGCCTGTTATCAGGGCTCGCCTCATTGCAGGTCGGTGACCTCTAACTGCAGTGGAGCATGACAGGGTGGAGCTCGTAGCTCAACTGTTTTACACTTTATTCTAAAAAAAAAAAAAAAAAGGTTTTACAGTAAATGTGTGGCTATGGTGTCATCTTGTTTTTCTCTTGGCTTAGTGCGATATTTTAATAAGCTTTGCATTTCAATAAGGGAGATTGTAGCTGTTATGATCACTGAATCACTTAGCAAAATAAACATTTAAATCCCATTCATGCTATTAAAATTTAATGATCTTAACATTTTCTAAAGATCAAGTATTATTGATGCTTGTAGGGCTTCTTCAGGGTTTAAAAGCGTGTATTTCATGCAATCGTCAAATGTTGGAGATTCATTTATAGAAGATTTATACACATTAAATTTAATTTATAGAGGATTTATACACAACCTTTACTAGATTAAAAAGTATATTTACCAACAATATATTTAGTCACTGTCAACGATACTAAATTTCTCTTCAGAGATTTTTATTTTGTAACAGCTGGAGTGGAAGTTCTCTCAATGTTTTTTTTTTAGCCAGCGTCCTTATGTAACAGCATGTCATGTCTGAGAAAAGGATATTTGTGTTTTTCTGAGTGTGTCTTTGTGTAGTGTGTGTGTGTGTGGCTTCCAACAAATGGATCCCTGCTGATTAAATGTCAGCAGAGATGCCAGACCAAGTCTTCATACTTCCCACTCCCCCTGGTTTTGCAGGGTTCACTCCTGCTTGTACCTCTATAAATTAAACGTGCCCTTATTTAGTTTCATTCCCAGAATGGTTGTGTATTAGTGACGTTGTGAAGCTGCTATTAGTTCAGTAAAAATAACTGTAAAAAAACTGAATTGTTTGAAATAAAAGTACTTTTTGTGGTTTCTTTTATCTGTCCAGGGTCCACAAGGAGAGCCGGGGCCTCCTGGGCAACAGGGCCTACCTGGTTCACATGTAATGCTGTTTTTCTTATTATCGATGTATATATGCTTCTATACTTCTTCTTTTTTTATCACTTTGTCTTTTTTGTTTCCCTCTGTATGCATTTTCAATTTGCCTTCTCCTTTCCTCTCTGCTCCATGCCTGTCTGTCCTTTTCATTCTGTTTTAACTTTCCCGTTTGGACTGAGCAACAGGGAGTCGTATAATCCTGAATGATCTCTTTTAATTCTGTTTTCTAAATCAAACCTCTGGACATAGTTTCCTTTTCCTCTCCTTTCTTTTCCTTTATCCTATTTGCCCTTTATTTCCCTATCTCCTGCAATTATGTCCCAAAACGTTCACCAAGAACAAAAACATTTCAAGTGTTAGCCGGTATTTTTCTTTTTTTTTTTTATTCAAAACTACAAAAACCAGCAGACATTCTTCGCATTCTGCACATATAATATAATAGCACCTAACCTTATTATAATATCCAGTCGGGAACAAAACGTTCTGTATTTTGAGTCAGTTTTAATATAAAACAGTGAACGTGATATTGTAGCAGGAGATGAGTGAGCACAGCCAGGTCAGATGTTCAGCTCTGCAGTGTGAACAGAGCTGTGTCGTAAAGCTGCGAGTCATTACCAGGAACATGAACTGATGCTACACAGGTGGAATCAAAAAGTCAGTTTCTGTATTTTTTAAGACATTTAATTGCATTGCAGTAAATGCACTGGATCCCTCTTTGATTTTTATTTTTCACAAGCTGATCTAGCATGAGATCTTTCAGGAGTGCAGACTGAATTAAATAAAACAGCAAACCTATATAAACACATCTAACGAAGCTATTTGGAACAATTCATTTACACTTTGCAACAAAACGCAAAAACAGTTTAAAAAGAACTCATTTATTGTGTTCTTTAACTTAATGCATGTCTGTGCCATCATAATATTTGTTTCTTTTGTCTCTCAGGGTCTTATCGGTCCTCAAGGTCCAATTGGGCCTCCTGGTGAAAAAGTAAGTAGCGAAAAAAATCCTTTTAGTACCTCTCCACAAATCTGCTACGCTGATAAGTGCATGCTTCGCTGCAGAGCTCATAATTGATTCTGCAGATCTGTGGCTGAGTTTTGAGCATTTACCGAACTTCTCTGGAAGCAGACGTCAGAAAACACACTTTACAAACGCTAATACTTTGTCTCATTTTAGAGATTTTCTTTTTGTTTCATTTCGTTTTGCTGCTTGTGTAAAATTATTGCGCCTTCTTTATAGGGACCTCAAGGGAAA
The DNA here is from genome assembly GCF_014905685.2 of Nematolebias whitei. Lineage (NCBI taxonomy): Eukaryota > Metazoa > Chordata > Actinopteri > Cyprinodontiformes > Rivulidae > Nematolebias > Nematolebias whitei. The sequence goes on from NC_056506.1 coordinate 42,379,878, forward strand.
CAAGGTCTAGCTGGACTTGCTGGTGCTGATGGCCCTCCTGTAAGTGGCACCGTGACGTCTTTTCATGTTATATCCAAAGAATGAATCCAACAATCTAGTATTCAGCTGGTACCATTTACTTTTATAGGGTCATCCTGGAAAAGAGGGTCCAGCCGGAGAGAAAGGAACTGTTGTAAGTTGATTTTATTAATTTTTTTGTTAGTCGGGATTTTACACTGAAGACTTTAATCGCAGATGTTCTTAATGATTCATCAAGAGTGGCGCAGCAAACAAACTGTGGGTCTGGGTCAAGGTTTTAAATTACCACACAAATTACGGACTTATTGGCAACCAAGTGGGAGAAGATTGTCTTCACCTAAACATGTTGGCTGACGACAAACAACTTTGTTCTGGGTGGTAAACATGGCACCAGCATAAAGAAAATTATGTTTTCACATATTTAGCTTTTGCTATGATTGGATGAAAATGTTCAAATATTCATACATACAGCACCTTAAGTGCTCCCAGTTCTTGGAACGATGATCTCGTAAATTTATCCCAACAATACAAGTGAAAATAAGAATGTGAGTTATCTTAAGACGTTGGAAAGAAATCAACAGAGACAGAAATAAGCTTACACTTCTAATTTTTTTAAATTTTTTTATAGGGTTTTCCTGGTCCAATGGGTTCTATTGGCTATCCAGGTCCTCGTGGTGTAAAAGTAAGCTCCTTAATGGCCCTAAAATGATGCTCTGCTGCAATAAAGTTCCATATTTCTTGTGTTTAATTCTGTTTTCTTGATCTCATAGGGTGCTGAGGGGATCCGAGGCCTTAAGGGTGACAAAGGAGAAAAGGTAAACATCTCTCTAGCCTCCTCAAAATGGCTGACAGATGTCCGTCTTCTAAAAATGGACCCATCCGAGTAGTAAATCTCTGTCAAATTATGCTTGACTGAAGTGGAAACACTCTTAAAGGCCCATCAGGCTGGCAGTAAAATGTCCGTGCCACTGAGTTGTAATGGAGTGTGAAACATTGAACTAAAATTGATTTTTTTTTTTTTCAGAGACAGTTTTATAGATGTACTTTTTTTAAGATCTGTGCAGATTTTACATTCAGATATGAGGACACTGACGTTCAGCATCGATAAGTTTAAAACACTGGAAGTCTACTTTGATACTTCGATACACTGAAGAAAAAGAGTTTGCAAAAAAAATGTACAGTTTATTGTGATTTTTTTTTTACTTGTTTGGTGATTTTTATAAATGTGGAAAAAAATGCAGAGCAGCTCATTTTCATGAAGCAATAACAAATTAAAGCTGCATTCTCAGTTTGTACCACTAGATGTCAGCAGAGTAAACTAGACAACAAAAACTTTTTTTTAAAATAATTTCTGAATTGTTTGAATTGAAGTTTTGCTCAAACGTCCAGTAGGTGGCAGTATGAATCCTTCTCTACACTCCACAGTATATTTGTATTTTTAATCATCTACTCAGATTTATATGTTAAATTTCCAACAATATCCTGTCATTGATACGTCTTATTATTTATGAAAACACGTTTAAAATAGTGACAGACTGACTGAAAAAGCCAGTGTCAGTTTGTTAGTTTAATACACAAGTTCTGAAATCTGTTTCTGAAATTCACAGGTTTTGTCTCTCAGTCCTTCAAATCTTTACTAACACTTTTACTTTCAGGGAGAAGATGGATTTCCTGGGTTCAAAGGTGACATGGGCATCAAGGGTGACAAGGTAAAGTCTCTAAAGAGGAAACTGATATGTGCATTTGCAGAGTGTGTGGCTGAAATGAAACGGTCACAATTTTTATTTTTCTCCCATCAGGGTGAAAACGGCGTGCTAGGGCCAAGAGGAGAGGATGGCCCTGAAGGTCCCAAGGGGAAATCAGGACCAGGTGGAGAGCCGGGTCCCTTGGGTTTAGCTGGAGAAAAGGTAAATTATCAACTACCTAGACCAAAACTCTCCCATCTTTTTTCTGTTTAAATTCCACCATAGATTAATTTTAAACAACCATTTATGCACAAATAAAATAAAAAATGAAATATTTGCACTTTAATTGATTGATATATGTGACAGAGGTGTTAAGTTCTTTAACACCCAATTGTCTGTTCCTTCAGCTCTAAAACAGGCACAGTGTTATTGGACTTTAATGGTGACGTTTTACAATCAAGCCCTGAACTTAGTTATTTTTAGAAGACATTTGTTGTCCGTATGCATTTTATAAGGTTAAAAACTTTGACTTTCATCAAAACAACGATTGTACTTTATCAATTTTGCAGTTCAGCTTTCTTTGATATATTGTTTTCTTCTGGTTTATCTAATCGAACATAAAAGAACCTGTTTAGTCATGAAAATGTGATATAACAGTCACAAAAAGAATGAACGGTTAACTAGTTGGAGGTCATTCAGTTGATTTAGCTAAAGATTTGAACTTTATTTATAGAGATTTCATGTGTCGTCAAAATGAAATTAATTAATTCCATGTAGATTCCCTTGGCATAATACTTAAAGCTATCTCAGCCTTAAAGTGAAAGTGTTTGTTGTTGTTGTTGTTGTTGTTGTTGTTGTTGTTGTTTAACTACAACAGATGTATTTAAATCTTACTGAAAGTAGTGAATAAAAAATCAAAGTATTTGATTGAATTGAGTTTAAAAGTGTCAGCAATTACATTTGATTTCATGTCACTAATATATCCATAAACTCTATAAAATAATAGATATTACTACCATTTAGTTAAAATTAAAAAAGCATGCTGGCACACTTGCTGTCAAATAATTGACAAATGAAGACAAACATTATGGTTAAATAAGTTTATAGTTTTTAGTTATACCACTGTGAATTTAAAATGGATCTCTACTAACGTCTCATTTGTCACTATCAGATGTTTTCAAGTGTCTTTATGATGTTTGTGTTTCTTTTAGGGTAAACTCGGTGTCCCTGGATTGCCTGGCTACCCTGGAAGACAAGGCCCTAAGGTGTGTAAAGAGAGTAGGGGTTGCACGACTTTATCTATTTTTGTTTAATTGACTTCAACATGATAAAAGTCGAGTTGACAAGTCGCTGTGATGTCATCAAGACGTTATCATATTTGCAAAAAAAAAGCATAATTTATTATCCATCCATCCATTATCTTTACCCGCTTCTTCCATTTTGGGTCACGGGGGTCGCCGGTGCCCATGTCCAGCAATCACTGTGCGAGGGGCGGGGTACACCCTGGACAGGTCTCCAGTCCATCACAGGGACACATAGAGACAAACGAGACAAACGAGACAAACAACCATTCAGTCTCACTCACACCTAGGGACAATTTAGAGTTACCAATCAGCCTAACATGCATGTTTTTGGTCTGTGGGAGGAAACCGGAGTACCCGGAGAAAACCCACGCATGTACGGAGAGAACATACAAACTCCACCCAGAAGGGCTGCACATAAAAAACTAAAATACAAGCAGCCCCCCTGTTTTTATTTTTATTTTATTTTATCCACCAGTGGATTAAATAAAGTTCACTCGCTGTCAATAGTCTCATCGCTTACAGTTTTTGGTTTTCGATTCTGGTTTACTTGTAAGAAAACAAGAGCATCAACATGAGCAGGATGAA
>NC_056506.1:42383569-42435571 GCF_014905685.2 Nematolebias whitei
CTGGTTTACTTGTAAGAAAACAAGAGCATCAACATGAGCAGGATGAAGGCTTGCCCGTTTTCACGTAATGGTATTCCCAGCAAGAGAGAAAATTCTCTCGCTGGGAGTGCTGGTTCCCAGAACAGCTAAATACCTTCTGCTGAGTTTTGCTAAAAGGGGAAATCTGTCCTGATTGCTGGTCCACCACTGCAGCGGGTTCGCTATGGTGGGAATATGTGGTAATGAAAAAAAGAAAACTCACGCACATCTTGGGCAGCATGGAGCAGTGTGCTGATGATGTCATGTCACTCTGGAAATGTGGCCTAAAAAGTTGCACAAAATCCTCTTCCAGTGTGTTTTTTTTTTTTTTTTTCCCAGTCACCGGCTCACTGTGATTATTGGGCATATCCTCCTCCACTGATCACGTGACACAATCACGTGACATGCGACTAGTCTATGTGAAATTTTAAAAACTCTAAATGTCTTAGAATCAACTAGTCGACTCAACCTCTAAAAGAGAGTTATACATATTCTCCTGATCAAAGCAGATACATCATCATCAGTTATAAAGACATACATTTACATGATTTTTACTTGTGAATTCTGTCTATGTTACATTCTTTTATTAGTGCTGTTAATCCATGTCTACTCATTTCTAAACTTGGTCCCAGAGAGTGGTGCAGTCTACATTTTTGTAGTGGGTATACTGTTCTTAGAAACCAAAGTACACTGGTTAGTCCAATGTAATTGTCCATTTATTTTGATTTTTAAGCATATTGGCTATTTCCGAATTTCTCTGATGCTTATATTTGAATAAATGCACAATAAACTTTGTACAACAGTTGGCTTTGTATTAAAAAACATGTTATAGGATTTGTAAAACAGTATCAAAGCAAAGCGCTACATACCGATAGATTGTTACGGAAGCGTTTAACTGTCGTTTAACGTATCAATGATGCGTGCCTCATGATATGTCATGGATCATTGGGCACTTTTAAGTGAGTATACCGAAATTCTTGAGCTTTTCTAGTGGGAATACTCCATATGCCCGAGTATCACGTAGACCACACCACTGGCCTTTCTAAAATCTGCTTGGATCTACAAGCACAGACTCACGCAGTCACCTGCTTTACACCCACCATAACAAGCACTGTCATCTGCCGTAGTCATCACCTGTCCTCTCTCCTTAGACTATAGCTATTATCTTCTAAGAGTTTTGCTCTCCTTGCACTGTAGCACTGACCGTTCTGGCACAGCTCCACGATCAGGATGTGCTACAGCAGCTGGTTCCTCTCTGCTGCTGTCAGCACTGACATCTTGGCGCTGACATGACCGGCGCTCTCCCACCATTCAAGTCGGCGAGGCTTCAGTTCAGTGTTAAAGTCAGCAAAACCTGAGCTGACTGTGTTCACGATTATAATTCTGATATCTTACCCTGTTTCATGCAATCAGTTCTTTATTTTTATTTCATTTGCTGCACAATTTCATTTGGAACAATTCTTTTTTTTGATATCTTATAGAGTATTTTTAAGTCTTAGGTATTATTATACCAGCAACATTCAAGTAGCGTGTTGGATTCTTATTTTTTGAATAATTGCAAAGCTGCCTTTACATTTTCCAGCTGGTTTCAAATATCAATTCTCTTTGTTGTTGTTTTTTTTGTTTGTTTTTTTTACTATATGCAGTTTGGAGTGATTCTGAAAGATAGTTACCACTTTCTGACTTTGGAGAGGTATAAAGAGTACTACAGTTAACAGTTTTCTCCCTTTTGCCTGCATAAGTAAAAAAAAAAGGCAATTTCCAGGAAGTAAAACCTGTGACATCCTCTCGAACTTGAAATAAACAATCTAACTCAGATACTTTCAGAATAAGTTCCTTCACAAACCTTACATGTACTGAAGGGAGTTATTTATGTGAGATAGAACTCCAAAAAGCCACTGTTTCCATTGGAAAGACCCATCTATGTTACAAAATGTCAAACTGTCCCCAAGTGCAAGTCCAGGGTCAACGTCCTGGCTAGGCAGCAGATTTTATCCCCCTCGATCAGCCTGCACACGAGTCCCTCCACTGCCTGAGTGTTTTTGGCTGCTGCACCCCATCGCTCTCTAACAGCTTTCTCACATCGTTAATCCTTGATGCCATTTGCAAAAGATTCAGCAGACTGCATATCTCTGTGGCGCAAGTCATGCTTGTCCGGCACCTGCTCTCCTTTCAGTTCTCGGTAACGGCAGCTCAGTGAAAAACAAATTAAGCAGCGTAGCTCTCCTTTTCTTGCAGTCTTCACAATTGTTGGGGGTATTTACCTCTGGCAGTTCTGCCCACGCCGCTTTGCTGGAGTGTCCTTGCCTTCTTCGCATAGCTGTACGCTTAACATTCACATGAGCATGAACAGTAATGAGCACTATAAATGTGCACTGCATCAGAGAATGTTTTAAACTCCAAGCGCATCAGCACGTGACCTTGGATTGTGGGTATTTGATTTGGGTTGAGCCTATTTGTGCTGCCTAATTCTGCGTAAAGAGAGGTTGTATTCATAAGCTGCTTGTTTGTCTTTTTATCCAGCCAACGGTGATTGCCCTAATAGAGTTTGGCTGACACCATTGCTTCTATCAGGGAGCGCAACCTGCAAGGGGCCTGAACTTAAATTACAGACAGGGATCAAAGAGGATTCACTATTTTCAGTTATCTTGATTTACTCCCACTGCTTTTTTGTTGTCCTGTTTTAGCTCCTCGCTGTCAGAACCTGACATGTCTTTCTGCATGTCAGAAAATAGTGTGTGAACTGTCCTTTAGGAATCCTTTAAAGGTGACCACAAGTGGTACGTCGATGTCCACCGTTGATGAGGAATTTGAATAGTGAATATTTGTAGTTAGTGGGGGTTTTTTTGGACTAGATTTGAACAGGGAATGCAAGTAAACTTGAACGCGTTTGGTGTAAGAAATTCACATGGGTAGGAATTACACTGTGTGTACGAACAGAGATAGTTTTTATTTATTTTTACTTGATGCTTGTCCAAGGCAGTGTAGAGTGATGGAACCTGGCAAGTGACCAGGTGCAATGGCGGAGCCAGAGGGTAGCCATTGGTGTCCTTGACCACCATAGAGTAATCTTCAGCCACCCCAATCATTTGAGGAAACTCTTCTTTTAAACAAAATAAAAACTAGAAAACAGTGTCCTCAAATGACTGGCATGGCTGGTTTGCATATATAAGTGGCAGTGGCCATCTTGGAATTTGACTTGGCAACAAAAATGTTGATATTGACGTTTCTTATACCTAGATGCAGCCACACATCAAAATTGAAGTCGGCACATTGTTTACTTTTCAACCTATCCAGTTCACAGTGTTAACATATGTACATATGGATGCAGCCATCTTGGATTTTGACGTGATAACCCAATTTTCAAAAGGAACTTTTCTTATGCATATATGCAACTATGCACCAAAATGGCAGTTGGTATCTTGCGCATTTTTCATGTTATCCAGCTCACAGGACTAATGGACACTTATGTCAGCGGCCTTCTTAGATTTTCTTTTGGCAACCCACTTTTGGAAAGGAACTTTTGTTATTCCTAGATGTAACCACTCACCAAACTGAAAGTTGGTACCTCACTTATTTATAAAGTTATAATGCTCACAACATGCACAGATGGACTCTTCAATGTAGGGGACCATTATAAACATTTAGCTCCATGATCATCTTTAATAATCCCTTTTTTAGCACTTGGTAGTCTTTTCAAGTTTTTCTATATATGTTTTTTTTTTTCTAATTCCAGGAATGCAATATGTCTACTATCTCTGTTTTCATTTTACACTTCACCACATTACCATTTATTTGTTGTTTTCTTGTTACTTTGTCCTGATTTTAATTTGTTTGGCATTGCAGGGCTCCAATGGCTTCCTAGGATTCCTTGGGGCAAATGGTGAAAAAGGAGCAAGGGTGAGCAAAGATCTGTCAGCAATGAATATCAACCAAGAGTTTTTCTTCTACATCTTAAGGAAGTTATGTCGTTGGAAGAATAACTTTAACATAAGATGTTTTGATCAGATCTTGAATTTCCAGCATTCTACTTTATTCAACATTAAGTTAATAATGTGCATTTTGTTTTTGTTGTTCAAATGCTATTTATGAAGGAAATGTGAAATATATATTTGGAACATCTCCCTCTTAAACCATTGATCAGCTGCAACAACATCCAACATTCATGAAAGATTTTGGTAGAAATTAAATCCCTTAAAACAATTTTATTTTTTTCACATAAGTTGTTCAGAGTTAAAGTTAATATATTACTCTGCACATCCTGCCTTGTCATACAACACTAACATTATTTAAAAAAAAACACTGCTATGTAATTATCATTATATGTCTAACCTTGTCAAATTAAAAGAACTGCTTCAAAAGGTTGCAATGAAAATGTCGCCTTTCAGGTAAGACTGACTGTATTCTGCCATGTGATTGAATGTGATGAAAAAGGTTACAGATAAAAGCATGACAGGGAGGAACGTTGAAGGATTGAGGTTGTTATTGACAAGACAAGCTCATCTGTGCTCTCAGACACTGAGAGGCAGACATGTCTGGCCCCAGAATGCCTCAAGTGACAGGTTGTTCAAGCTGTCAAGAGCCAATGAGTAACCACTTACCACAACCATTTGATTATTTATTTTTGTCCAAAGATGCTCTGACAGTTCAATTGTATCTGTGACACTGACGTCCTGAGCAGTTACTGCTGTCTGGTGTTTAAATGCCTTTGGTAAAGAAAAATAAAAAAACAAAACTGGCACAGCTGAAATTTCTATTGTTCAATGTTTTGTTGATAATATAAGCTCAAACTTCTTTTTAAGTCAACGTTTTTTTTTTTTTTTCAGGGAATTGCTGGCAAATCAGGCCCCAGAGGACAACGCGGACCAACTGTAAGCAACTCTTCTGTCTCCTGCACGAGCATATTTTCTGGATTTAAAATCATAATATCATCCTGTATGGACTATGGGTTCTGTTTTGTACATATAAAAATACACATTAGGTAGTTTGTTGTTTCTTTGTTTTTTTAGGAAGTCACAAAATTCTAACAGATCCTCCCATTTTTCATTACTTCTTCAAAGTGTTTGTACTTCACCATTACATTGTAATTGCAATGAACATAGGGTCCACGTGGGGGTCGAGGAGCTAGAGGACCAACAGGAAAGCCAGGCGCAAAGGTGAGATGGTTTAAACAATGCTATAAATTTAAGATTCAATGGTTGCTGCACATTTATATCTACTCTAACTAACATTTTATAACCTACGTAATATATAAAAGTGCATGTGTTATGAGTGTTTCACATAGAGTTTATTCCTTATTTGAGAGTTGTGAAAAGTTCACCCTTCTTTGTGTCTTTTCTTCCTCCTCAGGGCACCTCGGGCAGTGATGGACCTCCAGGCCCACCTGGAGAGCGGGTTAGTATTGGAGTTTGTTTCATCAGTACCTTCTGGTTTTTTTTTTCAGAGTTTCTGTATCGACAGCAAAAGCACATCAGGATAAATGTGTTTAAATTTAAACTCGGAATCAATTAAAGGTTCTTTTTGGCATCAAAATCAGAAATATGGCTGCTGCTGATCCCATCAGCTAGTCTGTTAGTTTCTATTTTTTTAAGCAGACTAATTTGTGAGGACAAAACACACAAGTGTTTCGCCATAAATGACAGTGGTGCTGTTTTAATGCAATGCAAAGAACCTGAATATTGCCGGTTAAAAATCTACAAAATCCAATCATATGTACTGTTTTGTTTTTCTAACCTATACATGTTTTTTAATTTTATTTTAGGGACCTCAAGGACCACAGGGGCCTGTTGGCTTCCCCGGACCCAAAGGACCAAATGTAAGTAGCTCCTATCACTGTGAGCTGTTACTATCCACAGTTAGGTGACACTTCTCTCAGCTTTTTAATTATTAATGCGCTCCTGACATGATGATCTCTGTTCGCTTTTCACCCAAAGGGTCCACCAGGGAAAGATGGGCTGCCTGGTCATCCTGGACAGAGGGGAGAAACAGTGAGTGTGATGTTTTGTACAAAAATACTTCATTTGCATGTGTAACTTGGGTATCATTTAGTTCAGTTTCTAAATACTTATGATAAGCGAAACTACAAAGTTTGATTTTATAATGCAAGCACTTTTGGAAATGTACTGTAAACATAATCTTGGAAATGGGATTCTTCCGTCATAGACTTTGGTCAGTCAAAAACCCCAAAAAATGCAGATGGGAATTGTATTTTTTCTAACTGAGAAAATAATTTATCATGTATTTTTAAACCTAGCGTAATAAATTTAGAGGGTTTGTTTTCAATGTATACCATTTGAAAATATTTTCTAGATCAGAGACTGACTTTGTTACAGGAAAACAAAATGCATGGGAATTAAATTAAATAGATATTGGTTTGCAAAAAAAAGAGTTAATAACAAAGAAGAAAATGTAACATAAAAGGTAACAGTGTGTTTAAAAAAAAGATCAATATATTGAAGATGGGCCGAGGATAGATCCCTGGGGAACCACAATTCTTATAGAGTAAACATCACGCCTATTGGCCTCTTAAAAAAAATGTTTAAAAAAAAATTTTGGAAACACATCTGATTTTTATATATGGACACCGTACAAATATGTGTACGTAAAATTTGTGCAGTGTAATTTATTTCAGTTGTACTACTTTCTAAAACTATTCCACCAAAAATGTACTATCCAAACCTCTAACTGCAACCAACTAAAATATATCACATGGTACCTGGAAAGATAAATATGTAACTTACTCGCCTCTGATTTTCTATATGGCTCAGCTTTTTACATATTTTAAAATATCTGTTTGGCTTTTCAGGGTTTCCAAGGAAAGACTGGACCCCCTGGACCTGGAGGAGTAGTTGGACCTCAGGTACGTACACTACACACACATCCCTATTAGGTCGTCTTTGAGGAAGGTTTTGAAACGTCAAAGTAAAACGGTGTTAAAAACGGTGAACATTAAATAAATCATTGTCTTTAGATTGTGTAATAAAATAAGATAAATTGTTTAAAAAATTTAACATTTTGTTGAATTATTATTTACTTTTAGAAATTAATGATGCAAATACTAAAAGTCTGTGAATGTATAAGTGAGAGAACAATCTGTAGTTTTAGACAAGATCACACCTAAAGCACAGAAACATTTTTTTTTTTTGTATTCCAGTCAACAGTAAGTATTTTTCTATTAATATAACATTTGTATTGTTGTTTTGTTTCAATAGGGACCAACTGGAGAGACAGGACCAAGTGGGGAGCGAGGACACCCAGGTTCCCCTGGCCCACCTGGAGAGCATGGTTTACCAGGAGCTGCAGGAAAAGAGGGTGGAAAGGTGAGCAAGAATACTTAATTTTGTTTATATACATCCAAGGATCTTTACTGTATAAAATATTTAGTTGCTCATTATGTTCCATTTTCTCGTTTCCTGAAGAATCACTGGTAGAAATGTGGTTTTTACTTTAATAGACAGAACTATGCATCACAATAAAAATAAAACACATTTGTTTTGTGCATGTTACATCAGAATTTAAACTTGTTTAAAAGCATTGGCATTTAAAAGTACATTTAAAAGTACTTTACACTCTTTTTTTTCCATTAGTTCAATAGATAATAACCTGGTCCGTACTTATTTTACCTTCAGCTTTGAGCTCTTCAATCTCGTGCTTTTTTTCCCACAAATATTGAAGAACATTAGCTGCTGTCAATCCAGTCATGCTTTGAATTTATTTATATTGTTTTCAAAAATTATTGTTAATGATGAACTGATGCTTCTTATTACCATTTTTGTCTTTTTAGGGTGATCCAGGTCCCCAAGGTCCTGGTGGCAAGGTGGGGCCTCCTGGACTTAGAGGTTTCCAAGGGACCAGAGGTCTCCCAGGAGCCATGGTAAGACACTAACATAGTAAACACTCCTACAAATACCTTCACTGTACACAAAGAGGCAGGGAATCGGAGCATCCCCTTGACTGGACTGCATTCCAAACCCCCAATTACCAGGCCGACAACCTACCAGTAAACCTAATGTCAGACTTGACAGTGGATGGAAATAAAAGGTGCAGAATCAGCTTCCGTTGATCTAATAGGTACTGAGCCAATCACAATATTGGCAAGTTTTCTCATAATAAAAAAGGATAGTTTGGAATTTTATTTTAGATTTGCAGAAAAATTCCATCCGTAACAAGTTCCAGCAACAAGTTTCCTGTATTGCACAGTTCTGTGTAATACGTTTTCCTTTACACGACCTGTTCTTAAATCAAACGAAGAATAAATCAACATGGTTTGTTTTCATTTTAAATCATCGACAATGTCTCTGCATTGCATGAACCATAGCCTGTTGGGAGACCTGTGTTAATTCTTTGAAGGAGTGGGAGTGAGTTAGAAAAAGTTCAAGGTGAGCGTGGATGGCGATTAGAGACTGAATGAGGATCAGCTGGGGGGATTGTGGCTGAAGCTCATTCCAAAGTGGTCCATTAAGAGAGCTTGCGACAGCACAGGGTGGACTTATTGCAGCCGTTGTGTTTGTCCCATGTGTGCAGAGGGATGACTTTCCTTGGTAATAATGGAAGCACAAACACACATGCAATATGTGAGCGACGGCACATGCTTCTCAGGATGCATTGTGAGCATGTGCATCTGTTATGGGAGTGAAAATGAGTATAGGTTTTATTTTGTTTGCAGATAGCGTATAAATCCACACACTGTTTATTTTTTAGACACATATACACACATTCAATCTATATTTCACCCCTCAGTCTTGAGAACTGGCACAGCAGTGATATATGAGCCAAAAAGTAACTTTTTGTGAGCTCAGCACAGAAGGATCCTTCTAGTCTCTTATTGCACTGTGGAGAAATGTGCCAGGGAGGTGGGGCTGCTTGGCAGCCTCTGCACCCCCTGGCTCTGTTAGAACCTGTAAATTAGTTTTTATAATAAAAGTCTTTACCACCTCCAGTGAGCTGTGTTTTCCACACGCTGTCCCAGCCTCCTTGCGCCATGATTCAGCACAGTCATTGCCATTCAAGGCTCGGGAACTTGAAGCGTTGACAAGGGGTTAGAGATAGATGGACCTCACCTCAGCTTGTGACTCACTGCAGGCGTCAGAGCCTTTTCATCTCTCCTATTTTTCTTTTCTTTTGAAGCTCATGTAGCGACTTCTATTGAATTTATATCATGAATACGCCTTTGGGTTAGAGTATACCATCATTTATTAAATAACAGACACTTTTTATGCTTTTATGGATAACAGAGTAGCAGCCTAATTAAATGCTTTGAAACATGCATATTCATTAATGAGCATTTCTTTTTCTTGTCACTGCAGTAATGCTTCTAATTCTGGAGATTTGTGACTTCTGACAATCCCATTCTTTAGATGCGGCTTACTAAGATCATTAACAGAATCTAAGTGACAATAAAATGTTTGTGTTGTTAAGAGATCAGGGTTTTTTCTCCCGTTTGAGACTCCTTTGAAGCATACAGAACTTCAGAATGTTTTGTTTTTATGCATAACATTCATACCAATGAGTTTGTCATGACTGGAGACATTTACAGTTATAGTACTGTAGTCCCTCACTGCTTTGCAGTTCGACTTTTGCAGACTCGCTCTTTTGCGGTTTTTCAAAGTAAGAGTGGACATGACCCACAATTGGCTGATTGATGGATGAGCCACACGAACAGCATGGATTGTTTATTTCAAATAATTATTTTTAATGATTTAGCATCTGCTGGATCTTTGTGCAGCCCACAGGTGCAGAGAGAAGCTCCCTCTGCGGCCTGTCATGATCTCCTCTCTCTGCCACCTGCAGCTCTCTGCCACCCACACATTTCTGCTCCGTGCTGAAGCAGCTCCATGAAGGGTTAACCCTTTGCTGTTCTGCTGCACTTAAAAAAAACTGTAACTTGAAACATGAAACTTGAACTTGGATTACTGTATCCCTGCTTCATGGTTTTTCACTTATTGTGGGGGGCGTGGTCCCCTAAACCCCGTGATAAACGAGAGACTACTGCATTCAGGTCTTGTAGGTAGTGAGGGGCTGAAGTAGCTGAATGGTCATTGCCACAGTTTTGTAATCCTGAAGCTGCAGGTTCAAGCTCAGGTTGCCTCAGGAAGGACATCTGGTGTTTAACAGTTGTTCAATCTTTCATGAGTTTGCTCGCTGTGGCAAACTCAAAAACAAGATGATTCCTAAAAAGGAGATTCAAAGTGGCTCTTAGTCTTCAAGGATTTTCTTAAAACATCTCAATGTATGCTTTTGGAAAGAATACTTTCATTTTCAATGAAATCTACGAGTATTGTGGCACCTCAAAAAGACAATTCTTCCTTTAGTTCTGAGAAGTAACGGCAAGTATTCCACAGGTAAAGCAAAACATATACACAAAAAAAAAAAAACTTTAACAAGGACAAACAAGCCCAAACTGTTTGGATGCATTTACAAAGTGGCGCTTTGTATTTTGTGCATGTGTATAATTAATTGTAGCAAAAAATGAAAAAAATTGAGGCCATGCCCAAGAAAAATGGAAGTTGCCCACACAAGCGTTGCATGTAACAAACTGAGAATAAATCAAGAAAGTGTGATTGAATAAAAAACACTGTTAATGAAATGCATGATCCTTGCAGTGTTACATATCCTTGAAAAGGTTTATGTAGGTAACATATTTTACCACACTCCTAGTTGTTATGTGCCTTTTTGAATTAAAACTTTTCACTTAATACTGCAGAGTAGTGTGTATGCAAAGTTACACACATGCACATGTAAATGGATATTTAGCAGCTGCCACTACTGTTCTTTCAATAGCTGTGAGTGGAGGTCCACAGTGAGAAATGTCTAACCCTCTCATTTCCTCTTGTTTCAGGGTCCAGGTGGCTTAAAGGGAGGAGAAGGACCTCAGGGTCCCCCTGGCCCCATCGTAAGTAGCCTGTTACTATGGTTACCTCATCTCTCTTGCCACAGAGATTGCAAGGAAAAGTGACTTTAGCGTTTGGATAATTGAGCTGCTCATGCTGTGCACAGCTCCATTCTCTGGTCATTCAGAAGCTCATGTAGCAAAAACTGCAGCGAGAACAAAACTTTTTTTACTATATTTAGTATTTCTCACTTTTTGCTGATGTTTCCTATTTAAACATCTTTGTGTTATATTTGTGACATCTTGTTTAGTAAATTAATAATCCAAAAACTGGATCTTGAGGTTCTGTGAGATACAAAATATGCTCACTCACTGTTTTTTATATATATAAATCAGCTTTAACAATGGAAATGTTTTGCTTCACTGTTTAGTTATGAGAGGAAAGCAATCCCTTAAGATTTTTTTTTGTTTGTTTGTTTTTCATTCAACGTTGGCAATAGAAAACAAGACATATCGGAATGCATAAACCACAGCTCGATAAATGGTGATGTGCTGCTTGATTTGTGGTGGTTTTGCTGTGAAAGATGGTCTAATTGTTGGTTTAATCGTCTAATCGAAGAACAACTAGTTCCATGTCTGTTGCATGACTGGTCATGGATGTTTTCCTCTGACACTTAACTGTTGCTATGGCAACTGTTGTGCTACAGATGGATTTTTTTTCCTTAATTGTCTGCCTTTATATGCTTTGCATGACCACTACTTTACTTACTTTACATGACATTCACGCATGTTTTTTAAATTAAATTATGTTTTTTACGTCTTTCCTGTCATTAAGTATAAATCAAAGTTAAAGTTTGACCTCATTCATAAAATAGTTTGTGTTGGACTGTATCATGGCAAATCAGACATGCTTCCATCATATTGTGGTTTATGATCATGAAGGGAAAGCAGGAGTGGCAGACTTATTCAATAATAAGAGAGACACTTTTTTATCCTCCTTTTGTCTCCAACACCTCCGTTAGAGAGATGGGCAATAAAAAAGCCCCAGAAGTCCCAGCTGACTTTCAGCACATAATCTGACTGACAGGCAGCTTTGAACTGTCCATCATTTTGTTCAGGCGTTAAACCCAGGCTCCCGATAATTGCCCCGTGCTCACCAGCGACGAAGCAATGCCAGATTAGATGACAAGCGGATATGCAGAGCAGAGATGAAAAGATGATGAAAGCAAGAAGAGAGTTCTCTGTGTCAGTGAAGCCATTTCCACTGCAAAGGGAGAAAGTTTTCCTAAATTGGCATGAAAGTAAGTTATTCCCCAAGTACAGGTGAAAGACTGTTATGGTAATGTTTGAGTTAAATAAAAAGAAGCCTGTGTGCAATGTGCACACACACAAGAGAGATGATATTTTTCTCCATCGATTTCCTGCCAGCGATCAAGCTGCTGATGTGCAGTGGGATATTCTGAATGCTCCCAGTGTGCTGCTTTTTCATTGTCTTTTAGAAGGGGGTGTGTGTCAGACAGAGACAGACCAAGACAGATTAGCACAAAAAATAGAATGAACGTTACAAATTGTGCATCTTGTAAGTGTTGCAGTTCTGTTTGTGGCCAAACAATCAAATGTGTTGGAGAAAAACACAAGTAAAATGACAGGAAAACAGCAAAAGTACCAGTAAATGGTAATATATATCCTGTCAAACATGCTTGTGTTCAGGCTTGTTTCTGTTTGTGTTTCTCCTGGTGGGCTAGTTGGCAGGTTTTGGGTGACAGTTTGGATTTGTGTGTGTGTGTCACCAGCAATATGTGTCATAAAATGGACCAGGCATTCTGTAAAAAGGCAAGTTGGAAGCTCACATCAGCAGCTGAGTGAGATGCAGGTCAAAGCTTTGGCCTTTTGATAAGCGCATTTCATTTTGTTTACTTTTGGAAGCTACCCAAGACATTTCCTGGAAATTAAAAACCCAAATTGTTTACACAGAGATGAACCTCGACCAGAGAATCAAAGGAACTACATAGCAAGACAAGGTGATGAAGGAAAAGGATCCCCGGATCTTATAAAAGGTTTTGACAAAGGAGCATATCTCTGTTAGACAACAATCTGAAGGTGTCAACTACTGAAGAAAACCTCAAAACACCTGGATAATGATGGTGTTTTTGGTTTGCACCACAGAGAAAAGGCATTTGAACAGCAGATTTACAGATGTAATATTAGGGTAGAACAAAAATTAACATTTAGAAGACAATGAGATTTATTTCCTTTTATTTATTATTTATTTATTTACTGACATGCCATGCCCAGTTGCAAATTACTAGGTAAATTTTTGGATTAAAAGTGTGCCATGAGTAAAAGAGGACATTTCCTTTTGTCTACTGAATCGTCAGCTCTGGATGTTATGGCTCCTGAACTGGACGATCGAGGACATGAAGCTGTTTGTCAGTTTGGTTCTAGAGTCTGTGCGTGCTCTGAACACGCGTGCTTGAAGCTGATCGTGGATCAGAATCTTCACGAATCACAAAGCCTATGTAGGCATGTTCAGCTAGTTTTGTATTTCACTTCTGCCACAACGTCTCCAGACACGTTGTAGTCTGTGGAATGTGTGAATATTGTTTATTAAATTACTACAAAATACAAAATGATCTTAAATCCGCCCAATATTTTAGAAACTTTACCACATTGGTTAAATCTGATCTTGGTTTTACCTGCTCAATGGATGCTCTTTTGTAACATATTTTTTTTTAAGTTTCCACAAATTATAAGAATGTTTGACTTATTTATTTATTTATTAGCCAGTAGTGTATATACTTGGGAAAAGAGGAATGGCACTGTGCTGTTTAGGGAAATTGTTCTAGTTGTCTGGACTCCAAAACTTACAGTACTTAACTTACTTACATACTTCCAAAAAAGTTCAATCTGGTCCTCTGGACATTCAAAAAAACAAAAGTAAAACAAATGTCCAGAGGACCAGATTGAACTTTTTTGGATTTTTCTACCTGGATTATTGAGCATGCATCAGGATACTTACATACTTGCTTACTTACTTATACTTACTTACACTTACTTAATTATACTTATTTACATACTTGTACTTACTTACTTATACTTACTTTTTTACTTACTTACACATTTACTCACTTACACATTCTAACTTACTTATACTTACACTTACTTAATTACACTTATTTACTTACTTACACTTATTTACGTATACTTACTTGCTTACTTACCTATACTTACTTAATTACTTATACTTACTTACTTATACTTACTCAATTATACTTTCTTATACTTACTTACCCACTTACAGTACTTACTTATACTTACTTATTTATTTATTTATTAGCCAGTAGTGAATATTTGTATCTATATTTTTATTTTATTTATTCCTGTTCGCTGTACTTGTTTGTTTCTGTTGTACAGTACTTTGATTGGCCTTGTTGCTGTTTTAAGTGCTCTATAAATAAATTGGTATGGTATATTTCTTAAAATGGGAATGATAATGTGAATTTAGGAAAACCGTTCTAGTTGTCTGGACTCCACAACTTACAGTACTTACTTACATACTTACTTACTTACTTACTTATATTTCCTTACTTACTTAATTACTTGTACTTTCTTACTAACTTGCTTACTTATACTTATATACTTACTTACTTACTTTCTTATACTTATTTATTTACTTACTTACTTACTTAAGTAGTTACTTACTTACTTATACTTACATACGTACTTACGTATACTTACATACTTACTTATTTACAGTATTGACTTAATTACTTTTACTTACTTATTTATTTGTTTGTGTATTTTAATGTTATTTAGGTCTTTGGCAGATTATTGTGGCCATGTTCAGTGTAAAATGAACTAATTAAAAGTTAGTTCAATAATTATTATTATTATTAATTTAGTAGCAAAATAAAGATTTTTTTTAATGTTTCCACATAAATAACCACTGGTTCTGTGATGGCAGGGTTCCCCAGGTGAAAGAGGCCCAGCTGGTCCTGGAGGTCCCATAGGTCAGACAGGACGGAATGGACCACAAGGACCACCTGGCCCTGCTGGAGAAAAGGGATCTCCTGTGAGTAGTTATTATTTTTTTATTAATAATAAAAGCTTTATTAATATTTTTCCTCAGTAAAATTGTTGCAGAACTTTAAAAATGTATGGAGTTGTCAGATAATTGTGATTAATGTAACTTGCAGGGAGAAAAAGGTCCTGTGGGTCCGGCTGGCCGTGATGGCATTCAAGGTCCAGTAGGTCTTCCTGGTCCAGCTGGTCCTCAAGGTCCACCTGGAGAGGATGGTGACAAGGTAAAG
Source organism: Nematolebias whitei (assembly GCF_014905685.2). Lineage (NCBI taxonomy): Eukaryota > Metazoa > Chordata > Actinopteri > Cyprinodontiformes > Rivulidae > Nematolebias > Nematolebias whitei. Next base: position 42,398,726 of record NC_056506.1, read on the forward strand.
AAAAAAAAAAACATTACTTGCTTCGTGAATACTTCTAACCTTTGCTACAAAAAGTTTACTTTGATGTAATTCAAAAGCACATAAAGCACTCTGTGAAGAGTATCAGAACTGGTCATAGTTTCACATCTTAGCTTTTATTCTGTATTTAATGAGATCAGAGCAAGACTACACCGTTTTCCTTACAAAAAGTAAGATTTAGAGCATTCAGTTTTTGTCAAATGTTCTTAGAATGATAAAATATTTTTTCTCAGTCTTGCCATGGTGCTTTACGTTACATCTTTAATATTCACTTTGACTCACATCCAGCAATTCTCCATGACACATCTTCACTCTGTTGGTTTCATTTTGCTTCACTTATACACTAAAATAGAAAGCATGCCTCCATCCACACATAAACAAAAGTGATTTTTTTAATTTACTTGATAATAATGTACACAACCTGTTGTCCTTTACAGGATGTAAGCTTGTAGTATGTATCTAAACAAGCACTAAAATACTGAAACTGCTCACATTTTACATAAAACGTTCACCGTCACGCCAGAAAATCGCACTCTTCCAGACAATAGACTAAACCACAGAGCCGGCTTTCCACCTTTGCAACCATCACACCTCGCCAATCCAAGTCACGTCTTCCATCAAGCCTCTTTGTCAATCATCGTGCCAATGAGGTGAGACAGGAAGCCAATCAATTAATTGAAAGCACTCGCCCAAGGTCTTTCTGGGCCAATCAAATTAGAATCTCTTGGGGAATATTCACCGCCCATTTAATGTGATAAAGGTGACACTTGAAGCTATCGGACTTAGACTAAACATGGAAGGCAGGAGCTGTTAAAGATGTCCAGGAGAGATATGAGAATGTGTGTGTGTTTGTGTGTGTGTGTGTTTGTGTGTTGGACTGCAGGGTGAAGTTGGTGGACCTGGACAGAAGGGAAGCAAAGGAGACAAGGGTGAATCTGTAAGTTAGTCTCCTCATCTTTTGATGGCATTTTGATTATGTTTTTAAATGAAAATTATGGTTTCAATTAATTAACCAAGGAGCACTAATCTTGTTAAGTTAAATTAATATTAAATCCTGTTCTGAAATTGATTATATGAAATTGTCTTGCATGAAAGAGTCTGGATCTTCTAAAACACGTCATAACTGAATATTCATTCTAGTCTAAATGTCTGTGTGCTCTTTCTTTATCCAAAATATTTTTTTTTGTTTTATATAAAAGTAGTGTCAAAGTAATTTAAAAGCTTGAATTTAAATGAATTCATTTCATTAAATTGACATTTGTTTAAGGCCCAGAATATTGGGATAATGCCTAAACAGCCAGACTCCATAACATTCTCCATTTTTCCTTTTAGGGTCCACCAGGTCCAACTGGTCTCCAGGGTGTGGTTGGAGCACCTGGTCCTGCTGTGAGTACCTCTTTCTTGTCCATATAATGTCAAAGTTTACCTCAACATCATCATAAACTCGTATTTGCCTTTAAACTTCACTTTTAAAGATTCAATTCTTAGAAGGATGTATGAGCATGATAACTTTGCCAAATATCCACATCAAAAGAAGCATCCTTTGTCTTTGTTATGAGGGGACGAATGTTTGAAAGATTAAAAACTCATATTTTAAATTATCCCCAGTAGGAATTTTCTCTAAAGCCAAATTTATTTCACAAATCAGCAAATATTAAATTAGATCCCAGTCAAGAAGGGGACACATTCTGCAAGCAGCGCTTCATTTAAAAGTCTGAAGTTCAGAAAGTGTGGGTGGCAGTGTGGGCTCATTATAAACTCATCAACTGTTTGCCATTATAAACCAATGCAACTTTTATTTTGATCTTTACCTTTACTCGATGTATTTTAAACACCTATATATCAGCAAAGTTGATTTTAACTTGTGATCCTCTATTTACAAAGAGTTGCATAATGATGAGGTGCACACAAGCTCATTTTCATGCATTCATTGCAAAAACGCAGAACATCCTCCAATCATGAGGAAAGGGTTCTGTTTCTGCTGGAGCTGGTGACCTGAAGGCATCTAACAACTCACTGCTGGAAATAATAAGGCCTTACCAGCTGCTCTAGTAAAATCCCACCATCTGCAGGGCTCTGTGGGGGCTGGAAAAGCCCTGGTGAGATGAATTGCTGTAAGTAGTGCACACAGGTTGAATAGCAAATTATTGAACGGTTGTTCACCCTGGTGAGTCACTTTGTTCATTCATAAATTCAGGACTCAATCCCGAGTTATGCTGTGTTGTCTCAACATAATTAGTTTGATTGTTTGATTTGCAAGGCCTTAAAATAGACTTTAATGTTTGACTGTGTATTATATGACCAACTTCTACAGCCTGGAAAGGTCTGTGTTCAAAAGAAAAATGAATAATTCCTTTTTTTTTTCCTTAAGCCAAGACGTTATAATATATAAACGGGTCCAATTACGGTCTTTAAGATTCTGCCAAATCTCAAGACAGCCCTGTGCTGATCTTCATTATGATCTGTCAAAGTTTCCAGTTGTCGCTGTAAACAAAGCACAATGAAGATTTGGACTGAATACACAAGTATGCACATGATTTTAAATGGAGTTTTTCCTCTGTTTATAAAAAAGAACAAAGGGACACTCAATGTCATTTGATCAAAAACATCTATCAATTATCTTTACCCGCTTTTTCCTTTTTGTGTCGCTGGGGTGACTGGTGCTCATGTCCAGCCATCATTGTGCAAGAGGCAGGGGACACTCTGGACAGGTCGCAGGTCCATCACAGGGACACATAGAGACAAATGAGACAAACAACCATTCACCCTAGAAACTAGAGCAATATAGACAGACAAAAAGAAAAATCCAGAAAGATACACAGACACAGACAGATGGAGAGACACAGATGAAAACAGAGTGGTAGAAACAGACAGGCAGAGAAAGACAGACTGATGGAGAGAGACAGAGACATACCATATTTTTCGGCCCATAAGTCACAGTCTTTTGCGTAATTTGCATGCCTTGCGACTTATACGCCGAAGCGACTTCTTTATGTTTTTTTCCAATATTTATAAACCAATTTTTGGTTGAGATATGACAATTTCATTCATTCTGACATGGAAAATATTGAACACTTTCATTTTCAGCCTCTAAATGGCACTCGAGCAGTATGGCATGCCATTGTGTCATGTAATAGGTAAACATGGCTATTAATGACACAATCTACTTGCCATAGTGTGCCTCGATCATCCAGCTCCAAGATCATGCCTGGAGCAACCGTCAAATCAGCTTCATTTCGCTGCACCGCCCCGGCGAAGTGCAGCTAATTTGACCACTGAAGTGCATTTTTTAAGTAAAAGTTCAACTGAGACAAACCTTTACTTTAATTTTGAGCAAACAAATAATTGTTTTAGATGCTTATCTTCTTAAATTTCGAAGAAATGCAAATAAATTCCTCCTTCCTGATTTCCTCCCTCTGCGTGCTCACGGAGGACTGAGGCAGCAAATACTTTTGAAATGCAGCTGATTTTCCCATTGAAGTGCATTTATTAAGTAAAAGTTCACATGAGACACACCTTTCCTATAATTTTGAGCAAACAAATAATTGTTTTTCAGTGTTAATCTTGTGAAATTCTTTAAAGTCCTCCTGTGCACGCTCCCGCTGCCACCATTTGGCAACCAATCGATTTTTGGCACAACACTGGCCCACATTTCCAGGTTGTCAGCAGTGACGCATAATAGATGTGACTTATACAGCGAAGCGATATATTTACGTTTTTTTCCCCCTTTATTAAACTTATTTGGACTCATGTGACTTATAGGGCGGTGTGACATGTACGGCAGGAAATATGTTAATAAGAGACAGACAGGGAGAGAAACATGTACAGTGATGGAGACAGACAAATATTACAACCATGCTAATATGTTTAAAGTGCTGACTTTATTTGGTCAAAGACAAACTGTTTTCACCTTTTTCTTCAATTTTAACAAACATTTATTACCAACTTGATGATTTGAAGCAGCACATGTCCAGCTTTCCATGTGCTGACCATGGCTGTCACGTTCCAGCCTCCATGATGTGACAGTTCTTTGAAACGGCAGCCCTGGATTATCCAGAGAGGGCTGCGAGTCGTGCACGCTGTTTTACAAACAATAACAAATCGGGGAGCAGTTAAATCTAAGCACTTCGACCTCGGACACCGATGTGTTTGTAATCTCCCCCGAGGAGATTAAATTTGTGACTTTGTTTGTTAAAGTGTCTCTGAGCTTAAATCCACCTTGTCTGTGACTTTTCTTTTCAAAGATGTGCTCGTGTTGCCCATAATCACCTAACATTTCCCTCTAAACTCTTCTGCATTCAGCGCCAGCGCCTGGGGCTGCCTACATGTCCCAGGGCTCAGCTCGAGCTCCTCAAGCACTTTCAAGTGCTGACACGTGTTTGAATTGAAACTTCCAGTCTGTCAGCACTTCACTCTTTCCCCACAGTCTCTCCTTTAACTCGGTGCACCTCTGACTTCACAGAAGTCAGCATCTTCCACGTATACTGGTTACCATAACCCTGTGGCAACGCTGTGTTGTATCCGCACTGTTTACTGAGAGACTGTTAGGATTTCTGCTGTTTCCCTCAGGAAGCACAGAAGAACGGTGTTGTTGGCTAGGGCTCGTGCAAATGGTCAAATAGGTTTTGCCCCACAGCTAAACTTGATGTTCAAAATGACTTATGAAAGCAAATGTGTGCCCTTGAGACAGACTTTTGCCCTTTTTTGCAAAACTGTGAGCCCCATCACAAACTTGTGCAAGAACACATTATGTTGCAATAAAATGACCTTAAGAACGAACACATTCAGTAGGTTACACGTCTTTTCTGAACTCATTTAAAGTGTCCATTGACCTTCACTCCGCCATGTTGGCTTGGATTGACACCACAACCTTGAAAATGGTTGAAAACAAAATGCAAGTGTTTGAGGACTTGCGTTTGCAGAAAGCACAACTAATACAATTTTGTGACCTCTCACAGGGCAGCGATGGTGAATCGGGGCCAAGGGGACAGCAGGGTATGTTTGGCCAGAAAGGAGACGAGGGACCCAGAGGATTTCCAGGTCTACCAGGACCCGTTGGACTGCAGGCAAGTCTCCATCAAATCTCCTGCTTTTGCACACAATTGCATCTTTTACCTTTTCATTTTGTAAACACATCACTTCTAAGTCACCCCGAGGGTATGCGCCCATTACTTTCCCTTTTTCAGAGCCATCTAAAGCAGTTTGATTTCCTTCACGCCCTTTAAACCCCTACCTTTTCATCTCTCCTGTTTACATTACATCAAAACAAAGCATATTTTATTAATGCAGCTTTGACTTCTAATATCATTATATTTAGCTCCAGGGTAAATAATACTCACCCCCTCAAGGACTTCCCTGGTATTTATTCTAAAAAATCTAAAATGATTGCTATCACTTTGCATTTAGTTTGCATTTATATTAGAGGTTGGACAATTTATTTTTTTATTTTTTGTTTTGTTTTTATTTTCTATTCAGATTACATTATTTTCAAGCAGTAAACAATTCTCCTGGAGTGCTCTCAGGCCTAAATAAGACTTCCACCTGAGTATTTGAGATGACAGTCCATATATTTGATCAATAAGTCAAGTATGACATTGCTCACTGTTAATTCCTAAGAGGATCTGATCCATCGTGGGGTTTGAATGTTGGAGATAATGGAGAAAAGTACACAAAGAGCTTTTCATCAGTTCTGTTTTTTTTTATTGTTTGTTTTTTCTTGCTTTTCTTTTTTCAACTCGACACACATTGATTCTTGGGTTTTATTTATTCATTTTTGTAGCAGTTTAATGGTGTCTCTTGTGATCATAGGAAAAGCAATGACACATATAACCATTGACAGAATGTCCATGACATTCATTCCTCTTAGTTCAGTCCACTCAGTTCTTTCACAGATGTAATTTATTTAATGACATTAAGATCTTTGCAATTGTTGACTTCATCTGATTTTTATGGAATATAATTTTATCACATGATGGCTCTTCTGAAATCATATTTGTCTACATTTAAAGAATAACACTAATCGTGACAATAGGACATAGAAAAGTGAACTATTGCATGCTTGTTTTAAATATAACTAGAGAAATTGCATTTCCTGCAAAAATGCAATTTGAATGTTTATTGCTGAAGAACTTGCTGAAAAGCAGCTGAAATGAACTAAAAACATGCTGAAATGTAGCTGAAATGGAAGGACAAGCCTAAGTTAGCAGAAGAAAACAGAAAGAACACGTATTTGCTGGATTATGTTTAAACAAGTGGAAATTAGCACAAAAGTTAGGAAATTAGCTAAAAAAAAGATTAAATTAGCACACAAAAAAACTGCTGAAAAGTAGCTGAAAAGGCCTAAAGAAGTTTAAACTACCAAAAGAAAGCGGAAGGAGCTAAAATGAGCTAAACAATTTTGGAATTACCTGAAAAAGCTAAATTTAGCACAGTTTAAAAAAAAACAGCTGAAATAGCAGAAAAAACTTAAACTAGCAGAAAAAGCTGAAACAAGCTGAATGTAACATTAAAGAAGTTAATTAGACTGAAAGTAGCAAAAATCACCATGATAAACTTGAATTTATCTGAAACAGCTGAAATTAGCTAAAAATTATTTTTTTAATGTAGATTAAAAGGTGGAACAAGCTTAAATTAGCTGAAGAAAGCAGAAATTACGTTTGCTGAAAGAAACATAATAAACACAAAAAAGTGGAAATGATCTGAAAATAGCTGAAATTACCAAAACCCGTTGAAAAGAAGCTAAAAAGGCAGAAATAAGCTTAAATTACCAGAAGGAAGTGGAGAGAGCACATTTTGGATGGATTAGGTTGAAAAAGTTGAAATGACTGCAAAAAATATAAAACTAGCTGAAAAAGTGTAAATTGGCAACTACAAAAAAAAACAGCTAAATAGTAGTTGAAATAGTAGAAAAGCTGAAACTTGCAGAAGTTCGCTGAAAGGAACATAACCTAAAATTAGCAAAAAGAAGTTTGAAGAACAAAAACATTGTAGTTAGCAGACATAATCTGAAAGGAGTACAAAACAGCTGAACTTTGCTGAAATAGCTGATAAAAGTTTAAATTTGCACAAAACTAACAAAGCTGAACCAGAACAAAATGTGAAAGGAGCAGTAAAAGGTTGTAAACAGATCTAAAGATCTGAAAGATGTAAAATGAGATCAATTAATTTTCTATGAGGAAAAAAAAAATGGCAGAAAAGGCTAAATATTTCAAAAAGCTAAAATTGCACCAATACCAAAAGTCATAGCAGGATTGTCCTGAAAGAGCTGAACGTTTTGATTTATGATTTGTTAAAATAGCGTGAAACAACTGCGGGATGAGAATCGCGTCAAAAAATGTATGTAAGAAAAATGAATCACAACAGTGTGAATGCGTCATAAACATTCACACTATTAGCAGTTTTATGACGTGATCACAGATGTTGACATCTTGTTTATAAATGCAGCTGGTGTGTTTGCATGTAGAAGGTTGTTCATGATTTGTGAGATGAATAAGTCATCAGCTGAATGTTCTTGAACACACTGATTTTATTTTTTTTTCTGTCACTTTTAAATTTTATTTAAATAATTGTGTGCATGTTAAAACCCAAGCCTAAATTGAGGAATGACGTAAGATAAATACATTTTTTATGTGTTTGCTGGAATTAATTATATTTAAGATAAACAGCGCATTGACTAAAAGAGGAAAACTGAAATGGCATATGTGTTTCAAAGGGTCATAAATATCAATACGGATACTGATATTGACATTTGAATTGATTTAATGGCTCCTAATGGAAGAGGCAGAACGCATGAATTGAAGGGTTAAACGATGACGGTGGTCTGTTTGATGTACTGTACAAAGAACTGAATGGTTATGTCCTAAGGTACATAATTTGTAAAGGTGCACATTAAGAGCCAACTGTTGCAAGAACATTTCCTTCAGCAGAAGTTGTGGCACATTATTTAGAAGGAAGAACGTAAATTGTCAACTGGTGCTCGTATCTTATTTTAGCAGTTAACATACTGGTCTAATGACCATGTTTTAGTTTAAATAAGGTATAATTTAGGTTACTGTTTTCTTTCCTTCCCTTTAAATGAAACCTGTAAAAGAAGAGTAGAATGTTGGTGCACTGACTCATTTAAGCCCGTAGGCTGAAGTCATGGAACATTCCATTGGTGGCCATAAATAAAGAAAATGCTCACTTTAGAATATCTCAAAGTCAATTACCCAAAGACCCACGATGGGTGAAATTAGAGCAAAGCTCTGCTGGTCAATAGGGTTAGATTATATTATTAAGTGCAATTGGCTTTTAATTGGGCATAATGCACTCTATCCCCTCTCTTTTAATTATTTTTGGTTAAGCTGCCCTTCAATACATGGCAGCAGCTGCCAAGCTCAGCTTTTCAATGCAATTATCTGTAGCATTAATGATTTTTGACCAGGGGGAATGAATGGCTTCAGTTTAAAATCCTTCCATCAATGGAGCAGGGGGTGAGGGGGGTGATAAGTTTAAGATGAGGACATGGAGGAAAGTAAATATCCCACTTTCTCACACAGGACTGTACTTACAATTCAAGGGTAGAAAATGAAGTGCATGCCGTGCTAGAACATTTCTTTTGATATCTATTCAGAGTGTTTTATATGTTTAATTGGTGTTTTCTCATTTAAAACCTTCTCTACATGTATCCAGGGCTAAGAAGTATAACATGGAACACCACTGTTACTTCCATTATACATGACAAGCTTTATAAATTAAACAAGTTAATTATTCCCAGTCTTACACCCCTCAAGCTTACAAACTTCATGCCAATGGTCCCAGTCTCTGATAAATGTTGGCTTTCCCTATCACTGCAGATGTGTTCTAAATGAATAAAATGGGCAGAAACCTCACATGTGTTACCCCACTGATTGATATCCACATCGTTTTGGCTTTGCAGTAACACAATGAGGCTACTTTTCATATATTATTTGATAATGCATGCTCCATTATTGTAGTTAATCTAAGATAACAATAACAAAAATTAAGCAGAAAGACGATAACCTGCGAGTGACGTGTTCTTCATTTGTGTTATTGATGCACCTTTCTGAGGTGTTCAGACTCTTTCAGTCAACCATGACCGAATAGAAAAGCTGCATATTCTGCACAGCCGCCATCAATCCACGCCAGCATGAACAGAGATGGATGGAGTTTCCACCCTCTAATTTACAAAGGCTGATTACACTCAAGCCTCCCATACCATTTAATTACAATAGGTGTCCTTTTGACTAATTGTGTGTTTATACTCAGGGGTTCTGCTGGTTTTAATGCGTTTTTTTTTTCCATCCTGAAGTTCACTATTCAAAATGTGTCACCTGAAAGTACTTGGAAGCAGCAGAAGGCTGTGCATGTTCTTGTCTGGGGATTTTCTAATGTGGAGTTTTGGCTCGGGCGCTGCCTCACACGACCCATTTTTGTGTTTTCTCGTTCTCTGAACATAATGCGTCCTCTTTACAGGGTTTGCCTGGCCCTCCTGGTGAGAAGGGAGAAAATGGAGACGTAGGACAAATGGTGAGTGCAGCTCAATCTGCAGCTTTTCTTTCTTCAAAATTCACATCGTCTCCATGGGCGTCTCGCATTAATGGGATGTTGTTGGTTGTTTTTAAGCTTCGACTGATGGCTGAGTTTGGCAACTTCACAAGCAGCATGGTTTAGATTTTAGAAAATGTGCTTGTATGCAGTTTGCTGTTAATACTTTAATAGATCTATTTGTTACATAGTAAATTATTTTAGGAAGGGTTCATTTAATAAAGGATATCAGTGCTTAAATAAAATCAAGCAGTGCTAATATAACAGTATTTTTTTTGCTGAGACATTTCGTCCTTCATCCAACGGAATTCATCAGTCCGAGGAGCAACAAACAAATTGAGCCCCACAAGCAGCACACTCCCATAGTTGAGAAAAAAAAAACTTTTGGAGGTGATACGATGGTTTCTGGGGCCCACCCTCTCCCCCATCAACTCCTCTGAGGCAGCCATAACCAAAGTGGTTCAAAACATCAAAGTTCATGCTCAATAATTCAGTTATAAATCCAATGATGTTCAGTCAGATCATCTGGACAGTTTTGTTTGTTTGTTTTTCAGAGACGTTTTGTCCTTCATCCAAAGGACTTCATCAGTCATGATCTGACTGAACATTGTTGGATTTTTACCTGGATCATTGAGTCATGCTCAAATTGATAAAACTTTGATAAAGGCAGTTTGCTTCTTTTTTTTTTTACCCATCTGCCCATTGTTGTATTCCGGGGCTATTCAAATGGTGACTAGAGGGCTAGATCTGGTCCATGAGTGAACTCATGTCCGACCCATTAATGAGTTAATAAAAAATAAAAAAAAGATTTTAAATTAAGAAAAAACATCCACGACAGAAACATTTTAATCAATCTGAAATGTGTTCCTGTGTAATGGGTGTTTCATGACAAATCTATACAAACTACCCACCTAGTTTATTTAAAATAAAAATAGATTGTAAATCTTAAATTAAATTTACGTAATGGCAATAATTGCCTGAAAGCCGGTACCTGAGCCGTTGGCCTTCGGTAGCTGCGTCCTCCTAAACAGTTTAGCTGAACTGCCCTGTTCCATTCAATAGACTGAGCATTCTTCAAATGTTCCACACTAAACTCCCATTGGGAGAGATCACTCTTGAACCCCAGTAAAACCAGATAATACAAAAGTTCTGTAACCAATTACATAATTTTCAGCAGAGAAGTTTTTGCAAACTATTACAGATGCATTTGATAGAATGTCTGCACACGAATTCAGTCATTTTCTTTATAAATTAGTAGGTCAGGCATGTGTGTTGATGCTATTGAAACCAAATAATGTCTTTTTTTTAGTTAAACAAAATATGAGTACAGTTTTATCTTAATAAAACAAGCATTTATTGGTATGTGTTTTTTATATAAATAATTCATGACAGGTAGTTATCAAAAGTAGTAAAACATAATGTTATTGAATTATCTTCATGACAGGGTCCACCAGGTCCTCCCGGTCCCAGAGGTCCTCAAGGCCCGAGCGGAGCTGATGTAAGTTTGTGTTTGCATCGTTTCTCACTGTTAGATTTCATCCATACTTACCATCTCAAAATTAATGTATGACATTAGTTGATTCAAAATATATGTACATGTTTTGATTTGTGTCTTTGCGATTTCTCTCCAGGGTGCACAAGGTCCTCCTGGAGGTATCGGTTCAGCAGGAGCTGTTGGTGAGAAGGTATGAGATACTGGAGGTTGTTGTTTTAATAATATACATTTTGGCTTTTACTACGAGTTTGCTGACAATACTGGGTTCTTAATATTTCTTTTTATTGTAACTTCACAGGGAGAAACTGGTGAAGCTGGTAACCCAGGACCACCTGGAGAGCCTGGTATTGGAGTAAGTTTATAAGTTCATCAAACCGATCCTAGGATACGCTCAATAACCATGTGTTAAAAATGAGAAATTTGATTTTAAGTACTCCATCGTTCTCACTTTCAACTTGTAGAAATGGTTATGTTCCTTAAAGTCACACCAGTTGTGAAAATCTCAGCTCTGATCCGTTTTATTGATCCTGTTCAAAGCAGTAGGCACTGCTTCCCTAAGACCAGGCAGGCCTCGCGTTAGTCATGGCTGCAGGACTTCTTGAGTCTGACTCAGTCAGATTGTATTGACGTACCCGTCTGCTTCCTCATATCTGCTTACAGTAATGGATAGACCCCGTGTTCCATGTCAAATCCAGGTCAATATTTAAGGTGCCATGCTGGCATTGACTATAAGGGCTCGGCTCTAATGGGCCAACTAATGAATCTGGACTTGCAATTAAGCTTCAGCAAATGCACTCAGTCAGAGCCGCTCTGCTTTACGAACCTGTTTTTGCTGCTAGTGCTAAAAAATGCTCAAATATGTGGCACTGTGGAGGACGCAAACATATATATTTCACAACAGAATGTATGCTCTTATTGTGAAAGGGACAAAATATAAGAGTAGAAGACCAACGGTTGTAATTCATTCATTTTTCTGATATTGATGTTGGAAGACGTGGAGAATCAATCGAGACTCAAAATATTTTCTGTCTCTTTCTGCTGACTTCCACATTGGTATATAGTGCACTCAAGGAGAACCTGTTTTGGCTTTACCAACTGTCAGACGCGGAGTGGGCTGACGGTTTGTTGTCCCTGAATGCCACTGCTCGTATTGCTTGTGCATTTATCTCCTCCTGGGTGTCCCGATTTGGTGTGCCATTGGACTTGATCTCCGACAGGGGTCCCCAGTTCACCTTAGAGTTGTGGACTGCAGTGGCAGATAGCCTTGGGGGTTAAACTCCACCATACTACTGCCTACCACCCGCAGGCCAATGGTCTTTGTGAGAGGTTCCACCACACAATGAAGGCTGCACTGTGGGCCTCATTGGTGGATAATGGCTGGATGGATTGCTTGTATTGGGTTTTGTTGGACCTGCATTCAGCTCCTAAAGAGGACCTGCATTTTTTTTTCAGCTGAGATGTCCTGGGCCAACCTTTGAAGGTACTAGGGTAGTTTCTCCCGGGTCCGACGGGTTCGGTTGCTCCCAAGGGGAGTAGGACAGTCCCAACAGGGGAAAATAGATATTTCTCCCCATTGGCAGCACATTACTGTCTTCCACTGTGTTTGTGCCGAAGGACCTTATGTTGGCCGAGTATGTATTTATCCGTCATGACGCACACCATTCACCACTTCAGTCTCCTTACGATGGTCCATTTCGTGTTTTGGAGAGAGGACCTAAGGATTTTTTGGTGGAGTTTGTGGTAATCAAGAGTATTTTGGTGGATTGTTTGAAATCAGCTCATGTGTTGCCGGGGGACCCAGTTGAGTTGGCTCAGCCACTTCGTCATGACTGTCCCCCACTTTCTTTGCCCACTCTTCCGGGTTTTCCCCCTACAGCTGGGTTGCCCCTCCCTCAGGTGAATAGTTTAGTGGCAGTTGGTCCGGAGAGTCTCCTTCACTTTCAACCCCTGTTGCTGTGAAGAGCAGCCGTTGTGACCGCCTTATTAAACTCCCTAGCCGTTACCGTTAGATATTTCTTTGTGTGTGTGTGTGTATTTCTGTATTACACCTGTAATGGGTTTCACGTTATATGTTTTTGTGTTTGTGGCATTTTGTGTGTTCGGGGGGCTGTGTGGAGGACAAAAACATATATATTTCACGTCAGAATGTATGCTCTTATTGTGAAAGGAACAGAATATAAGAGGAGAAGACCAACGGTTGTAAATCATTTGTTTTTTTCTGATTTTGATGTTGGAAGAGGTGGAGAATAAAGCAAGACTCAAAATATTCTTCGGCTCTTTCTGCTGAGTTCCACAGCGCTATAGTTTTTGTTTTTATTTAAAACTGTGCAGCAGGCGATCAAATTTAAAGTTTAGTTTCTTTCTTTCGTTTGGGTTATTTTTCTGCCGGTTTTGATGCCAGCTGCAGGTTTGGACTTAATAAAACGCCTGTCTGTAGCTGTAATATCATCGTGATGTGGATGGTGGCTTTGTGGCTGTTCTGATGATATTAATGATTTATTTCCCTCAGGGCCTTCGAGGAGAAACTGGTGAGAAAGGAGAAACAGGTCCACCTGGAGCTGCTGGACCTGCTGGTGGTAGAGGACCTCCTGGAGATGATGGTCCCAAGGGTAACCCTGTATGTTGGCTACACTTAAACACACACACTCTCACACACACACACACACACAGTGATGACTAATGTGTCACTAGAGCGTTCAGCAACAGTATAACTGTCACACTTCTCAGTTGAGCTGTCTGCTGCCAGAGCTGTTGTTGACAGGGTCAAACACGTGAATAAGTCTATCAATGTCTCAATGTGTCCACAGGGTCCAGTCGGCTTCCCTGGAGACCCTGGTCCCCCTGGTGAACCTGGTACTGCTGTAAGTGCTGAATTAATACATCAATTATTTGTTTTTTTGTTTAGATTGACAGCTATTTATTATACATCACAGTAAAATGTTTATGTAGGTAAAATGCATTTATCACCTGTAATATATTTGTTTACTTTGTGTGTGTATGTGTGTATGTGTGTGTGGGTTGTTTAGGGTATTGATGGTTCACCTGGTGATAAAGGAGATGATGGAGAGGCTGGACAACCAGTAAGTCCCACTTTGTATATTTGTCTTAGTAACAAAAATCATTATTTATTGTTTTCCACTGCAAAAATAATGGGAAATATTTGAAATAAGTTTTTTTATATGACTTGTAGAAATATCAGTATTTAATATAATCTTTAATATAAACTTTATTATGAAATTGTGTTACATATATCAGTTCTAAATGCTCTTTTGAGTTTAATTTCTTGTCCAGTCATTTAACCCAACTTTTTAATTTCCAAACGTGTCAAAATCATTCTAAGAAATAAAATGTCATGTTTTTCTATGAAAAGAGATGCCCTATCATGTAGCATGGCTCCATTTTCTCTAAAGTGGAGTTAAGTGGATTTTATCTGCTCTAATTTAGGGTCCTCCAGGTCCCTCTGGTGAAGCTGGAGTACCAGGACCTCCTGGCAAAAGGGTGAGTACTTCTCAAAGTGATGCATTCAATGACACTTCTGTTCAACTTGTGAGACGGTCTCTAGTTTTAAAGGGCTCTTAACCGGCTCCAAGCTACTTCATTACCTTATGATCCATATTTATGTCATGTGCTTTAATATTAGATTAATTTCCATGCGTTTTGCAGAATATTAATCCAATTAGTAAACATTAATCTTTGAGTGGAATAATTAATTGCAAACAAAAATTGTAAAGTAAGAAAATATTGATATTTTGAGAGCCCAAGTGTTGGTATTAAAACATAAAATAGGAGTAAATTTGCTGCTAATGTTGGGAAATTAAGCTTTTTAATACTTTGTTGCACCAAATGCTGTTTCTGTTTCACCAGACTTGAGTGAGGCTTTTTAAATATTATTATTAAAAAGCATATAGTCCACAGATTATTTCTAATATATTTTAATTTCTTTTTTTCCCCATTTATTCTATCATAAGTAACTGAAGAATTTAAAAGTTTAGATGTATTTGAAATATGTAAAATTCCAAGTTAGAGATCAAGGTTTACTGTCTAATGTATTTTAAGCACATTAGTTTACAATGAGGTGACTTGATTTGAAGTACAAACCACTGTTTATACATATTAAAAGGGTTTTTATGGTAAGCACTTTTTGCCGCCCAGAATTTATATTCCTTGTGGAAGTGACAGCGTCTACAGATCAAATTTAACCCCAGCTTCCTGTCCATATTAATGGGATTTGCAGAATAATTGTTCATCCTTCAGTGAGGTAATTCTAGCTTAGTCTCCCTCACAATATCTCGCTCAAAATGACTCTAGTTTGGTGTTCATTGGTGCGTGTAACTCCTTTACATTAGCACAAAGTCATGCTTTGGTGTGCATGCACACACACAAAACTCTGCACACTCGTAATTGCCAGAGTTTGTAACCTACATTGAAGACCTGTGGCTTTTGTTTGGTCAGTTTATGATTTTAATGCCACTTTAAAGATTTAGATCAGAGCATGTCTGGAGGAAGAGCTGCTATATTTTATCGAAATATACTTAAAATATTTGACAGTTAGTTTGCACCGATGCTGCTGAACGTCACAAAACTCAGCCTCTGTCAAGATCAGGACTTGATTGCACAGTAGTCCCTCATTTATTGCGGGGGTTTGGTTCCGAACCCGCCCACAATAGTGAATGTCCGCGAAGTAGCGACGTTTTATTTATTTTAGTATGTATATATATATATACATTTTAAGGCTTTAGAAACCCTTCCCACACTCTTGCAATGTTTTAAACTCTTAAACCTATGTACTTTTAACAACATACATATATGTACTGCATAGTAGTTACTGCAAAATTTTAAATGGGGACTCTCCAGCCTTGGGACTGTTCTGGTCGGGTTCTGATTGGCTCTCTGCAGCCGTTGAGCACCAAGACGCTTTTGGAGAGAGCCGGACCTTCGGAGAGTCAGCACAAAGTCCAAATAATCCAGAGAAATCTGATGAGGGGAAGAAAAAAAAAGTCTGAATGAGCTCCAGAAAAGACACCGAACCCTAGACCGTCAAACAGCACTCGGACCGATGAGGCTGGAAGTAGTTCTGGTTCGGTTGTGATAGGCTCTCTGCAGTCACTGAGCACCAAAGTCACGAATAAGGACCAAACATTTTAGTCAGGTTCGGATCGGATCAAAACGTTCCCTCCGTTTTGGCAGAAAGCCAGAGGTGGAAAGAGTACTGAAAATTTATACTCACGTACAAGTACTGTTACACTGCTTAAATTGTACTCACTTACTAGTTGAAGTACTGGTGTTACAAAAATACTTCAGTAAAAGTACAAAGTACCCTTCTCAAAAACTACTCAGAGTATAAATTACTTTTTAACCGCTTGCTGTTTTATTGTGTTGTCAATAGAAGCATTCAGTTTGATTTGCTGTAGATAATCGCTGCATTCAAAGTACATTTCTCAGATGCTCAGAAGCTCCATCTTATTTTAGTACCAGTTAAACCAATGGCAGTGACAATATCGAAGATCTTTGTATACTTAGCCAAACTAATAACCCACACATACAACCAATAATTTTTTTTTTTTTTTTAAATGTCATAGAGGTAGCTGTAAAACCTTGTGTACCACAATATGTTGTTTGAGATTAGAAGCTGAAGTCTTGTAAGCTGCTGTCACCGTAGAGATCAAACACAATTTGCATCTGGACTCTGTCTCCTTCTCGCCCTCTGTACATGAAACATTCCTCCAGGTACGGCCACAGGCACTCGTCCTCAGCCTTGAGCTCGTCATTTCTCTGTTGACAGTGTTGTCTGTCTCCATTTTGGCTTTTTCTCCAAATCTTCGGTTCATAAATGACTCTCTACTCTATGCAGTTGTCCTTTACTTACGTCATAGGTAATTGGCGTGTTCGCGATCTGAGTTGGCTACAAAGCTGCAAATGAACTGTTTGAATATTAATTCAAATTGTGGTCGTACTCATTAGCGACTTTTGATTTTAAAAGTAGCAAAGTAGATTACATTGTCTAAATTGTACTTAAGTATGAGTAAAATAACACACTTGAAAGAAATACTCATAAAAGTACAAGTACCCAAAAAAATCTACTTAATTACATTAATGTAAGTATTTGTAATTCGTTACTCCCCCTCCCCCCCTTCCCCGCAGAAAGCACATGGCTGGAAGCACTGTTGAATTCTGGGAAGTTCACTGTTGCCTTGTGGGTAATATAGTTATTTTGGACTGGCGATACAGTGTAGAACTATTGAAAGAAAACTACAAAATGGCGGCGCCTGTCCGAATTTATTTATTTTTTTGTCATTAACTTTTTCCCAACCACCTGAGTACAGTAACATTACTGTAATGTCTACAATCATGTGTTGTGTACAAATATTTATTCATTTATTGTACGATATTATGGACTGTATGGTCACAAACTGCAATAGAGCAAGTCTGCAGACGTCCAACCGCAAAGTAGTAAGGGACTACTGTATGTATTTGAAGCTGCTGCTTTTCAGGAAATCTTAATAAGATTCTTTGAAATAGGTGAAAGTGTTGCTCAGATTTCAATTATAAAATCTAACGATGTTTGTTCTTCATAGGGACCTGTTGGACAAGCAGGTCAGGAGGGCAGACAAGGAGAAAAGGGATCCAAGGTAAGTTCCTGTAACTTTAATCGCATAAATAAAATCCCACTTTCTCAACATTTCCATTGCTCCTGCTGGACATACATTACTTGTGAAGCAAGAAATATCTTGTATTTTAACTTAAGTTCATACTTTATAGCAGTCTCACCTGCAGTATTCTGGTTTACTGTCACTTCTGAGTGATGCTTTTCACCCACAACATTTGAATATTTATTGAAAATGCTCTGGGAAATCTGCAAAAAGGTAAAGTTTCAAAATGTGAACATGTCACAGATCTCCAGGGAGACACACATTCAGCTCTTTCCTCTTAAAATCCTCCTTATATTTTAAGAAAAAAGGCAAAGTAGTCTTGTAAAATGCAATACAGTCCCTTGACAATCAGTCTGTGACAGTTTTCTAAAAATCTATAACATTGTGGTGTTTTCACGATCAAGGCGTATTGAAGAGGAAAAATCTCTTTAAGCTATAAAGACGATGTTTTGACTCCAAATTGGAAACTTTAGACTTTATGCAGTCTGAAAATGTGGCAAAAGTCAAACAAAGTCTAATTTTTTTCATTTGTTTTTATATTTCTCCTCTTCTCATGCACCCACTCATACACAGACACGACACGCACGCACGATCCACGTTTAGATAAAGGATTAGAGTTGATTTGACAAAGACAAGGCAAAGCCCGAGTGATGATTTGAGACCGTCAAATCTTGGCCTAATTGCTTGTCAGAAGGGTTTAATGCATCCCTCATATCAGCACCGCTCAATATTATGTCTGTGAAGCTTCAGCACATTAAACGTGCTGTTTCTGCTCAGACAATGGACGAAACCTGAAAACATCTGATTTGTTTGAATGTTGCAAATCCTGAAATCGCCCCACTCTTCAGCCTTCATGACAGGAAATGTGGATCATAGCACATACTGGTTGGAAAATATTAAAGTTTTTAAGCTGGATAAACACTTGCTAGTCCCTGGTACAAAGGCAGAACTGGCACTAGGTTGTTACATGGATTTAAAAAACGCAATAATGTTTGTGTTTTGGATTTAAATTCTTATAGATTGTGCACTTATCCTTTAAGAATTATTGAAAGCAAACTGAGTGAGGGAAACATTTCCAACGCAGTTTAAATTTTAAAAAATGTTCGGCAAAATTTAAACCTCATACAGCTTATTCAGATTAATTATAACTAAATTATTATGATTTGATGTTATAAAACACAACATTTAAAATCCATAACACTAAAAGGCAGATTGTTATGAAATACCAGAGTGTGCCAAGCAAAACTTGACCACCTGCTGAAAACCGTTGACACACACCGTGTAATTGTTTAGCACACTGGTTCTCAAACTGAGTTCCCCGGACCCCTGGGGGTCCATGAGCCGGTCCTTGGGGGTCCTATTTTTCAAGCACATAGATGTTTAACAACCGTTAAAATACACCAAAATGCAGGAAATCACATCTACTTTATTCAGAATGTTCTGGGGGAGGACCCCCACACCACCCTGCCCACCATTTGCTTTCCAGCATCAATTGGTTTACAAATTAAGGCCTGTTACTGGGGTTGACTGCTGCTGTTATGATTCTGTTCAGTTTTATGTGAAAGAGTTTTCTGTAATAATTTGAAGTGGCCATACATTTCTTATGTTTATTGTGTGAATACGTTTAAAAGTGTTTTTTGATCCTGCTAATCTTCTCGAAACGGTAATTTTTGGCATTTGAAATTAAAATTTTTATTAATTGTGTCTCAAATGAAAAATAACCCATGCTTCTAAAATTATAATAATTGTATTAACGCTATGAAAGAACAGGTTTTAAGTATTTATGTTACAAATATTTCCATTGCATTAAAGAGACACACTGAAGAAAATTAATTAATAAACATGAGGGTTATGAGGGGGTCCCTGAACCCAAAAGTTTGAGAACCCCTGGTTTAACATGACAGTCACCAATCCTTGCAGTCTCTACTATATGCACATGTCGATAATATCTTAATCGGTTTAAAACATCTAATGTTAAATCAAATGCAGACAGATTTTAGCCTATTTGTCTGCAGGCTGTTTTTAGACATATTTTCAACCATAAATGGCGGGGAAGTAAATATTCTGTGTTTGTTCTTCTGACATACATGAGAAAGGAGTAATGTGTGTTTGTACTTTTTTTAAGGGTGAAGCTGGAGCAGAAGGACCTGTTGGAAAAACTGGACCTGTGGGCCCTCAGGGCCCCCCTGGAAAAGCTGGTGCTGAGGGTCTTCGTGGTATTCCCGGCCCTGTTGTAAGTTTTAAAGACAAAAACAATAAGGTCTTAGTTTTACTCAAATAAAAAACGTTTGTTACACCTGAGTTTAAACTTGCCCAAAAAAAAAAGTAATGTATGGAGTAATATAAAGCGTGTTTATGACATAATGTTAGCCAAAAATAATGATGTAATGTTTGATATTTTCAGGGTGAGCAGGGACTCCCAGGTGCTTCTGGTCAAGACGGTCCTCCTGGGCCTATCGTAAGTTATTTCCTTCATCTACTCGAGTTCTCTGTCAAACAAATACTTTACACTTCTATGTATCTGTTCTGAATGTTTGATAGTGTAGCACTGCAGAGCCAGTAACTATTCAAAGATTTATTTTTTATCTGGGGATTTTTACACCCCTTAAAGGCGGACATAGTTTAATAAAGTCTTATTAATGGACGAATGTTTTATATGTAATGTTTTACTTATATTTTAATAAAGTTTCCATCCGTACATCTATAAACTTTCTCATGTCCTGCTCATAAATTATGATCTGCTCAAGACAATTTAACGAAACATCATACACATATGCATCAGTAGATGGAGCGTCTCATTCACTTTTCATCACCTGAGCTTCAAGGTCAAGGGAATAATTCAAGGTCAAATGTTATTCAAGGTCTGTTTGTCCAGGCTTTTGCTATAGATTGCTGTTTTGCTGTTTGTCGATGGACATATAATAATAATACAGTAATAGTATGTGGTGCTCTTGTTAGACTGATTACTTACTTTATAGATTTTTGCAGCTCTATAAAATGCATAAAAATGACTATTAACACAGTGATCAATGTCATTATAATATAAAATGTTATATGCTTACATTTTATTTGCAGCTAACTGATTTTTTTTCCCCGCTCAGGGACCTCCTGGACTTCCTGGCATGAAAGGTGACTCTGGATACAAAGGAGAGAAGGTAAGACTTTTTATTAGTATTCCAGTCTAAAATTGTGTTGCAACCTAGAAATACACATTATTATCTCTGCATACATAGAGTTGCACAAAACAATGTGTGCAATTTGATTTAATTTGATTTAAAAATTTAAAAAAGGCCTTCGACACTATTGATCACACCATTCTCCTTGAAAAACTGAATAAATATGGCATTAGAGGATTAGCAGTGGGTATCTAGGTATTTGAATAATAGGAGTCAGTTTGTACAGATAAACGATGTAAGATCAGAATTTGTGTTAAAGAATGTGGAGTTCCTCAGGGCTCTGTGTTGGGACCAAAATTGTTTATTTTGTATGTGAATGATCTGGTTTGTGTGTCAGGGCCTTTGAAGTGTGTTTTATTTGCAGAAGATACCACATTTTTTTGTTCGGGTGAAGGTATTGAACGGATGTTAGAGATGATACAGGCAGAATTTGTAAAAATACAAACTTGGTTCCAACTTAATAAATTATCATTAAATTTGGGGGAAAAAAAACTACATGATATTTAGTAATAGAAAATTGGCAAAATTGAAATTCATAGAGTTAATGAAATAAAATGTTGGGGTGTCGTTATTGATGAGAAGCTGACATGGAAATCTCATGTAAATTACTTAAGGATAAAAATAGCAACATCAATTGTATTATTGTATAAAGGAAAAGAGTTTTTGAATGAGAAAGCTTTGTAAATATTTTATAATGTAATGATTGTTCCATATTTAATCTATTGTATTGAAGCTTGGGGGAAAGCATGCAAAACAATTACAAATCCTATTTTTATTTTACAAAAAAAGAGCTATAAGAATTATTAGTAGGAAGTGTTATGGTCACCCAACAAATATATATTTCATCAATTGAAATTATTAAAATTTTATGATTTGGTTAAATATAGTATTTTACAAGTCATGTATAAAGCTCATAAATTATTTTTACCCCCAAATATTCAATTGAAAAAGTTGTTGGAAAGGTATGGTGCCTAGTGAAGGATGCTTGATGTTTTTTCTTTTCTTTTCAATTTGGAGAAAGTTGTTGTTTGTTTGTAGTTGTTATTTTAAATTGTTTTAATAAGGGGCAGATATAAGAATTTTTTTCTTCTTTCTGCATCCTTTTCATTCAATGTTTTTTCTTTTTGATGAATTTGTTTTGTTTATTTTGCTTCTTTTAAATGAACGAATTAAATAATAAAAAAAAATAATAATAATAATAATAAAGCACTGCCCATGTGCAATGTTATTTGCTGGGATTCTGGATTTTGTTGTGCTGGGTGTCACTGCTGAGAAGTTGAAGTTGAGCGGCTGACATCATCCATCAACGTATGTGACTGGGAGTGAGAGCTGGTGGAGCTGCAGGTCGTTAACCAGAACAATTCGGAAGTGCAACAATCGCTTTATAGGTTATTTCTCGCAGCTGTCTGTATGCCTGATCTGAAGCTTTCATTGCAAGCAAACATCTAGGCCCACGCTCTCTTTGTTCTCTCCCACTGAGATGAAAAATGAGACTGTGTGAGTAATTCACAGTGACATAATGCACTGAATGAATATAATAATAAGTCCAATGACATTGCCTTTGTAGTGGACATTGGCTCAGTGCCAGCATGCAGCAGTCAGAAGCCAATGATCATAATTCTGTCCAGCAGCAGGTGCAGAAACAGACCACAACTGTTTAATGTGACAACCATAATAAATATACTAATTATTTATAGGCTGATATAAAACCTTGGCTAGAAGTTTGTTTGTTTTTTTTGTTTTTTTTTGTGGCTAAGCACTTTGTATAAATTTGCAGGCGAGTTTACGTATTTATATCCCTTTCAAAAACAGTTTTTGTCGTCTTCAAGTGATGAATAGAAACTTTAATGGAATTAAAAGACTAAAAAAAAAAAGATAAGTAATGAATGGCTGCCTGTTGTTCCTCAGGGTCATCCTGGTCTCATTGGTTTGATTGGACCTCCTGGTGAGCCTGGAGAGAAGGGAGACAGAGGTCTGCCTGGACCTCAAGGCTCTGGTGGTGGCAAGGGAGATGCTGTGAGTATTCTGGAGAATAAATAAAACATTTTCTCTTCTTCAGCTTGTTTTGCATGTACTTATCCATTTGACACAATATAATAACAGTAAAATAGTAATAAATGTAATTCATTTTGACAAACCCAAGGAAAAATTGTGTTCTGTTGTAGAGTTCTAATTGCAAGCTGTCTAATTTCATCTTCTGTGTATCATAAGGGTATTGGAGGATCACAAGGTCCCCTTGGCCCTCCTGGTCCTCCTGGACTTCCTGTAAGTTCCAGATGCTGTTAATTAGATGTTTGTTTGTTTTGGTCACACCGCTTTTGTTCACCTTTTAACATTGCTTTATTCGTCATCAGGGTTCTCAAGGACAGAAAGGATCTAAGGGATCAGTTGTAAGTTGTAAATGTTTTTACAATTTTCGCTATACTTAGTATTTTTTTAAATAATTTCACATACTACTTGATGTTTTTAGAATTTGTTTTATTATTTTGAACATGTTCATATTTATTTGTTTGTCAGGGTACAAGTGGTCAAAAGGGAGACCCCGGATTGATTGGACCACCTGGACCACCTGTAAGCTACATATTCGACTTTATATAGTAAACCAAACGTTTGAGTTTTAAATATTCTCTTAGTTAAATACTGAATTTAAATTATCTTTTTTTGATTACTTTTGTAAACAAAGTACCATATGTCATTGAAAGAAACGCAAAGAATAACATGATGTTTCACCTGTGTGCTGCAGGGTCCACCTGGAGATATGATCCAGCCACTTCCCATCCAACAGTCTGGCAAAAAGAGCAGGCGGCAGGCTGACATGCAGGAAGACGAGGCATTGGCTGACTATGGCATGGATGCCATGGGCATGGAGGGAATGGAGGATGTCTTTGGATCTCTCAACAACCTCAAGCAGGACATAGAGCGCATGAAATTCCCCATGGGCACTCAAGACAACCCTGCTAGGACGTGCAATGACCTGCACCTCAGCCAGCCTGAATTCCCAGACGGTACAATGCAGAAACTCAAAGTAGTGGAATAAATTATAAATGTTAGAAGAAATTTCAGGAATAATGAGTTAGTAGATTTTTTTTGTATGATTTAGAAGGACATATAGAGGTAAAACAAAACATTTCAATGGGATAAAAAGTGTTTTCTTATGTGCCTGCTTTGGTAGAGTTTCATGGATCTGTTTGTCTCTCAGGTGAATACTGGATCGATCCAAACCAGGGCTGCATTGGAGACTCCATCAAAGTGTTCTGCAACTTCACAGCAGGTGGAGAAACCTGCGTTTACCCAGACAAGAAATCCACAGGAGTAAGTAATGCTGTTTAATGACATCCAGAAACAACCTGCGGTGGTAATTCAACGCATCCATGCTACGACGTTTGGATAAAATAACAAACGATCTGCTTTGATGAGTAAACCTCAGGCTTGGGGTTTTTCAGTCAGATTAGGAATGACACGCACGGGATGGTTTTGGAATAGTTCTATGTTGAATCTCTGTCAATAAATGTTATTTATGTTGTAGGTTAGAATGTCCAACTGGCCCAAAGAGTCTCCAGGTTCTTGGTTCAGTGAATTCAAACGAGGCAAAATTGTGAGTCCACCCACACGGTTTCCTTCAATAACACTCGATAATCTTCAGGCATTTTAGATGAAGTTTGTCAATTTTTGCTCATCACTACATCTCATTTGCCCATCATCTCTCCTTCACACTCGACCTTCTATGCCATTCATTTCCTCTTTTTATCCTTTACATATTTCATTTTCTCAATTTTATATTCCTCATTTCTTTCTCCCGTCTTATTTTTACTGTCTCTATTCTTTCATCCAACCTCTCACTTTTGCTGTCCTTCCTCTTCTCTCCTCTTTTTTAATCTCCATCCGCCCCTAGTTGAGCTACGTGGATGTGGCAGAGAACACCATCAGCCCAGTGCAGCTGACCTTCCTGAAGCTGCTGAGCTCCTCGGCTCGGCAGAACTTCACCTACAATTGTCATCAGTCCGTGGCTTGGTACGACGCCACGGCTGACTCCTACGACAAGGCGCTGCGCTTCCTTGGCTCCAATGATGAGGAAATGTCTTACGACAATAATCCTTTCATCAAGGCGCTGATGGACAGCTGCTCGGTAAACACGCATTTTCTCCCCATTTTCAAGTTTGCAATTAAACTTTTTCTTCTAAATCCCATGAAATCCCTCTTAATCCTTGAAAATGTGTAGAATGTTCTGGAGAAAAGTCTCCAAGTGTTTATTTTTGACACAACTTGAAGAATTCAATCAATCATCCAGAAAGTCAATATAGCAATTTGCTAATTTCAGTTGCTCCGGTGTTAGAAATGCTTGGAATGAGCATTAAAATGGTTTCAATATGTTTAGTGTACACAGAACGTTATTTAATTTAACAAAAATAAATTGTATAAATCCTATAAAGGACTTAAGGTGCAGCCTTGTGGGAATTGATCTTCGCATACGTGCAAATTTCTTCAGCGTAGGATGTTTTAAAATGACATTTATGTTTTATAAATGTGATTAAACTTTGATCATCAAGCCCTTTAAAGCATATAATCAAAGATGAAGACATTAAATCTTAGCAGGCCCTAAATGTACAGAAGAATAAAAAGTAAAACAGAAATCAAGTGATGATGAGTTGGAAGGTACTCAATAATAAATTTACATCCTGGAGATCTGTTTCTTGATCTGTAGTTGCTGTGGAGTTTTAGTCAATAGTCAACAAAATTAACTTGATTAAAAGATTTCCTTTTTTTGTTTCAGTTTATTCTACAGTATGTTACGAAACTCAAATTGTTTTATAATTATAGTAATGAAGCTAAATAGAGTTCAGCTTCTTCTATTTGGCTTTTATTCTGAATTCATAAACACCTTTATTTTTCTTCAGATGTTTAATTTTTAACTTTAGATCTAGTTTTTACTTTGCTTCAAACAAATAGTTGAATATGTTATTACGTGATACAAAAATGAAGAAAAACATTCTTACAAACCTAACTAAGTAAAGTTGGGTCCTCTGGACAGATTCTTCTTCTTGAAACGTTTTGTCTTTTATCCAAAAGATGGTCAGTCTGAGGAGCTGCAACAAACTCAGTCTTATAAATAGCACCTTCTCATAGTGGATCAACCAGTTTGCTGGTTGCTGATGGCCGTTTGCTATTCAGAGGAGCGGTCATCAGGGCACTAGCAATCAGTTGTTAGGCTGATGGGCCTCCTTTATCACGTGAACAGCTAGTTTGGGCTGTCACCAGCAAATTGGTTGATCCACTATGTTAGGTGCTGATTATAAGACTGTTATTGAATGTTATCAACCATTAAATGTCTGTATTTAGTTGTTATCATCCCCATATGTTGTGTTCAGACTGTCCCTTCTGTATCTCCTAGTAGGTTTAAAGGTACATTCTTCTCACTGATAATAGGGTCAGGGGATTAAGTTCAGGGTCAGTGCTCTGGGTCAGGTGTAAGGTTTGGTTTAGGAAAAGGGTTAAATAAAGCTAACAACAAAAACAAGGGTTTTAGATGCGGGTGAAGCTGCATATTATCAGCGACAAGAACGTACCTTTAAGCCTACTAGGAGGTAGGAGGGACAGTCTGAACGCTACCTATGGGGATGATAACAACTAGTAACAGTCATTTAATGGGCTCATATCATTCAAAACTGCAGCTCTTCAGACTGACATAATCTTTTGGATAAAAGATGAAACATTTCAACAAGTAGAATCCGTCCGGAGGACCTGACTTGACTTTGTTAGATTTTTTTTCCACCTGGATTATTGAGCATCAGGATATTCTTACAAACCTTTATTTTTTTCCAACTTTCTTTTGTTGCAGCTGAAGCAGGGTTATTCAAGGACTGTGTTGGAGATCAACACTCCCCGCATTGATCAGTTACCCATCATTGACGTCATGTTGAATGACTTTGGGGGAACCAACCAGAGGTTTGGCTTCGAGGTCGGCTCCGTGTGTTTCCTTGGCTAGACGCGCTCCTGTTCCCCCGCTGAAGGACAGGGTCTGAGGGTGTATAAAGTACCACACAGAGACCTGACGACCGTTAATCTCTTTCTCTGTGAAGCCAAGAATTAATCTGGGAGAAACCAAAGAAGAAGAGTGCTCTGAGGCCCTGTCATAAAAGCGCAGACCAGGGGAACCTACTCCTCGCCCTTGTAGGGCCAGAATCACATGACTTAAACTTGTAATGGGAGTGACATCAGGAAAAGGACATTTGATGCTGTGGTGGACGGTAGCACACTTTCAGCATCGAAGAGAGGATCCACTCCCCCCAAGCCCTATCCTCCCTTGTCGTTCCCCTTCCCACCACATCTTCCTCTCTGGATGCTCCAGGTGATGCTCTGAACACAACCGCAGAGGTGCTTTTGTGAAGAATCACAAAACACTGGTGCTACAAATAGTGCTTTTTTGATAAAACTGTAATTATTTGAATTTAGTACTTTTGTACATTGTTCATCGCCAATTTCATTCGAAATCATGCATGTGCCTCTAAAGGTTTGAATAAATTTTTGGTTAACTATGAGAGAATAAATTTTATGAAGATATTTAATGTCTCTTAGGAACAGATTTGATGAGAACTATGTTTATTTGAAATCATCCTGGACATAGATTTGAGAAAAGCCTCAATTTGTAAGTATAAATCAATCCTCTTGTAAATAATATTACTTTCATTATTTACTTTTATGAACTTAAGCAAAATTAGGACGTGAAACCTTAAACAGAAAAAAAAAATGTTTTGAGTGTTTTGTCATGATAAATCAGTTCATATTAACTGTAGGAAGTGGAGCCATAATTAAATGACATAGTAATATAAATCATCTGAGAAAGGGCTGCCTGTTTTACCTTGTGATAGTTCACAACACGATGTTCATTTGCTGTTTTATTTTGTGGTTATAAATTTGTCCAAATGTTTAGTTGAAATCCTAAAGAAGCCCGGGGGATGTTTTCTTTGTAATGATGAACCACGTGTTTTTTTAATGTGCCTTAAATTGTGCATTCAAAACTATTAAAACTGGGTTCTGAAAAACGTTTGGTGCAATGTTTGTATTGTTGGCTGTTTCAGGTCCGAACAAGTTATACCCTTTATGTGATTCTGTGGTGCCTGATACTTATTACCATCCTTGGTCGCAATAATAGAAAGTAGATGTTCTGGTTCATTTAACAGCTTTTTCTTTCTGACTTAGATTAGATTTTTTTCTTGAATCAAAATCTGTTCGCGTTTCCACTTTCTTTCACGTAAGACCATGATAGCGCAATACCTGAGTTCTGCTTTCGATCCTGTGTAATTACCAATATGTTTACAAGCTATGTACAACTGAAATAAATCTTTGGTGCTTTGCCAAGTGCACACTGGGATCATTTGCATTCACTTGCAGATAAAATGCATGACAGGAAACTGTGTCCATGGAAACAGTGTACAGCATTGAAATGCACTTTTTCCACAATGCACAAAGAGATGTCAGACAAGGAAAGACAAGACTCCTCGAGGTGTTGTGGCTTCCTAATTGTGCCTCAAGCCTGTTGCAAACTGTTATCAAACTGATAATTCTGTGGCCTCAAGCCTTTATAATGAAAAGAAACAATTTGATGACCAAATTTAATTTGTCCAGAAAAATTAAAAGAACTGGAATAACATTAGGTTTTATGTAAAAACTACAGATAAAATGTGTTTGTTACATTCTGTAGTTAAATAAGTCAAATAAATTCTTGACATTTGTCAGTTTCAGGGGAAAAGGTCAATTATTTCCAAGAAATAAAACCCATTTACAGTATTCCCTCAAATATTGAGAGGGTTACGTTCTACACACCACCGCGATAGGTGAAAAACCACAAAGTAGGAACATTATATTTATTTAAGTATTTATATATTTTAAGACTTTATAAACCCTTCCCACACTCTTGCAATGTTCTAAACTCTTAAACCTACATAATTTTAACAACATGTGTATATGTACTGTATAGTACTGCTAAATTTTCCTCACCAGCTCTGCAGACCAGCAGCTCAGTTCCGGTCGGTCTGGCTTGGTTCTGGTTCAGCAGACCTGTTCTGCAGCGACGAAGCCCACCGCCCTGTCCAGGTTGATGTGCACGTGGATAGTTGAGCTTCAGGAAGCTCCAGGATAATTTGCAACTTTCCTGCCAGTTCTGTGAGCTTAATACATAGATTGTTACTTCTGACTTGCAGTGCAAAACTTTCCCTCTGTTTCAGCAGGAAGCAGTGTCTGGAAGCACTGTTGGCTTCTGGGAAGTGATGTTCTTTTGACTGGCGTTACAGTATAGGCTTATTGAAAGAAAACTACAAAATGGTGGAGCCTGTCCAAATTTTTTAACTTTTTATCCCGTACCGTCTCATTCACGTGAGAAATATTAAAGTTGACAATTGCTGAAAAAACGCAAGAGCAAGTCCGCGTAAGTCGAACGGCAAAGTAGCGAGGGACTACTGTACTCCCTTTGATTAAGTTTAACCACTAAATAATGGAAGTCTACGTGAATCCTAACTAACTTTGTTAAAAGCAGGTGTCTCTTGTAAATGAGTCCCCACAGCTCAATGAGACTAATCTGTATAAATAAAGGTTGAATGAAGTTTGTGGAAAATTAATAGTATATTTTATATATTTGAATCCCGGTATCTTATTAGAATAAACGTAAAGAGGACAATTTGCTGGGCATTCAATTTTAAAACCAAAATTTACTTAAACTTTTTATTTGAGTTTTCTCAAAAGCAAACATTTTATTCTAATTCCTATTCTTTTTAGAATGATTTGCTATATTTTTTTTCCAGAACTCCAGAGTGCAATGACTTGTAACAGAGAAATGTTTGTCAAATTGCATTATGTACATTTTATCTTAACTTGATATAGTTTTGCTAAAAAAGTTTAACTCTAAATTATATTTTATTTAAAACCTTAATGATTTGATTAGACTGCTTTAATGAAGTTGTAAACGGGCTAAAATATTGTTAGAAAAAACGTGCTGAAGTGGGTTTTTTTCTTTGCCTTAGAAAAATAATTTCACCCATTTCATTCACATATTTGAGGCTCAGTGTGACTTATCTATTTAAATAAAGGTTGCATGAATTAATGAATAAATTAATATGGCCAACAATTAAAAGAACTTGTGGGAGTTCGGTTCTTCTGCAGCTTCTGAAGTTCCAAGATGGCACCAATCACACCTGCGAACCATTCCCCTGATGAGCACCAGGAGTACTTAAGGCTGCAGAAGAGCTCTACTCTCCACTGGAGCATTACATCCCTACTGTCTTAACACTTGTATTCCATCGGACCCACGAATCCTGAGTAAAACCCTGGATTCATTGTGGACCTCCTCAGCTGTATCTACTACCTTCCGACCACTTGCCTGCCACACCTGTGACTCTTCTCCGTCACTTCCCCCCCTGTGCTGGAACCCCTTTGGATCATCTTCCTTGCTTCATCCATGATGCCAACTTTAAAGAGAGAAATTACATTACGCTTCATCAATTGACCTGACATCTCTCCTTGCTCCCAGGGTTCCACAGCCTCTCTTGTACATTGTGGTATATTATCACTGTAAAATAAAGCACTGTTAACTTTTCTACGTTTGGAGTCTGCTTCGCTTCAGTTTATTCAATTAAATTCAATATACTTTATTGATCCCCAAGGGGAAATTGCATTTCCGTACATCCTACCAAGGGAACATACATGGGGGGACAAGATATCTAGGACTGCAGCCGCATGGAGCAGCGCAACCTTTCATACAGAGATAAGAAAAGAAAAGATGAGGAAAAAAGGTATTAAAAACGCTCACTCACATTGTGTCCTTGGAGACCTGTTTAGAGAGACACAGGGCACTGTGTGAAGAAGCCAAAAAACTCTACCTCAGCTCAAAAAGAGAACATGAATAGACACAATACAAATGCATTTGGCATGAGTTGGGGTGGGGGTCCCAGCACAGCCATCAGGTGAGTGACGCAGCCCTTTGGTGGCTTTGCATCTTCTATGTTGCTGCACCAGGAAGGCAACAAGGGGAGCCAGCAAAAGGAGTTTGAGGGGGTTGTCCATGGACACTCCAGGAAGTACCAAAGTTCTGAATACAGTGTCTATCCGAGGCAGAGTTCTGAATGATGGTACAGTGTCTATCAGAGGCACCCTTCTGCAGATGTCCTTGGGAAGGGGAGGGTGTGGGGAGTGGATCAGAGCTTCTTTGTTTCCATAACATCCAGGAGAAACTGGGCCAAGGCCAGAAGCCAGATAAAGTTTCCAACAATGGTTTGGGTCAGGTTGAACTCTTAATTTCCACATCAGCCTTAAAAGTTTCACTAGTACACCTCACAGCAGTTCCAAACAATCTAATTGTGATATCTTTTGTCAAGTCAACTTCTCCAAGATCTATTTCTTACCACCATTAGTGAACACTGACAAAGTACCACAGTTCTGATGGGTCTTCGGGTCCACAGATAGTTCGTACACAGTCTGAGTGTTGACAAGTCATGACCCACACATTCCAGGCTGCTTAAACAGCTGCTGACATTTTCAAATTTGTCAATAATCCAGTTTCCTACCAGCTCCAAACTGCAGAATCCAGTTATTATAAATCCACATATGTTTCCAACGATATGTTTCATATTCTATGAGTTTGTAGCATTCATTACAAAACTGCTACAATTAGCCTTTGCTATTGTTGTATAAAAAATATAAGCTAATTGGTAACTAAACTGTCCCTAGGTGTGAGTGAGAGTGTGAATGTTCGTTTGTCTCGTTTGTCTCTGGCCCTGTGATGAACTGTCCAGGTTGTCCCCCGCCTCTCGCACAGTGACTGCTGCATGGGTATCAGTGACCCATGTGACCCGAAAAGGAAGCGACTAAAGGTAATGGATAAGTAAATAAATATTTGTGATATGTCTATGTTGTTCTTGGTCAAAGTAAAGGAACCAAGGAGCAGCATGTGGCCACAGTACTGCAGACTGCAGACTGTGAACTGCTGCTTGTTTGACAAATTGTTTTTTAATCACGCCATTGTTTAAAAAAATCTACAAGCAGCAACTTTATTTGGCTACTTACTTTACTTTATCACTGTTTTTAAATGAATGTATGCTAATTTTTGTACGTTTGGGCTTATTACACCAGACTTGAATCAACACATACCATAGTTTCTATGACCTTTTTTCCTGGTTTTGCTAGGTTTGAGTCCTTACGTAATAAATCTAATATGTGCTGTGGGACATTTCAAGGACTCATAACAAAAAAAGCACTTTTGAGTTTATGCCATTCCCATTTAGTCCAGTTCAAGACATATTATTTCTGAAAACATTCACTGTTCTGTAGCCACGCCAATCAGTTTTCATTCATTCATCAAACGGCTTGATGGCGTTACATTCGTTCATAAAGAAGGGAAAGTGAAATCATGCCTTGATCCTTATTCTAGACTGTGACTGAAATGCATGCAAGGATTGCATGGAGCGTAATTAACAGGCTAATCCACATAATGTTGACATGATAATGGCTCACAGCTTTTATCTTTGCTGCTCAAGTGTCCACAAAAATGCTAATCGAGAGTAATTATCTTTTCTTTCCAGGGAGTTTGTGGTTTTGGCAGTGATATGAAAGCACGTGGAAAATGAAGTGTGCCATTTGTTGGGAAGATTCTAGTGAAATAATTATGATGGGAAACCTATAACAATTTCCATTTCAGGATAAATAGATAAAGAATGCACCCAAGTTGTGAGGCTTCATCTGTATTTTAATACAATCTTGCACAATTTCAAGTTTAACATTGGGAAATGTTTTGATGACTCGAGGGCAAATGCAATGTCATGCAAAAATTATGCTCATTATTTGGCAAATTATAAGCAGAAAATGAGTCCTCTTGATTCAGTGAGTCCCACCTGGATAAATAAAGGTTAAATAAATAAAGTGTGGGATTGGTAGCACAGAGGTTAGAGAAGGTGGGCCGATAATCGGAAGGTCACCGGTTCAACTCCCTGGACCGACAACATGAATAATATGAGCATAGAAAGGTGAAACTCTCATACCTGACTCCACCCTCATTTGGACCCTTGAGCAAGGCCCTTAACCCCCACCATCTGCTCCCCTGGGTGCCCTAGATGGCAGCTCCACACAGAGGACTGTGGTAGCTCTGTGGTTGCATCAGGAAGAGCATCCTGTGTAAGAATAATTGCCAAGTCTTCGTGCAACTTAGCTCGCTGTGGAGACCTATGAAGAAGGGAGCAACCTTAAATAAATAAAATAAATAAATAAATAGCTGTAACCAGAAATTTGAGTTGCAGCTCTACATTAACACATTATTCTAATATTTCTGACCACTGCCTGCCTGCTTGACAGTCTCTGACACCCCACAAGGCGTCTCTGTCATGAAAGCCTCACAAGCATGCCATGACTGGCTTTGTATTGTGTAATAAAAGGTTATTACTGTGTCAAAAGCCACAGCATACTGTTGCCCACCTTTGTGTTTGTGTCCCCTCGGTGAATGTTGAGCTGCCAGGGCAGCTCTGACAGCAGACTCACAATATTCCACACAAGCACAGGAAATTTTACTTTTTTGTTTGTACTGTTGTCAGTCAACTTTTCTTGCAGATCCTAAAAAAATGCAACTGTTAAGCATCAAATACAGTATATATATATATATATATATATATATATATATATATATATGTGTGTGTGTGTGTGTGTTTCTGCAAGATAATCTAGTTTCTCTGAACATTTCCCACAAGCTTTATTATTTAAAAGTTCACGAAGAGTCGGCTGCCTCCTTCCAAACAGGTTTTGCTCTGCTGTGTGAATCATTGCATCTGTTATCAGAGCGCTGTACTTCTCAAACCTGAAAGCCGTCAGCGCGTCTCGGTCAGTGACAGCACATATGGCCATGAGTAATCAAATTAGCGAGCCTAATTTTTTGCTCAAGCTATTCGTTTATCACATTTTTTTTCCTTAGGCACTAAACAAACTGCTTTGTTCATCTTTAAAGGTGAAACATTTGGATTTAAAGATTACATAAAACAAAAAAAATATTAAAATTTCTAATTGTTGCAGGGGTGATTGGTTTAATATGTGTTTTATCTTCCTGTCAGAGACCAGCCAGCAGCTGATGTGTTTAGTGACTCATACTGTGTGATTTTTGGCCTTTAGAAACAAATTAATTATGTATCCATTATATTTTTACATTTTCTCTCATTGTTTAGCCTTTCCTGGGTCCTGATAAAACCGGACCTCATCACGGCATGACTTCAGCCAAGACAAGTGTTTGTCAGGATGGTTTGGACGAGATGATACTTGACGAGTGTCTCTCTTACAGGTTGAAAGCGGCGCTGGGGCACGGATCCAGATCCAAGGGGAGAGCTCCAGGGATGAGGGGCCAGAGTCTTTGGGTGGATCCGAGGAGGCTGGCAACTGGTGGAAGGCAAGGCACGAGGAGAGCAGGAGCAGGGCCAGGGGGAACCAGGGCTGGATCAAGGAGGACCAAGACAGGACTTAGGGGAACCAGGACTGGACTGGGGAGGACCAAGGCAGGACCGAGGAGAACCAGGACGGAACCAGGACTGAGGAGGATGGATACTATAGACAAGAGAGAACAGGTATGTAATTTTACTAGTAGTAAATACACAGGCCGGATGCACAAAAACCATTGCAGGCTAATGTGCCAGTGAATAGTAGGACTGGACTGCCTTATGTAGTGTAGATCCTCATCAGGGGGCTGGCTGACAGCTGGTGGCAATTAGCGACCATATTGGAACAAGGAGCTGTCTTCAATGGTACTCTTACAGACAGGGCTCTAAAATTTGCATTTAACTGTGCAAACCTTACTGGCTGAAAGTCCTAGACAGATGGAGCAAAATCTGGACCACTAACTGCTTTCAAGATGTTGCTGTTGTTCTTTACCAAAAACATTTAGACCCCCCCACCCAACCAAAAAAAAAGAAACTTCCACTTAACTGTTAATTAAGTGTTAAGAAGAAAACAGCTGTTGCATTGCAAAGGTACTGGATATAAATGTTTAAAGCAAAAACAAGTGCATTGTGTATGAAAGAAAATATAAAAATGGCTTATTTAACATGGCCTGGGGGTAGTTTATATTTTATATTTTTATTAAACAGTGTCTATAGACTGAGGGCCCGTTCTCTTTGCCTTTTTTTTAAATTTCATATTGTTTGCATCTGTTTTGAGAGTAAATTAAAGCTGCAAAAGTGCTCATTCACTCATTATTACCCGAGATATATTTGAGCAGAAGGAGCTGCGGAACAAGCAGCAGCCACTCTTATTGCTGAAATTCATCAGGACTGCAGGTCACGACTCGCTGTAAATAAATAAATAAATAAAGTGAGCTGAGAAACTTCTGTCTCTATCTCTTGTTAAAGACGCTGGAGTATTCATTGTTCAAACTGTTGCTCTGGGAAATATTTCAGATGTGCTGTTCTTCTTCACGCAGCCCATCAGCTCCACTGCTGACTGCTGATCTGGGAAAAGCCTGGAGACACCCCCCGTTCCTCAAGTCTCCACTTTATACCAGCCTGCCTCCCTTCACCTTGATTGCCCTAAGAAAGCCTACACTGCAGCAGTGATTTCTCAAACCAAAAGTGGATTGTATACCTCGCTGAACCTGACAGAGCTCTGTGTTCTGATGTGTTCTCCACAGAACGATATGTCCATTTTTTCTATAGGAAAAAGGGAAAAGAGCTTCTCGTAGGGCGAAGGTGACTCTTGCTGACAAGAACGAGCTCTTGTCTCAGTATCTACAAAGGGAAAGGTCTAATTCAGGCACTGAGCTGTGCTCTTTGGGTGAAAATGCTCAAGGTGTGTTAGACATAAACTAAATGTTCAAATTTTCTAAAGTTTGCAAAGTTCACCAGAGCTGCAAAACAAGTTTCAAAGGAGGCATTAGACATCATATTTAACTGAAGCATATTCCAAATAAAGTAATCCCTCGTTTATTGTTAGTGTTAGATTCTGGACCGCCACCCCCTGGAAAAAAGGAAAATCCGCGAAGTAGTAAATAAATATTTAGTTTGGAAATGTGACATTTATAAATGTAAGAATAACATGGTGAGAATCTGACTGAAAACGTAACTATTTTTTTCTTATGAAAGGCTAAATAAGCCAAAAATATTGCTGTTCATTTTTGACTGTGTAGCTTTACAAATGGCACCCCATACAATTCTGTTCTGGTCTGACTCGTACGTTTCTGCAGACGTGACCTGCAGCGACAAAGCCCATAATCAGTGTTGTCAATTCTTAAACCTGCTAATTTCAACAACATACTTACAGTATATGTAGCAAATAAATTTGACTTACCAGTGTATCCCTGCTCGGAGGTCCTCGTGGCCCGGCTAGGAGCTCTCGAGTTCACCTCCGAGTTGAGGTCCAGTTCTGGTCCGGTTCAGTGAAGCTCTTGAGGGCCGAGTCTCATTTTGTGGGGTCAGACCTTCGATTATCTGGTGATTATAGGTGGTCGATTTGAGTACAAGTCTGGATGAAAAAAGTCCTGATGGGCTACAGAAATAGCACTGGACCTATGGCGGCATGTGTCCCCGCTTCGAAGTCCTTGTGAGCCAGCTACCAGCTCTCAAGATTCACCGATGGGTCTGGAAGTCTGGTTCTGCTCCAGTTCTGCTCCGGTTCGGTAGGTTCCGTGCGGCTTCTCTGCATCCGCTGTTTGCCGATCAGATCAAAACTGTACCTTTGTATTTTTTCAGCAGAAGGACACGGGACTTCAGGGAGGTGTCCTGTTGCCTTCTGGGAAATGTGGTCATTATGAGTGGAAATACAGTGGCGGCTTACTGAGAGAAAACTGCAAAATGGCAGCACCTGTCTGAAGTATTTTATTTTTTCATTAACTTTTTACTGTACAGTACTGTATCCAGTACAGACCCAATCACGTGAGAAATATTAAAGGTGACAATCATGTGTCCTGTATATTTATTTTTGTACAATATTATGTAATGTACGTTAGCAAACC
>NC_056506.1:42440571-42474634 GCF_014905685.2 Nematolebias whitei
CTTTAATTGTCTTTATGTTCCCTAAAAGGAACACACAGATTGTGTTGTATGTAGAATGGTTCAAACAGAATAATAAAGTCACACTTAGTAAAATTTAACGGCTCATTAATGTAAACCTGCATTGTACTAAGAATAGGCAAATTTAGGCAAACTATTTATGACCACGGTACTACAGGTGACTTTTATCCTCCTCTGCTATTAAGAGTTACAGAAACGTAAACCAGACACTAATTTCAGTCTGTTTCTTTCTTTTATTGTTTTTATTTTATTTTATTTATTTATTAGTTGTTGTGTTTTGTGTTTATTGGTACTCAAATTAATTTCAAAAATGGTTGCGATCTCTAGTTTAGGTTGAAGTAATGTCACTTATTTGCTCTAACACATGAGCTAGTCTTAATTAGCCGCGCTGTTCGACTGGGTTCAAGTCTCAGCATGTGATCTATTAACAGCAACATTTAAACAAAACTGCATTTCAAGTTTGATTCTATGACAACTTTTTTTATAATTTGTTTTTATTTTGTCTATATATTTCCACAACTACAGTTGTCAGATAAAGATTGTCATAATAAATACAAAACACATTTAAATCAGAACAATACGAACCAAAATACATTTTGTTTATATTATTTATTACATTAAAACACAGAACATTTGTCTGAAAGTTATTCAAACATTTGAACATATAAATATCAATGTTTTCAATCTTTACACTATTTAACATTTGGCTGAACAATGCCATTTGTATTCATTCAAATAAAACCAAGATCAACTGGCTGTAAAGCTAAAGGTCTGAGGTGACAGTAGTTTTGACAATTCTTTTAAAACAAAGCATAAACTTTAGCACAATGAAAAAACTAATCATAGAAAAAAACTAAAATATATACATGTAAGTAAAAACCGTTTCATTTCTTGACAGCAATCCTCTTCAGTACTCATATTGTTACCAACAAACCCTGGGATCTTTCAGTGTTGATTATGTGTGAACTCTTATGTGTATCCAGGACTTTTCTTAATATTTAACACTCAGCAGTTGTCTTTCATGTGGAATTTCTCATGTGTGTTTTAGGAGTTATTGAAAACCACCGCTTTGTTTTCTGTGTGGATTCTCATGTGTCTGTTTAAACTTGTTTTATGGCTAAATCTTTGTCCACAAAGTTCACAAGCAAATGGTTTGTGTCCGGTGTGGATCGTTATGTGTGTGTTTAGAGTGAACTGATGGCTAAATCTTTGTCCACAAAGTTCACAAGCAAATGGTTTCTCTCCTGTGTGGATTCTCATATGCCTTTTTAAATTTGCTTTTCTAGTAAATCTTTTGCCACATTCGTCACATCCGAATTGATTCAGTATGGTCTCATTTTTACTGCATGACTGTACATTTTTTTCCACTTTTAGACATTTCTTAGTAACCAAACAATTTGAAGACTTCTGTCTTGAATTACTTTTCATGTGTCTCTGAAGAGACAAGTTGTTGATGAACAGCTTACCACAAGAGCAGCTAAAAGGTCTGTTGATGGTTTTGGCTCCTGATTTAGGAACACTGCTGTCCTTCAAGTCTTTCTCACCATCTTCAGTTATTGACCCAGAGTCTGATATATGTTTTAGCTGGGAATCAGAATTGTTCCTATCATCATCCTCTACATCATCCTCACTGACTTCAGTCTCTGGAGAGGTGGAATTGTCTTCATACTCATTCAGATGTGAGGTCATGGTAGTTTCTGTTGTTTTACCCTCCTCTTCATTGGATGCTGCTTCTCTCTGGTCAGCTGAGCTGCTGATTGGACTACATCTGTCTTCCACTTGATGTTGATAAAGATGTGACAGTAATGGTTTAGCTTCATCATCATCACTGACTTCAAACTTTGAAAAGTTTACATTACCTTCATAGGAATTCAGATCTTGGTTTCTTCTAGTTTATGCTGCCCCACCATGCTCTCTACCTGTGGCTGTTTCCATCTGGACAGTTGCTACTGGTTGAGAGATCGCTGTCCTCCAGTTGGTGTTGATGAAGCTGTGAGGACAGAGGTTTCACTTCTCAGTTGTTTCTTTTAAAAAGTTAAATCGAACACCTTGAATGTCTAAAGGTGCAGACCTCTTCCTTGTTGTTTCATCAGTTAGCAAGGTAAAGCTACACATTTTATTATGCTAAACATTTTTGCTAGGAAAACTGTAACTACAAAAAAAAGAAACTGTCCAGATGACCTGGTATGATTTTATACCTGGATACCTGGATTATTGAGCAATGACTTTGTTGTAACTACAGTACACTGTATGACACTTAGCAGAAATAACAAAAACAATGAAATACAAACCTTCTATCTGCAGTTGATGGTTTGGGCTAAAATCAAGTCTGTATCATAGATTTACTGTATTTTGCTCAGTTTCTCCAACACAAAAATTTATGTTGACAGTTACAGATACACTGGAGCAGAGTCTAAAAACTGTTTGACTTCTTTACAGCACTCTCCAACTGATGCTGTTGCTAGGCAACCACTCTGCCAGTTCAGTAGCTTGACTGCTAACTAAAAACACACAACTTACAGCTAACAACAAGTCAATATGTATTTTTTTATGTCATATAAGATATATGGAATTAGAGTTGTGCTAATAGATATTCACCAAAATGTACATGAATAATTTATCATTTGATTTAGTTTTAGACATGTTTTGCATTCTAAAGTTGATTAAGTATAGTGGCCATTTTGTGCATGCTAATAGCTGTTAGCTGTGGGGATCATTCTGAACCAGGTTGATCTAATAAGTTAAGCAGCTGTAGATGTACATCCAGTGATTAAATATTTAAAATGTATATATGTAGTTACATCTAAGATCTACATTAACTAGGACCCTCATCAGTATGCATACTGTGAGAACCGATCAACAGAGGATGCCATCTCTTCTGTGGTCCACACTGCGCTCAACCACCTGGAGCAGAAAGACTCTTATGTCTGTATGTTCTTTGTGGACTTCACGTCTGCCTTCAACACCATGATCCCCCAAACCCTGACAGACAAACTGTTCACACTAGGACTAAGCCCCTCCATTTGCAACTGGGTACTAGACTTCTTAACAAACAGATCCCAGTCGGTGAGGATTCACAACTTCTCCTCCTCCACCATAACCCTCAGCACTAGCTCTCCTCAAGGATGTGTGTTGAGCACCCTCCTGTTTACTCTGCTCACGTATGATTGTGCAGCTACCCATCCAGGCTGTCATATTGTAAAGTTTGCAAATGATACAGTGGTGGTGGGATGTATCACAAACAATGATGAGTCCAGCTACAGGCAAGAGGTGGAACACCTGGAGAGCTGGTGTAAAGAGAATAACCTTCACATCAATGTGAAGAAGCCAAAGGAGATGATTGTGGACTTCAGAAGGAACAAACACACCTAGAATGATCTGCGGTGGAAATGGTCTCCAGCTACAAATACTTGGGTGTACACATGAACGATAACCTCAGCTGGGGCAACAACACCACCAGCCTGATCAAGAAAGCTCATCACTCTACTTCCTCAGGCGGCTGAAACGAGCTGGACCGGGAAGCTCAGTCCTCACCTCCTTCTACAGGTGTGTAGTGGAGAGCATCCTGTGCTCCAGCATCAACGTGTGGCATGGAGGCTGCACATGCACAGCTGCAGAAAGAAAAGCTTTGCAGAGAGTAGTGAAGGCTGCACAGAAGAATGTTGGAGTCATCCTCCCCACCACAGACATTTACACCTCCAGATGCAGGAAGAGGGCCGCCTGCATCATGAAGGACCCCACTCACCCAGCACACACTCTTTGCCCCGCTCCTCTCAGGAAGGAGGTTAAGGAGCATTAAGTGTAGAACCACTAGACTGAGGAACCGCTTCTACCCTGAGGCTGTTAGACTCATGAATCTCTAACTAGAATAATCACTGTGAAAAACCATATCATGTTGCTGCTGATCTGTTTCATGTTGCTGCTGATCTGTTTCATGTTGCTGCTGATCTGTTTCATGTTGCTGTGCTCATTCATGCTCATCTGCTCACACAGACTCAAGCTCATGTCCGTGCTGCTGCTCGACGTATTGTTTTTATGCTATTAGTGCTTAGTGTATCTTTAGTTGATGTTTTTCTTAGTTCATATCTTAGATGTTATTACTGTTTTTCTTCTACATTTTATTGTTGGATGTAACTGGGACCCTGTGTACATAATTTTGTTCCACCACATGTACCACATGTGGTGCGAATGACAGTAAAGGATCTCTGACTCTGACTAGGACAATAGGCATGTGAATAAAAAGTCAGCCCATAATAAAACCATTCTGTCCATGATTGACTGATCCAACATCTCTTGATGGAGAACCTGGCATAGAGGATCTCAAGGACAGATGTCTGTTCCAGTAGAAAAAGAAAGTAATGTAGATTGAAGTTTAATATCAAGTTTTGTTTTGTTTGTTTGTTTCTTTACTTAGATGTTGGGAATGATTGGTTTACTTTAAATCATTTTATTTGCACATACTAAAGTTGCATTTTTTAAATTATTTTTTCATATTAATGCAGAGCTCTAAAGGCTCATGGCTCTTCCCCTTCAGCAGACTTTCCTGGTCCATCTAGACAGGCACTGAAGCCAGCTGATTAAAGTCATCCAGGCCAGAGGAGGAGCAACATGTGCCAAAACAGCTGGCATCATGAAAACTTATGATGAGGTATGCATCAACGGGGACATTGGGTGAACTAAGCTATAGCTCTTTACTTTTTTTTCTTTTTAAACAAAGACATTAAGATAACTAGTTACTTTCAAACTACCTTTTGTTTTAATTAGCAATACTTGGTACACTTTTGTGCAAAGCTAACTTCATTCACAGAAAAGCAATTTTGCCTGTCTTTTATATTTCCGCTGCATTTAGTTATTATAGTAAGCCTGTGTTGTGGCTCATTCATGAATTCATTAAAACACACTTTTACAGCCAACTTGCAAGATAAACTGCTGCGATGTCACTAAATTTAATTGACCTTCTGTTGTCTCTAAAATTTTAACTTTTTAAATGTTAGACTATTAGCAACAGCTATGCAGTAACAAAAACATGCATGTTAGGCTGCCTTCAAGCCCAGGTCTCCCTTGCAAAAGAGATTGGTTATCTCAGTGGGATTTGTCTGGTTAAATAAAGGTTAATAAATAAATAATATATATAAATGACGCCTTTTATATCGGTGAGTTATTTTGATGGTATGACCGATATCCAATATTTAATTTTATTGCTGATATCAGTCGATACCAATACCACGCCAATAATATTGTACATCCCTATTTTAAACCACTTTTCATTCACAAACTGTACATCTTGTACTTTATTCTTCATTTACATGGCTTTTGTTTTCCAAACTGTGTAGTCAAAGATTAGTTGAGTTTTCAAGTTTGAACACATGGTTTGCTTCACTGCAGGGCAGCAGTGGAGATGATGGTCAGATGAAACTCAAACATCTCACCCTGGCAGTGTTTGTGATTCAGAAGGAGGGAGAGGGGTTGAAAGAACCTGCACAAGACATCTGCATCATCCTTGAAGGAGTGGAGTTGTTGCATGACTTCACTTCAGCTGCCTCAGCCACAGCTTCTGGGTTTGATATATGCTCTGAACCTGTCTTATCCAGAGCCTCTGTGCTTCACATGTGAAGTCTTCTAAACAATCTTCATGCAAATGAGCCTCATGAG
Organism: Nematolebias whitei; assembly: GCF_014905685.2. Lineage (NCBI taxonomy): Eukaryota > Metazoa > Chordata > Actinopteri > Cyprinodontiformes > Rivulidae > Nematolebias > Nematolebias whitei. The sequence goes on from NC_056506.1 coordinate 42,446,242, forward strand.
ATGTCTCACAAAGTCCACAGTTTGTTTGGAAGACTTCAGATCTCACAGCAAAGACACTAACGTGCCACAGGACAGATTGTCTTCTGTCTTGATTGAACAGAAGAGCTTCCTGTTTTGGAAGCTCAAGGTTTATATCTTCTTTTGGACATTGTGCACATGAGTAATACACAGAGTAAAACGTGTATTTGGGTTTTTATTGGTGAGCTTTTGATGTGCACTTCATTTTGGGAGTTGATCTTTTTTCGTTATTGACTTGTTCTATAAAGTTTGATCTGTGCAGGAAGAGCTGTTGAGCAAAACTGTTCAAGAATTTGAGATGTTTCTACAATAAAACTTAAAATGTTTCATTTGTGCAATGGAGATTTCTTTTTTTTTTAGCCAATTTGAATTTCTGATGCAAATATTTTACTCTTTCTGGGAAAAACTAAAATAACATGCTAAAACACACATTTAACTTGATTTATGTTCAAGCTGCATTTTTAAGTATAACGTCGGTGATTATTTACGTTTGGATAGTTCAGTTTTTTGATTTGGAACAACTTAAAACTTTGAGCTGACTTTCCATAAAATTAATTCAGAAAGATTTGAATTCTTTATATGAAATAAAGTAAATGATTTGAATAAAAACCGACTTAAATTTGTCAAGCAAATTTAACAAATTAACTTGGATTATCTTAATTGAATTCCTTGTTTCCAATTGAAGCAATTAATTTAAGTTGGATCAACTATTCTCATTTTTCAGTGCAGACAGAAGCTTGGACAGAGGTATGACATGAGCAGCCTTAGAAAATATGTCTATGATAGTACAAATTACTGAGTTACCTTCAGATACTGGCAGACCGGTAACAAAATTGATGGCAATGTGGGACCAAGGTCGACTTTGAGAGGCTAGTTGTAGCAAAAGCCCAGCAGGTTGTTGATTATTATTCTTTTTCCATATAAGGAACAGGCTGCAACAAAGTCCTGAACATCATTATTCATAGTGGGCCACCAAAAATGCCTCTTGGTGAAAAGTAGCTTACGCCTCATGCCCAGGTGACAGGTGTTTTGCGGAGTGAATCCAGTCCAAAACTTTATTTATCATTGATGAGAGGCCAAACAACGTGCCAATAGGGCTGGTACCGGGGTCTTGTTTAGTCTGTTGAGCCTCCCTGATGTCCCTTTCACTGGTCAAAGACATAATCCCCACCATACAGGACGAGGGCAGAATCCTCATGTGAGTCTTGGGATTATCTGCGGGTGAAAACAGGTGAGAGAGAGCATCAGCTTTGACATTATGAGAACCAGGTCTGTATGTTAAGGTAAAATTGAATCTGGCAAAAAAGAGAGATCCCCTAGCTTGACGGGCATTTAATCGCTTGGCTCCTTGGATGTACGTTTTTTTATGATCTGTCCATATTATAAAAGGATGTTCTGCTCCCTCTAGCCAGTGTCTCCACTCTTTGAGTGCTAATTGATAGGCAAGAGCTCACGATTTCCCACATCATAGTTCTCCTTGGCCTGAGACAGTTGCCAATAGAAGAAGGTTCATGGATGAAGTTTACCATCACTAGGGGACCGATCATGAGGAGAGCATCACACTTTACAGCAGACAGACTTATTCATACACAATGTCTGCACAATCTCCATCCTGAGGTTTTTAACCTAATTTAGTGTGTTTGAAGAGTCGTACAGCTGAATGTTCGAGCGCATTTCCACATTGACGAACACACCCTTAAACTTCTGACTAACCACACAATCCTTGGCGCATACGCTTGTGAGAAAACGTTTGGCCAAGGCCTTGTGTTGAGAAGGGGCAGGTGAAGCTGCTTTTCAAACAAAATGAGGTATTTTTTGTCACGCAATGACGACAATGAGAGCTGCTTTTGGCACTTTGGATGGAATATGTCGAACCCTTGAGTTTGTTTGCAGCTCCTCTGACTCAAGAAGTCTCGACTGAAGATGAAACATTTCAACAAAGAAGAATCCGTCCAGAGGACCTGACTCAACCTTGTTAGATAATTCAAATGTTGCAGGAAAATATTTTCAAGCACAAAAAACAAAATGAAGAAACCTGAAAAAGGTCAAAGAAAAAAACACAATACATTTCTCTCCTATTTGCCCTCTAAAACTATATTTCCAGTCAAACATCAAAGCAGCAAACATCTGAAGGTTTATGCTGAGACAAAATAAAAATTGCCAGGGGTCTCTTTAAAAATTCAACCGAGGTAAAACAGCCGGAGCAAAGATGCTGTAAAAAATAGCTGTAAGCTCAAACACTAAATTCTATTTACATGCACAATGAGTGCTCCATTATTTAATACCTCGTTTCAGTTATTTGAAAACAATGTGTCGTATTAGAGTATGTGACTAATGGCTCCAGTCAGACCAGGGCATTAAAACTGCATCGTGCCACAAAGAGCTTTGTGTCATTAGTTTCAGTAATATGACAGATTTTAAATCCCTCAGCACTATTAGGATCTTGCTAATCAGAAATATTTCCTATGCTTTTCTGAGGACCATTAATTCAACCTAACAAAAATATGTTTGTTTTTTTATATCTTCCTTACAACAAACCAACAGGAGTGACTGATATTTTATTTCCACTGACATTTCATTTTTGTAAAAATAAACAATAAATTTAATATTAAGGAGTGTCAAAGCTTTTCAAGCTGTTTGGTGACCCTTTGCCTTCCTACTACATGTTTTCCTACAACATCTATCCCAGGGGCAATATTGCAAATGCTACAACTACAAAAGAAAACATTTATTCAATCAGGAGTTTATAATGGATGAGACTACGAGATGCAAAAAAATGCTTATGTTTTAAGTAACATCAGAAATCCTCCCTACACAGAACGACTCTTGTTAATTAGATTGGCTGGGTTTTTCCTAAGGAACATGTTGCTGCTGTTGTGTGAGGGAAAAAAAAACAACTACCAGAAGATTTTGTTCCTTTATGCACAATTTTAAAGGCTTTTACACTTTGCATGTCTGACCACAACATACGCTCCCCCCATCCCTCTCTCCCAGGTGTTATGTTTTATCACAGTAAACTGTAAATAGGAAAGTACACTGCCTGCCCCCCCCCCCCCAAAAAAAAGTTACCCCCATGGATTTAACTAAGCAAATAGGTACGAGCCTCCTATTGGATAATTACTGCATGGTCGATTATCTTTCAGCTGTCAACAAGTTATTTAACCCCAACTGGTTCAATGAGTTGCTTCTCATTTTTTAAACAACTGTGTCGAAAGACAAATAGTGTGGGCGTGGAAAAGATGTCAGTCTGTTTAAGAAGGGTCAATTCATTGGCATCAAGAAGAGAAAACATCTACGGAGATTGCAGAAACTACTAAAATTGGGTTAAGAACTGTCCAACACATTATTAAAAAACTGGAAGGATAGTGGGGACCCATCGTCTTCGAGGAAGAAATGTGGCCAGAAAAAAATCCTGAATGATCGTGATCAGCGATCACTTAAAATGATTGGTGAAATCAAATTTTAAGAAAAACAACAGTAGCACTCAGGGCTTTGATTAATGGTGAAAGTAAGAGCATTTCTACATGCACAATGTGAAGGAAACTCAAGGGATTGGGACTGAACAGCTGTGTAGCCTTAAGAAAACCACTAATCAGTGAGGCTAACTGGGAAAAAAGGCTTCAATTTGCTAGGGAGCATAAAGATTGGACTCTGGAGCAATGGAAGGTCATGTGATCTGATGAGTCCAGATTTACCCTGTTGCAGAGTGATGGGAGCATCAGGGTAAGAAGAGAGGCAGATGAAGTGATGCACTCATCATGCCAAGTGCCTAGTCAACAGTGCAAGATCTTGGTGAAAGATTAATGCAACACTGGATGAAATAGATCTTGTGACATTGCAGACGCTTATCGAAACAATGCCACAGTGAACGCATGACATGATCAAAGCTAAAGGCGGTCCCACAAAATATTAGTGTGTGACCTTTTTTGTGACCTTTTTTTTGGGGGGGGGCCATGCAGTGTAATTAGATCAGAGAATGAATATTGATTGTAATATTTTCCTCATATTTGGTTTCCTTCTTTATTTTCCATGTAAAGATTTGCAGAAGAAGTGGCATTTAAGATTTGTTTTTGTCACTTGGAAACAAAACAGTACACATATAGTGGTCAAATAAAGCAGTGTGATTAAAATTTAACAGCTTCTGAAAAGAAAAAGAAGTTAAGCACAACTAAATGACTTAGTGAATAAATAATGAACACAAGCAAAAATCATTAGTAAATAAAACTGAGATAAATCACTTCACTACTTCATTTATCAATTTAAACCCCATTATTTCATCTTGATAATTACATTCCATTGTAATATTATTTGATGATAATATTAGTAATAATAATACTGTATTGGACTTTTAGGGCTTATTTATGGTCCTCGTGAATGATTAATGGTGCATAAGTTTAACATCTACAGCTGTTTTGCCAGGCTTAAGACCATGCTAAGAGTTATTTTCCATGACTAACTCAAACACAACATTCTAACTTGACTCTCTTGGGTGCTAACAAAGCAAATGTCACATCTGTTCAAAGTTTAAACATTAAACTTAAAGGACTCAAAGACTGACAGCTGGGAGATATATGTTTAATTATTCATGTTTCCCATGTTTTGGACAATTTTGGATGGTTGTGTAGAAGAAAGGGAAGTCAACGATGATTAAAATATTTCAAATAAATCATCATAAATTGCTCAGATTTGTTTGTCATATTTTAAAACACTGGTTTAAAGTTAGGCAGCACAGTGGCACAACTAGTAGAGCTGCTGCCTCTCAGTGAGCAGACCCCCGATTCAAATCTTGGCAGGGGACTTTTCTGGGTGGAGTTTGCATGTTCTCTCCGTACATGTGTGGGTTTTCTCTGGGTACTCCAGTTTCCTCCCACAGACCAGAAACATGCATGTTAGCATAAATAAGACAACAATGCCCTTTTTTTATTTAGACACCAAAGAAAACTATAACACTAATCATTGCATCATGAAGAGTGGACAAAAGAATTAATAAAGTAATAAAGAAACTGCACTTTTTTTTCATTCTCAGACCAGTAGTTCATGTATTCATAAATTAAGAAGTACCACGTGTTTTAGTTTACCTACAGGAACAGACAAAGAGACTAAAAACTGGACAATCTTTAAATGTACTGGTTTTTACGAAAGCCTCCAGTGTTCAGGTAAAGCAAAAGATTCATTTTTATATCTCCACACTGTGCGATTCTGACATATTTGTTTGCCTACACAGACTGTGGACAGCTACTGTAATGTTGGTCAGTCATGTGACTCGAGGTGTTTAATGTTTTGTTTACATAGAGTGGACCCACATTCCAGAATAAATTTTAAAAAATTAACTGGATTTTTTTTTTTTTTTCAAACTGCAGCATTTCATATAGTTGAAGAAAACCTGTTTAATGTTTGATTTCACATGTAAATGTAAATAACAATTAAAATATGATGCAATAATGAGTTTAAAATTGAATCAACCTGGATTTCAGGTGTAACTTGTTTTTTTTTTGTGCGCTGTTGTTTTTTAATGCAGCTTTTTATGCACCTCCCCCCACCCCACCCCTCCTCTCTCCGCGCCTCCCCCTCCTCCTTGCTTCCTCCTGAATGCCACCAGCTGCAACTTTTGTCCGCGCGCAGCTGCCGGTGCGCCCTCCTCTCGCACGAGCTGGATGCCACTTCAGCTCAAGTGAGGCGGCTGGATGATGTCATTTCCGTCATGAAGGGTCTCTAAAACGCAGCTCGGATTTTCTCAAACTTTCTTTTGTCATATACCTTCAATATATATTGTTTTCTTCCTTCTTGACGGGGTTTCTGCGCGAATAATGGCGCGCGTGACGGGAACGCGTGCTTGGATGAGCCCCCCACTTTCCCAGGAGGTCACGGTTTTCATCAGAGCCTAGTTGGACGCGGTGCGGGGAGCACACGGACAGAAACTTGCGTGATTCCTGTTTGTTTTGTCGCTCCTTCTCTTGTCTGGGAGGAGGTGAAGCTGCGAGGCGGAGGCAGGATGAGGTCGCTGTCCGTGGTGCTGAACCCGCTGCTCTTCCTGCTGCTGTTCGGATCCTGCCCGACTGTGGTGAGTCTCCACCACAATTCAGTTCAAACTTGAGTGATCTGACTTGAGTCAGTGATTTGAGGTGGATTTAATTGGGGTGGATCGTTCCTGTGCTTCATTTTGCCCATTAAGTCTTGGATGAGTCATTTCAGGTTCCTGCAATTACTGCACGACCAGCTGATTCTTTGCCATTGTCTCTGTCACCTGTATACAGATGTTCAGTTTCAGAAAGAGTTTCAGCTAAAGCAACTTTATCACAATTTTTTTTTTGTATTTAAAGTGTTATACGTTAGTGTTAGTTGATCTTCGTAGCAGAGCTATGCTTCACTTTTAGAGAAAAGTCTTGTGTTTTGTTGGGACTTGATGTGAAATGTGTCTACATCTAAACAGATACACTAAACAGTATGCTTTATTTACCTTTGCCTTTTTTATTTTTCTCAGCAAATTTATATTCCAGATATCTAAGATAAATCTGTTTAGGAGCAACATTGTAAATTGGAGGGAGCAGCTTGTTGATTACCAAGAACATCGGTCGATTAGGTTTGTCCCACCCATGCAGAGAATGCCTTGATTGCAAAGCAGTTTCCTCTACTCGCCATGACTGAAAGTGGCAACTAAATGTTTTTAAATTATTGCTCAGAAGAAGGGGAAAGGTTTGCCCCTTCAGATCTGAATGTATAAAACAAAAAAAAGGACCAGATGTTATAATTATTCAGTGAGTGGGGACAAACTCCTCATAAACAAAAGCAGAAGTGGGGAGTGCATCTGGCTTGGCTGAGAGACAGAATCATTCTAATATGAGGAAATGTGAGGGTGAGAAATGATGGGGGGAGGATGTGCATCACTCAAAAGACAGAAGGGCCATTTTAAAAGATTTTATTATTTTTCTAAATCTTTCAAAGCAAAATGCTGAGAAGATGAGCTGAGGATTTTCCTTCCATCCCCTACTACTTTTCATTCAAATGTCGGAATTATTATTCAAAATATAATCAGGTTTGGAAAATAAAAATCCCTAAAACCATATTTATGTACATTTATGATCTCCAAAAATAATTTTTAGTTGGAAAAACAATTAAACTTGGTATAATTTGAGCTTTTTCATTGAACAGATTTAGAGGCTGTTTAAACAGCCTTTCTGTGGGTGAAGAAGATGAGCCAGAGGTTGCGCAGTCTCCTGATGGTGAAGTTTTCTTCAGCTCAGAGGGGACATGATCCTTGGCAGTCACTGTCAAACGCTCTTTAAATGGGCCGGCAGGAGAGAAAGAATGGGAAGCACTGGGGAAGTGCTTTAATTTTTTGTTACTTATTTACTTTAAAATCTGATGGATGGTTCACATTTCATATCCTTTTGTACCTCCAGAATTTGCTTGATGATGTGGAGCAAAATCCAAGCAAAATTAAAAAAATGGCTGTCTGCCAAAAAAGGCCAATAGCAGAGGGAAATGTTCATCCACTGTTAAAGTTAATTTCCCGTACTGACAGTAAACAGTGGTATTCTGATCAATATGTTTGGAAGTAAACTAGTTTTCCACTTGGCTCACTCTGTCAATTGATGCTGTTACATTACAATCTTTCTGCACTGGCTCTTCATAAAAAAAATGTTTGTAATATAAGATTTGAACTTTTTCTCTGGAGCGCATGTTTGTTCAGGGGAAACAAACCATGAATCAGGTTTATCAGTTTCTCACCGCAGGTTTTTCTCTTATTCTTTGAAAGGGTTATTGAGGAGAAACAGGAACATGTCCACACTTGGCCTATTCATCAAGGCCAGAAAACAATGTTCATTGTTGAAAAGACTATTCACTGGAGACAAAACTCTGAGAACAGAGGAGCATCTATCAACAGATCGCTTTGTTGCTTTAAAACCAAGATGCTTTGTCAATCGGTGGAATTTGGTTGGTGCTGGAGCTAAAGGAAAACAAAGCAGGAGAATGCATGACCCCATGAGGAACACAAATATCAAAAGTTGATCAACTATGTGCAGCAGTTTCACAATAAATCAGTGTGCTGGTGCATTCACAAGCGTGTGGGTGTCTTTGTGTGCAGACCATCAGACCAAAGGAGGGCTGGCAGGTGTACAGCTCGGCTCAGGATGCAGATGGGCGCTGTATCTGCACAGTGGTGGCACCTGAACAGAATCTCTGCTCCAGAGATGCCAAAGGCAGACAGCTCCGCCAACTCCTGGAGAAGGCACGCGCATGCTCTCTCTTTCTCTCTCTCTCTCACACACACACACACACACACACACACACACACACACACACACACCTATGCAAAGCTGTCAGCACACCTAAATTCATATAAACACATCAGGTTTCAGTCGTGGCACTTTGTTACCGTAATCCCCAAAGAGATTGCACCATCCTGGGCCATAGCTTTACTTTCCACTTCTGCATAGATTACATGGATGATATCAGCTGAATGACAGCTTGAGAAGACGAGCGTGCTCATCATTGCACCTTAATAAGGCTGGAGTACCCTCCTTATTTATGTATGTATTTGTTTATTTATTTATTTTTGCAATTAATGCAACTATCAAATGTTAAAATGTTAAATTATGAGAAAAATCTTCAGTTGAATTGTTTATTTATACAGTACCATTTTACAACAAAAGTCATCCTAGAGTTCAACAATTGGAATAAATTACATTATAATGCAATCTATTTGAAATGTTATTCAATAAAATATTGTCAATCTACTTTAAGAAGCTCTCATATTGTGTCAATCAGTGTAATCCTCATCCTGAGCAGCTTATTGGTCACAATGGAAAGAAATTATTCCTTTTGAAGAGGAAGAATAGCATAGCTCGACTCAGGATGGGCAGCCATCTTCCTAAGCTAGCTGGGGTTTGAGAGTGCAGGAAAAAGACAAACACAGAATTATTGGGCCAGGCATAGAGTCTATGGGAAGACACGCAGGGGCAACAAAGCGAAAGGCAGCAATGACTGAATGAACAAACATGGAGAATAGAAAGAGTAAAAACAGAATAGTGAGGGGGGAAAAAGGTCAGTATGTCCTCCAGCAGCCTGAACCTAAAGCAGCATAACTAAAGGATTGCTCAGGAAACCAAAGCTAACCATAAAACAATTTGTCAAAAGTAAAGTCTGAAGCTAACTCCAAAAAGTAGACAGTGGACCTCACAGACAGAAACTGGAAGTTGGTTTGACTAAAGAGGAGCCTGATACCTGAAGCATCTGCCTCCAATTCTAAGTTTAGAAACTATATGAACCATGAGTAAACCATCAGGCTGAGCGAAGTGCTCTGTTAAGAAAATACGGAACAAGAATGTATGAAAAAAGGACGCTAACTGTCGATAGATCCATAAACCATTGTTTTAACATGACTGGTGATTGTAAGTATAGTTTAAGCAAATTATATGTTGCAAAGGGGTTTCTTTCCTCAGTGATCTCACTGTGTGAGAAATGTTACTGTAACCTACATTTGGCGGTTGTATGCCAATGCATGTTCTCTATCATTTAAGGGGGGCTTTTGACACTAATGTACTAAGCTGCCTCAGGGTATCAGTAAGGCCATTTCAGGATCGGTCTACCAGCGTCAGAAAAGAACACAGTGTATGAGTGTGTTGCTTTGCCTCTGATGTGCTCCAGCCATGCTGGTTTATTACAATTAGAGCCAAAGAGAGAAGAGAAAAGGAGCATCTCTTCTTGTTCTCATGCCCTACAAATCTCAGGAGCTTTTGTTAAAGCACAAAAAGCTACTGCCATGCATCTGAATTTATTAATTTCTCTGAAATTTATCAAAAGCAGTGACATTTAAAAAAAGCAAACAGTGTTTGTAAATTGTGACCTTAAAAGTAGAACCCAGACTCAAAAACTGAGTTAACAAGGTTAGAAATTTACCCCGGAACAATCTTGTATGCATGTAAAATACAGATGAAGCTTCTATATCCTGCTGGTTTGTTGAAAGACAATCATGTTGGAGGTCAAAATGTTGATTCGTTCCACTGGAAGTTAGGGCAAAGCAGGATACAAAACAGTTGAAGAAGGACGTTTTAATCTGCTGGTGGACGTAAAAATCAATCCTACACCGTCTCGTTGTTTTCAAAAGGTGCAGAACATGTCACAGTCGATCGAGGTGCTGAACCTGCGGACGCAGCGAGACTTTCAGTACATCATGAGGATGGAGAGCCAGATCAAAGGACTGCGGTCAAAGTTTCGGCAGATCGAGGCAGACAGGAAGACGCTCGTCAACAAAAACTTTCAGGTACGCCTTTTGTTTGATGTTGAACTCAAGGAGAAACATCAGAACAAGGGACCTCTGCCAAAGATCCATGAAAAGCATGTGATTAGACAAACGCATTCAGGGTAGGAATATTCCAAGTACTCCACTGCCAAAAAAAATAAAAAGACGTGCTCAAACAAAAAAACATTTGGACATTTTGAGGATTGTTTGACTTACACAAAGGCAAAGAGTTTTATATAGAGGTAACCAAGGAGAAAGCTTGTTTGGTATGGAAGCTCAACAAGGTCATTTCTATCTCTATAGCATCCTTGCTATATTTTTCACATTCATGCACTCACCACTGATTTTTTTTTTTTTTATCACTAGCCTTGTTACAACATATTAAATAGATTCAACTTCAAGAATCTTTATTATCCCTGAGGGGCAATTTGTTTCATAGTCAGTAGACACACAAAACATCATACAAGACATAAGACATTACAATAATACATGAAATCATCACTGTTTGTTGTGAACCTGATAGCTACATAGTTGAATGAGTTTTTCAGTCTGTTTAACCGACATCTGGACAGCAAATACCTGCGTCCAGATGGAAGCAACCTGAACTCACCATGGAGTGGATGATCAGGATCTGCCAGAATCAACCTGGCCTTGTTTACTGACCTCACCTTCAGATTAGATTAAGAAAAACTCCTGTTGTCATATGGAATAAATATTCCCTGAAATATATTCTTACGTAGCAATAGATGAAGAAAACAGTTGTTTTGTGTTATTTGTGATTATATGTAACGGTTTTTCCATAGTGTAAGTGTTGCACAAGAGGAAACAACTTGTTCATTAACAGTAAATGCTATGTTAACAAACTGTCTTTATTGATATTAGATACTTTTAGTTTTCTCTAACTTATCTGACAAGGTTGAAACAATCTTCTTTGAAGAATCTATCCACAGGACGTGGCTCAGCTTTGTTAGATGAATTTATCTGGATTATTGAGCAGCATCAGGACATTCTCTAACCTACGTTTTTACAAACAAATCGGTTACATGCAACAAAACATTTTACCAAATAACCAAAATGCTGAAACAGAGCTGTAGATTGATGACTAAATTGCAATATTATTATATTAGCTCTTTTAATTACCAGTAAAATTCACATTTTAGATCAGAAAAAATTGTTTTTTTTTTATCAATAATTCAGAGATTCAGAGATTCTTTATTGTCATTCGCACCACATGTGGTACATGTGGTGGAACGAAATTATGTACACAGGGTCCCAGTTACATCCAACAATAAAATGTAAAAGAAAAACAATAATAAGATCTAAGATGTGAACTAAGACTATGAACTAAAAAAAATCAGCTAAAAATATGCTAAGCACTAATAGCATAAAAACAATACATACAATACTCCAAACAGCAGCACGAACATGAGTCTGTGTGAACAGATGAGCACGAATGAACACAGCAACATGAAAATTTGTTAATTTGATTGATGATCCACTCTACAGTATGTGACAAATTGTCAAAACTGTCTGAAACGTCTTGGTTGCAAGCATTCAGAATTCAGCAACACTGCAAAAAAATATGTAATTGTCCACTTCTAAAAATGTTAACTTGTCACTTAAGTCCGCAGCAATTACAAATCAGTGAGATACTACTGTAAGAAAACACAACTGTACAAACTTTTTGTTGAGCCCAATAATTTTCCCTGAGGCAAAACATTATCTGGCAACATATTTGTTATAGTTCACATTATTCATCAATAACTGTGAGAGCGAGTGCATCCCTGCTTCCATTCATCCATCTATCAATCCATCCAATATTTCACCCACTTTTCCATGTGGGTCACAAGGAAATGGTGCCCATCTCCAACGTCATTGTTTAGGAGGTACTCTGGACAAGTTCAGTTCATTGAAAAGCATCATAGTAACAGATGAGACAGATATTTGCACTGCCACTTGCACCTAATGACAATTAAGAGTTACTTAATAACTTAAAATGCTGGTTTTGGGGCTGTGGGAGGAAACTACACACCATGAATCTGCATGGGTAGGATGTAAAGAAACAACGATCTGAGCTGGGTTGTGAAGTGTTGGAGCTACAGTCACCAATCACAACAGATCACACCAGTAGAAATCAGTGAAGCCACACTGCTCAGGCTTTTATGTGCTTCATGTCACTGCAGTTTTATCCAGTGAGAGGCATTGGTATAAGTCACTTTTGCTTCATTTGAGCAATAAACAAACAATCATAAACTTGCACGATTTGAATTTATTTACAATGTTTACTAAGCTGAGCTTCATCTAGAATAGGTGTCTGTGGAGGAAATGAGATCCCAATAATAGATTTTTAGACAGGCTGTGTGCAAATGAGGCTCAAGATAATAATGTGTTTCAACACTTGCTTTCAAAACACTTTAAGAGACATCTAATGCCATCATCAATAAAATGCTTCACGGATGAAGGAAAAACAAATAAGAGTTTTCTTTTGTGACTCACAAATATGTAACCATTGTCTCACAAGTGCAAGTTAGTTTTGACTAAAATGGCATCAATAATAGAAATCTTCTCACTTCATACTCTATTTTTTCTTGTTTTGTTTTGTTGATTTTTTTATGATTAAACTGTCAACTTTTTGTTCTGTAAATTATATGGTTGGTTTTTTTTTTTCATTCAACCTTTATTTATACAGGTTAATCCCATTGAGCCTCGGGGCTTAATTTACAAGAGAGACCTGATTTCAACAAAGAATGATGACAACAATGGACAATCATAAAAGAGGCATACAAATGTATTTATTTATTTATTACAAGTTCAAATAAAATGGCAACCAAAAGGACAGTCAAAAGGAATAAGTAGCTAAAAAAAACATCTAGATTATAAAGCGGTGTAGAAAACTAAAAACAGGAACATGTCTGCGTTGGTTCTTGCCAGGAACTTAACAGATGTTTGAAGCCACTTAGAGAGGTCAAGGTCAAGAGCTTCAGATCTTTTTACAAGATATTCCAGGAAACAGGAGCAGAGTAGGAGAAGACCCTTTTGCCTAGTTCAGTCCTCACTGAGGGAACACTGCAGGTAATAATGTCCTGAGAGCGCACGCTTTAGCTCCACTCACGCAGAGACATGTAGGAGGAGATGTATGAAGGCAACAGACCAAGAAGTGATTTAAAGATGAAAATGTACCAGTGGAAGAATCTGTGTGAAGTTAATGATGACCAGTTAACCAATGAATACAGGGTGCAGTGGTGGGTATGGTAATCACAGCCAGTTATGAATCTTAGTGTACGTGATAGACAACATCCAGCATCTGCAGAGAGCTTGCAGGAGCGTTTGTGTAGATAATGTCACCGTAGTCAATGGAGGGAAGGAAATTTGCAGTTATAATGTGTTTCTTAGCATTCAGAGTTAGACAGGATCTATTTCTGGAAAAGAAACTCAGTTTAACTTTCAGTTTCTTTACTAGGTTTTCTACGTGAAGCTTAAAATAGAGATGCGCGTCAACCAAGATACCCAAATATTTGTAGGAATCAACAAACTCAATAGGGACACCATTTGAGGATAAAATCAGAGAAAGAACTGCTAGGACCGACTTTCTGTTTGGAAAAAAAGCATCCTTTTGGTTTTATCAGCATTTAGGATGAGTTTGAGGTGGAACAAATCTGACTGGATGATGTCAAAGGTGGATTGCAAAAGCTGGAAAACCTTAGCAACTGTTTTAGCTTGACAATAAACAAATGCGTCCTCAGCATAGAAATGTAAGGATGGATCAGGGATCTGACCTAAATTACCTATGTAGATTGTAAAGAGGGTGGGTCCTAAAACTGAGCCTTGTGGTACACCATTGTTCACTGTTAAATAACTGGAGGAAATACCATTAAATACGTCACATTTTCTTTTGTTTTTCCATTAAAATGAACAACAGCTACAACTTTCCCTCATTTAACAAGGCTATTTGTGGAAAAAAAGGTTATATAGCAGTGAATCTAGACTTCTTTTTTGTTGAAGAGAATTAGAAAGTGGGCCATTGTTTATACATCAAGATTCAACACTTTAAATTAGATGCCAGCATTTTTTTTTTTTTCAATTTTATATGACATGAACTATTAATTCTACCTGTGTGTTTTAGGAGCTGAAGGGAAAGATGGAATCCCTGCAGCCTCTGATTCCTGTCCTTGAGCAGTACAAGACAGATGCCAAGCTCATCTCCGTGTTTAAAGAGGAGATCAGGAACCTGTCTGGGGTGTTAATGGGCATCCAGGAGGAGATGGGGGCCTACGACTATGACGAGCTGCAGCAAAAGGTCCTAAACCTGGAGAACAGACTCCACAGCTGCATGAATAAACTCAGTGAGTCTCACGTGTCTAATGTAAACTGATCAGTTAGATTATTTTAAATTCTGTTTTCTGCATTGGCATTTACCATTTGACAGTAAAAAGCTGTGATTATGTTACTCCACCCATTAAGGTTTAGCTTGCTTAAGATAATCAATTTGCCCTCACAGCTTTTGTTTAAAGGTTTGCAAAGCTGAAGCTTCAATTTTCCAGCTGCTTGTTCATGAGTCTGGACCATATCTACCAAAGAGTCAACATAAACAAGCAATATGCTGATGTCCCTGCTGAAAGATGTAAAATATGAATGTTTGTAGTTTTCGAGATGAGTGTTTTTCTGGACTGGACCTGAATGGGGAATTCAAGTAAACCTTAAAATATTTGGTCCAACATATACAAGTGGGTGCTACATTGTATATATGAATAGAAGTACAGTATTTGTTTTTTCTTGTTCACGGTGGCACAGAGTGACCAATCCTGATGAGTAGAGGGATCAATTTTATCCACCACCAGGTGCAGTGGTTGAGCTAGGTGGTGGCCAATGGTGGCCTTGGCCATAGATTAAGCCACCCCATAAGCCACCCCAGTCATTTGAGGAAATTATTTTTAAGCAATATAAAAACCAGAAAGCAAAGCTTCCTCAAGTGATACAGGTGGCCAGTTTACATAGTTATCCAGTAGTTAGACCAGTTTTTGAAAGGAACCTTTCTCACATCTAGATGCAGCCATACACCGAACAAGAAGTTGGTAATCTGCTTATTGTTCAGGTAATCTAGCTCACAGTGTTTACATTTACATTGTGGCAGCCACCTTGGATTTTAACATAGCACCCCGGTTTTTGATAAGAAATGTTCTTACATCTAGATGTGGCTGCTCGTGGCGACTATATTGGATTATGATGTGGCAAACCAATTTTCAAAAGGAACATTTCTTATGCCTATATGCAGTCACACACCAAAATGAAAGTCAGTACCTCACTTATTTTTCAAGTGAGCATGCTCACAGCGTTCACAGATGGAGGGTATTTTCAATTTACCCTTTTCGCTCCACGAGAGAGGACAATAACTAATTTGTGCATTCCAATAGAAAATGGTCAGGAAGCTGAAAAAGCTTGTGAGGATTTACAAAAAAATATGTTGAGCTAAACCTTTGCTTTGGTAAATAATTATTTCAACGTATAACACGTGCCTCACGTTCATTTGGCACAATTAGGCCTCCAGCAAGACGATTCGGTGTAAGAAATATTAAACTACAATGAATGAGACGCACTTGCATGATATTCTCCCCTTGTTTCTCTTCAACAGCAAAGAAAATGTGCAGTGATGGCAGCTTCAAGCTGTTGCACACAGGGTTTAAACTTGTAAATCTAAAATATTTCAACAGACTAACAGATAGATATGTATTCTCATCACGCTGTATAATTAGATTATGTATGATGAGAGCTGTGTGGTGTGTTTATAGCATGTGGCAAGCTGATGAAGATCACGGGACCACTGACAGTGAAGACTTCAGGGACCAGATTTGGAGCCTGGATGACAGATCCACTAGCTTCTCCTAAAAATAATCGGGTGAGCAGATAGAAATCCTCTTCTCCACTGAGTATTGTGATATTTCATATAAGTTCATCCACAACGTATTGTACTTTTATTTAAATGTACATGTTTATTCTTCATCAGATCTGTCCAACGTTAGTAAAATTGCAGATATAAAACAAATTGTCTTTACATATAAAGTGATACAGGATTTTTGCAAAGAATACACTTTTGCATAAGTTGCAATAATTAATTTTGATAGTTTAATGCTCACTAAATGGCTTATCATCAAAAACACAGATTAAGATTGTTTTTGTTCTTACAGTATTTCATATATTTTAAATGTAGATGGATACAATTAAGGTGTCCAATAAAATAGTACATTCAAAGTTTATTCATGTCCATGAAAAGAAAACAAAATCAACTTTAAAATAAAGTAGAATAAAATGCTTATAATTTGCAATAAATTTATTGTTATAAAAAGCTGATCTAAAACTGATTGTTTAAATAATATTGTGATTAAGTGATTTACACTTTTCACAAAGGATCATAGAATCAACCTGGAATGGTCAGTATAAACATAAAACATAATAAATGTGGCCTTTTTTAATTATTATTATTTGTTAGGTTATTATTGTGTTTGTTTATTTTTATATAATGCGCATCTAGTGATTAAATGTCTGGTCACCAGATTCCAACCATTTAACAAAGAAACTGAAAATATATTATCAGTGCAGCTTTTATTAAATTTTTACAGGTTTTAAGTGTTTTTTTTAATGATTTCTTACAAAATACATCTAAAGCTGGGCTTGTTGGTACTTTTTTGACACAAGATGCAGTATAGTGGAGTAAAACTCACTATCTTTCTATTTTCAGAAGTACCAGTATCCATTTCTTTGTGTTGCCTCAGCTGAGGTTCTAGTTAGCGGCGCTCGGATCAAACTGTGACAGGAAGACTGCAAACTGCTGACTCATTGCCTGTGGGAGAGAATAACAGCAGCTCTACAGTCAAACACACTGTCAGACTTCCTTATTTTTTAAAAAGTTGCACATAAATAACACAAATCACAAATATCTTTGTCAATATTTACATTTTGCATAGTGTTGTGTATCTAATGAATCCTTGAGCGTCTTTATTCCCTGGAATAGGTTGTCACACTGTCATTACTCATTACCTGCAATAACCCCTTTCTTTACCCTCCTCTTCACTTGTCAGTTACTTTACGTGAACTATCTGCTAAATTTATGCCGTTCAGCCAATTAGTTACAAGCACGAGGAGAGAAGTTGTTTATATGTGTTGCTAAAATTTCTCATGTGCTGCAGAATAAGCAGATGATTCCTGAGAGAGGTCCGTAGTGGAAAAGAAGGCAATGACAAGCCGAGAAGTGTATTTCATTGCAGCTTGTCTTGTGAAAATGACAGTAAAATTCCCGTCAGAGCAATGTTGAATGTAGGAGATGTTGCAAGGTCTTCAAGAAAACTGAGTGGTCACTGGTTCACAATAAACTGCTCTGCTCTGCCAATTTAATTCATTTTATGTATATAGCGCCAAGTCACAACAGAATTTATCTCAGGGCACTGAACAAATACATTCATTTGCATAAAAGTTCAGTTAGTAACGTTATTTATCTAAGGAAGCCAGCAGATTGTGTTGAGTCTTCATTTCGTTGCAGGTGTAGATGTTAGATTCTCTAAAATGCTTTTAGTACTTGACTCAACACTGACCTATAGAAAGAGTTCCTAGCTTGTTTATGTCTGACCACGGATCTGACAACTGTCTTGTTTGGAGAAATAAATAATAATAGTTGCATTTTATTTAGACCTGTCTAAAGCTTTTGATACTGTAGACCATGACATCTTATGCCATTAGCTATCAGATATTGGTTTCTTAGATCATACTATCGGTTGGTTTTCTTATTACCTCTTAGATCAGAGGCAATGTGTTCAACATATTGATACTTCTTCCAGCTATTTAACTGTCAATAATGGTGTACTACAAGGCTCAGTCTTAGGTCCCACCCGCTTCACAATCTACATAAATAATGTAGGTCAGATCATTCCTGATGCATCCTTACATTTCTATACCAATGACACAGTTGTTTATTGTCGAGCTAAAACAGTTGCTAAGGTTTTCCAGTTTTTATAGTCTGCATTCGAAATCATCCAGTCAGATTTGTTCTGTCTCAAACTGGTGCTAAATGCTGATAAAACTAAAGGGATGTTGTTTTCAAACAGGAAGTCTGTACCAGCAGCCCTCCCTTCTATCTTACCTACGAATGGTGTTCCTAATGAGTTTGTCGATTCTTACAAATACTTGTGAATCTTGGTCGATGCACATCTCTTTTTAAGCCTAATGTTGAAAACTTGGTAAAGAAACTGAAAGTAAAATTTGATTTATTTTTCTTCAGAAATAGATCCAGTCTAACTCTGAATGCTAGGTGCTCTGATGCTCTGAACGTTTTATGTTCATATCACCTTGTAAATGCTACTTTCCTTCCGTCCATTGACTATGGTGACATTATTTACATGAATGCTCCTGCAAGCACCCTGCAGATGTGATGCCAGGGTGCGTTAAGATTCATAACTGGCTGTAACTACCGTACTCATCATTACACTCTGTATTCATTGGTCAATTGGTCATTATTAACTTTACACAGGCTCTCACACTGGTATATTTTTATATTTAAATCACTTCTTGGTCTGTTGTCTTCATATATCTCCTTCTATATGTCACATCATCAGTGCAGCTACAGTGTGCATTCCCAAGACATCATTACCTGCAGTGTCCCATCAGTGCAGACCAACTTTGGCAAAAGGACCTTCCCTTACTCTGCTCCTGTAACCTAGAACACGTTACAAAAAGATCTGAAGCTCTCGACCTTGACCTCTCTAAGGGATTTTAATCAACTGTTAAGTTCAATGCAAAAATCAATACAGACATGTTCCTGTCTTTAGAATCTTACGCAGTTTTATAAGTAGCATGTTTTTATACCACTTCTTTTATATTTTTTTAATTTTATATGCTTTTATATTAATGTTATTGTTTTGTGTACCTCATTTGTGGTTTATATTTAAAACAGGTCTCTTTTGTAAATGAGTCCTTGAGACCCAATAAGACTAACCTGTATAAATAAAGGTTGAATGAATGAAATATAAACCTCACGTTGACAGGGACTGTCAGTAAAGTCCAGAAAGTGTTAGTCTCACTTAACTGTTAAAAAATGTGTAGTGATAGCAGAAACCTGAATCTCTGTGGTTTTTTGTATACGTTTGTCCCCAGGTTTGGTACATGGACAGCTATACCAACAACAAGATAGTCAAAGAGTACAAATCCATAGCTGACTTTGTGGCAGGAGTTGAATCCAGAACTTACAATCTGCCTTTCAAATGGGCCGGAACCAACCACGTGGTGTACAACGGCTCCTTGTACTACAATAAGATGCAGAGCAACATCATCGTTAGGTACAGCTTTGAGACAGGACGTGTGATAACGCAGAGGGCGCTGGAGTCGGCAGGTTTCCATAACGTGTACCCGTACACCTGGGGAGGGTTCTCAGACATCGACCTGATGGCAGATGAGCTGGGCCTGTGGGCTGTGTATGCCACCAACCAAAACGCGGGGAACATCGTCATCAGCAAGCTGAACCCAGACACGCTCCAAATCACCAACACGTGGAACACAGAGTACTCGAAGAGGAACGCCGGCGAGTCTTTCATGATCTGTGGAACTCTCTACATCACCAACTCTCACCTGACCGGTGCCAAGGTGTACTACGCCTACTCCACCAAAACGTCCACGTATGAATACACAGACATTCCCTTCCACAACCAGTACTTCCACATGTCCATGTTGGACTACAACGCCAGGGACCGTGCCCTTTATGGTTGGAACAATGGCCACCAGGTCCTGTTCAATGTTACACTTTTCCACATAATTAAAACTGAAGATGACTCTTAAAGGAGGAACACATTGTTCAAAACGAAAGGAAACATGGGAACGTCAAAGGTTGTGCCTAAACATTTAGATGCATTTATTTAATTTTAGTTATTCCATTTTAGTGTTACCTTTTTTGTTGTTTATCATTTATGTAAAGAAATCAGCTTACTTAATTTATTATTATAATTTAGGTGGTATACATGTGACTGGGAGTTTATTGTGTTAAAATAAGCAACAGCACAAAATGAACATTAGCTGAGAACATTCTGCAAACTCAGTTTGGTTTAAATGATGACGAAATAACTTTATAACGTCTTGACACCTGAAAGTTCACTATGAGTAATTTCCAAAGACCCCCCCCCCAAATAAAAGCTTTCTCAAAGATATACCATTCTTATTAAAAATGATTTTCTCCAGCAGTTTGTACATTTATTCATCCTCTCTAATTTATTCACACTTTGACTGCGTTCATTAATTGTTCTTTTTTAGTTTCCGTTCTTTTCTCGCCATTTAATTCATCACGATCACCTCGTTTAGTCGCGCTTTTCACTGCCTTAGCGTTCAATTTGTCTTTGTACTTTTTTTTTCATCGTTTCACAAGTTTTGCACTTGACCTTGTACAAGACAATGAGAAACATCGTGGATCATTATGCACCTGTACAGTTATTGCACCATGCCTTGTTGTGTCTGTGGAGATTCTTAGCCATAATGGGATATCTTGAGGTACCAAGTCAAAGTACTTAGCAAACACCAAAACCTGGCTGCCTTTGACTTCCTACTGTAAGATATGAGCTTTTTTTGTGATATAAGCGACAGTTTATATGACGTGTTCAGTGTCGTATGTTCTGAAGGCGCCAAACTTAACACCTCTCGTGCATGAATTTCGAATATCCGAAAGGTATTTTTACTGTATACATGTGCATTTTGAATTTGCACACCATCCCGTCCCACTCCCAAGCTACTCTTCTGATTTAATAAATATTTATTTGTGTAAATAAGATGTTATTAATCACCAAATAAAAGTATTGTTTTCATTAAGAGAGTGATCTTTATTGTTTTGGTTTGGTTAAAAATAAGTGCATTTGCCATATTTGTAACGTTTAATGGAATACCCATAGGATATGGGCTGAGAGAACAGACACCAAGGCTCATATGAATTAAAGTGTTTTATTTACAGTGGAATAATATTAATCTATATACAACAGGGGGACATGATCTGGGGAACGAGGACTGGAGTTAGGATGATGGAGATTAAGGAATGGTATGTAGTTTGTAGTTTTTGTCTTACAGGTTGTAGAAGGAGTAGGAGTGTCGAGAGGAGGGCGGAGGGTTCCAGTGGGTCCAGTCCAATGTAGGGGAGCACCGAAGGTGAGTAGAAGACAGTGGAACAGCTGAGGTAAGTCACAAAAAGATCTCAAGGATTCACAGAAGGTTCCAGGAACAGATGAATCACAGGAAGCAGATACTGAAATACCAAGAGGACACAAGGTAAGTACTTTCTACTTTCTAGTATAACACAAGGTGGCTGAAAGCACAAATACCAGTAGGCATGTAATGCTCCAGCAGGGAAGAGAGATCCTCTGCAGCCCTTGATGCTCCTGGAGCTCGTCAAGGAAAATGATCCACAGCTCTAACTTGTTGGCGCCATCTTGGAAACCAGGAAGCTGCAGAAGAAAACTAAAACACCTAAATATATTTTTGTACTGTGTACGTAATTGCCTGTGACAGTGCATGTGGGTGTTTGTCAGTCTGTCTGTTAGCAAAATATCTCGTTAACCACTAGGCAATTTTTAATAAAACTCTCAGAAAATAATCATTGGCTACATTTTTATGATGTCTCTGCAGTCAGCTGACATTAGCAAAAGCAAAAATGGCTCCAACTCAGTCATTTTCACAGATATTGAGCTAAAATTTGCTGTGATAGTAGCTTAGTATTGGATATAATGCATGCACTAAGTACTACTCACTGAACACTATCCTCACATAAAACTTTTCATTAGGTGTCAGCACTATTTGTCTGTTAGCCAAATTTCAAATGAACCACATGGCAGATTTTATTGAAACTCTGCAGAAATAATTAATGGATGTGCATCTTTAAGTGATTATCTTTTGGAGTCAACCTAATTTAAAATGGCTGCCACAGCTAAGTGATCTTATCTAACGCATAAATGGGTATCACTCAGTCAGTTTTATGGACGATGAGCTAAAATTTAATGTGGCATGAGAATATTTCACAACATATATTTTAAGTTCAATAGTTTGTACAAAAATCTTTGTTGCAAAGTTTACTATGCCTTCTTTCGAGGAATGGTAATTTAATTGATTCTCTTTTTAACTCTGTTTCTTGGTATTGAGTGTAAAAAGTTGAGCTCAGATGAACAGAAGTAGTTTTTTTTTTTTTTCTACCAAGTTTGAGATGTAATCTCAAGACTAACATTTAAAAACTGATAAACTAGTCGAGAGAATTAAAAAGTCAAAGACAAACGCCGAAGTTCAAAATTACAATTTTCTTATTTAATGAGCACCCCGTTCATAACAAACGTTTCAAATTGGAAAACAACTGAATAAGCTGCAATCAAAATTCATAAAGGAGGTAAGAAAAAATATATAATTCAAGATATGAGAAATTTTAATTGAAGTCAAATCAGACAAGCCGATGCTTTGATGAGATACAACACAATTACTTTCTGCCTATTCAGGAAGTTGTTTCTCCAGCGCAAACATAACTAATGTATGACGAGGCTGGCACCGTGAGATCTGGATATTAATTTTCTGACTGTAAATAGCATTCTGTGCACAGTGGAACCCAAGAACAGAAGGTAATTGTTCTGCAATCTCCCTCATTATTGTAAGGTTAATGAGGGAGATGTCTCGGTAGATTGTGCAACATTTGCTGGAAATTTCACGTAAAACAAATGAATAGTTTTTTTTATTATTACATAATCATAAAGTTAGAGGAAAACTTTCAATGAACTCATGTTACAGCTCAGATTCGTTCCCTGCATGAATATAGTGGGTGGACTTTTTCAGATAATGTGGCATAAAGGTAAAATTAAAACACGATATACACATTTGGAAACAATGCACTCATTTGTTTTGGTCGCAGTGAAACAACATGGACCTCACACAACCAAGTTCCAGACAAATAACTTGTAGAAGCGCTCTGTGTTAAATCGATAAGGTCGACCAGACTGGAATCATCTCAAAAGTAGAGGGACAGACTCAGCTTAGGAAGCACAGAATGTGCAGACCTAATGAGATATTGATGTCTTGATGCACGGCGTTACGCAACTTGAAGTGAACCAACTTGAAGTCTGAGTCAAGTTTAAATCAATATAGTACCAATAAAATACAGTATCAGATATTGTACCAAGCTCAAAGAACCTCAGCTCAAATTAACCCACTTACTTTTTATTAGTCTGCATTTACTTCTCTAATTTTTATGAAGCACATTTACTAGCATTACTTATTATTACCAACAGTGAAAGGGTCTCTGCAAAATATCTCATGAACCACAGCTCTGATTTTAATAAAACTTGGGAAGTAATCATTAAATGGACATCTACAACTTGTGACCTTAGAGTCCTCAAGGTTTAGGATGACTGCCGCAACTAAGTAAACTCAAAATGGCTATAGCTCAGTGAGTTTTACAGACACTGTGGTAAAATTTGGAGTGGTAGTACATGAGTCATTCACATAGTATATTCTGAAAGCTCACTGGTTGTACAAGATGTGTTTTTTAAAACGTTGTCATTAGCAGTTAGAGTTGACTGTGTCTGTAGCAAAACATCTCACAAACCACTGCACAGGTTTTAATGAAACTCTCACATAGTAATTAGTTATACTATATAACTGATTAACTTTTATAGTATACCGAATTCAACCAACTGGCCTTAGCAAACACAAAAATGGCTATAACTCTTCCAATTTTGTTAATATTAAGCTAAACTTTCGTGTTATAGTGACTAAAAATGGTCCCTAGCGCAGACTTTGAGCACTTCACGTTAAATATATTTTTGATTGAAATCTTTGCATTAAAAGTTGGAGTGAAACCTGCATGTCCGTAATGAAACCGTCAAAGTTATCGTTAGATTTATGTGAACAACTCATTGCTTTTTAGAGCCAGTTCGAGAGAGCTGCTAAAAGTAATTGACCTTTAGCAACACAGAAATGGTGACAACTCAGTAAATTGTACAGATTTAAGGCAACGTTTGATTTGGAGAGTCACTTATCACACATTCTCTGAGCTTACACATCTTACAAGATCTCACGGTTTCACATAAGATTGCATATAGCATCATTAATGTTTGGCCAAATCTGCTTTAAATCCCTTAAAATTTAAAATAAGATAGCTTTAATCTAAAATCCTGGCCTTAAAAGCAGCGGGTGATATGCATTCTTTCAAAAAAAAGCTATTGTTTGTGTTCACTTGTGTTTTTTGACTTTCCTATAATTGAGAGCGTTTTGTTTCATCTAGAGCTCGTACATCCCTCAGTAACAACTGCCGCACAGGTTTTTATTGTGGGCCCACAAACATATTTAACATTCATCTAACATATTTGATCCAGCCTTGTGTAACAACGTCCTGCTGAAAAACAACCAAGACTCTGAATTCCCACAACTTTGAACGCAGCGTGGTGCAGCTGTGCTGAGCCAAACCGCACAGCTGGCTGTCTTTATTTGAGTCAAAATCATTAAAAGACATCCTCAGCAAACTCAACTTTGAAAAATGAAACAACTGTTTATGATCACCTTTGACAAACTAGTGAGATAACTAAGTTTTTATAAAAGACACGCTTAAATTAAAATGAACAAAGAACTTTCACAAGACACTTAATAGAATTATGTAATGCTTTGGAGTTTGTTGTTCGGTTCATCTGCTGCTCTGTCTGCAGCTTCTGGACCCAATTTCAGGAGTTCTGGACTCCATGTGTTTGTGCAGCCGTGTCTCAGTAAACACAATACTGAGTTTTCAATAATCCAGATGTGTCTGTGCAAGTACCACATTCTCATCTGTTTTATTTGCTCAGAGAGCTCATATATCCTGTGCCAAGAGAAAAAAATAAGGGTTCAAACTTCTTCCTTCACTATTTTTTATGTCAATCCTCCATATCACAGTCTTCTACTGCACGAATTTACTCCTTTTTTTTTTGGCATTTTACATGAACACTGGACAGCTCAGTTTGTTCTGCATGTAAACAACTGTACATATTGATGGTGGTTTAGCTACTTGGCATAAAAGATATTTTAAAAAGCCATAAAATGCTTTGTTTAGGCAGCATCGCGTCCAGATTAGCATAATGGAATATTAAAGCGTGGAAAAAATGCAACAAGTGGAAAGTTTAAGCTGTAATGAGCAAACATACAACTTTTTGAGTATGTACATTTAGTTTTTGTTTTATGGTAAAACCTAAATATTGTTTAAAACCTTATTTTGTCTTTTTATTATTATCACAACTTCCTAAATTTAAACATATACTTAATAAAATATCTTGACTTTAAAAGTAATGAGGAGTTAGTTTGTTGTCTTCATACATACAAATCATTTTATTATTATTACCAGGAATGGCATTGATAAAATGCTTCATTTTTGCACGCTGTTAGTGTCACATATGTTAATCTCGAAAGAAACAATAAATAAATAAATATAACACCAAAAAAATGTTCAATACAAATGCTGCTTAAAAGATGGATTATCCTCAAAGTCTCCTTACTTTTTAATGATGTTGCTAGGAAATGGCATGGGTTTATTATTTATATATACATATTTTATTATTATTATTTTCGTGGTGTCTTCCATTATAATATTTCAGTGAACAGGAAATGAATAAAGACCAATGCAGAACACAGAATTTTACATTTACTACAAAAGGCAAAAGATTAATTCTTTATGCATCATTTTTGCTAAGCACCATTTACTATTATCTCTGTAAATATAAATAAGTGAAGCTTATTAAGGGAAGCTTATTTATTACCATAAAAGCGTACACATCAGCTATTAAGAATTCATTCTCAGCTCACCTTACAAAAACAAAAAAGTCCAAATTCCATTTAATGTTTGTTTCTATTGGACGTTTAAAGTTTCATTACTTTGTAGAGCAAAACCAAAGTTTAAAACAATAAACTAAATGTCATATCTTGTCATTTAGATGTTTTTGCTTTGCAGAATTTCCAAATCCTGCCATCATACAAAAAACAGACAATCGTGTGATCAGATCTGCAGTTTCAGACACCAAAACTGGTTTCGCAGACTTCTGATTTGGGTTTAGCTGAAAACTTTTGCATCAGCAGAACCCAAACATGATATTTTAGGCATTTAATAAATAAAAGTTTTTCAATTGAGATGTACTGGGGTATTCAAAAAACATTAAAATTAAGATTTACTAAAACAATTACAGAATTTTAAAAGAAAATGGAGTTTTCTGTTTTAAAAAGTTTGCACTTACCTGTATATTTTTGGCCTTTTTTATTATACACGGTGTAGACCATGACACTTACCTGAAGGTTCTCACATCTCTGCACCTTCGCTGTATTTCTTCTGAGTAAATCCTAAAACAGGAGACTTCATCAAAGATGTCCCACTGAGATAAATATCAAGGTCAAAGGTCAGTTGAGGGAGATGTAATGTGAGCAGAAACAGAGAAAAAGCCCTAAAACGTTGTTGGGGGGTTACATCATAATAATTTGATTTGCGATTAAAAGATTTTCCCTCAACTGTCCCAATTATTTCCCTAAATTTATATGGGTCACTCAAAAATATATTATCTTATTGTTTTAAACGTAACGAAGTCACATAAAAAAAAAAATCTATGGAAAATTAGTCAAATATTAAAGGAGACCTAATTTAGGGAACACACTGAATGTGAACAGGTGCAGCTGTCTGTGAAAACATTAGCTGAAGGAAATTTCTAGTTTTAACAAACAGATTTCATTTTAACATGAGGGCTCTTCTTAATCCTGCACACCAAATCCAAATGTTTGAGATTAAAAGGCTTCTTCTGGTCTTTAGTTGTTGTTTTTTTAAGAGCTGCCCTGGTCTAACGTCTACAGTCTGCATTTTCAAGATTACCATGAATTAATTTTGTGTTGGTCCTCACTTTGAAAGAATCACAGACACTGACATATGTTTGCAACAAACAGAGTCACGTTTGTTGATTTTGCTCTTTGAATGCGATGAAGTGAAAACTCAAAGCAATCTGCTGGCTCCTCAGATAAATAACGTTATATGTGAATGTTTCTGTAAAGTGCCATGAGACGACTTCAGTTGTCAGTTGGCACTATATAAACAAACTGAATGAAATTGAAGATTACTCACAAGAAGATACTAACTTTGTAATAAAAAAAATTTTAAAAAGGTGAAAAGCTGATGTATCTCCCTGATTCATCCATTATGAATTAAAATCGCTCACACAAACATTTTGACTTCAACCAGCCTAACTGTAACATTTCTCCATGTTGTTTAAAATGATCCAAACTTCATGTTCATAAGTCACGGTTACTGTTGTGTTCTTCCATTCCTTTTGTTTGTCTGCACAGAGATGAATGGAGACGGATGAATGCAGATGAACATGTTCTTCACACTCCTGTTCCTCATCAGTCGTGTTCATTTGGAAAGTCACTTCTTTGTATCTGTGTGTTTGGCTGCCCTCCTCTTTCATCGGTGGGCAGAGCGGCTCAGGATTTGCCTTTCTGAATGAATGGTCTCAATAAAGCTGTCACAGTCCAGACTTGTCGACTCTGTACTACCTCAGACTATAGGGATCCATCGTTTTTATTAGCTTCCTCTTGGCTTTATTCTGCCCACACGTGATAAAAGCCAATAAAGCACAAAGTCACCTAAAATGATTGCTGCTTTATTCAGGTGAAGCTTACATCTTATTTCAGTGAGGGGAAGCATCATCTTGGTCTGATATTTTTCCAGGCTTTTACTGCAAGAAGATACCAACAAGACAATAATTTCTGTCGATCAATGGACACATCTGTGCATCTTCCACAATATCGCAGATTCTGTGCCAGTTCACTGAGCTGCGAGGCAAAACCCTGTTAACCAGTCGGTCTACGTTCCTGTCCTCACCAATGGTCACGAACTCAGGGTAGTGACCCAAAGAACAAGACTGACGATACAGGCGGTCAAAATGAGTTTTCCCTGCAGGTTAGCTGGACTCTCCCTCAGAGACAGGGTGAGAAGTTCAGTTACCTGGGAGAGACTCCGAGTAGAGCTGTTGCACCTCCACATCGAGAGGAGCAAGTTGAGGTGGTTCTGACATCTTGTAAGATAATTCCAGAAACTGATGGATGGATGGATGGATGGATGGATGGATGGATGGATGGATGGAT
>NC_056506.1:42474644-42477227 GCF_014905685.2 Nematolebias whitei
GATGGATGGATGGATGGATGGATGGATGGATGGATGGATGGATGGATTCAACCTGGTTCAACATGGCTGCCACAGCCACTGACCTTAAAAAACACAAAAATGGCTACAACTCAGCTACTACCGTCTCAGTTTTAGGTTAATTTGTGTAAAACTGATGGATTAATGCCCAACACACATTTCAAGCGCAGATTGAAGCAACATTGTTCAAAGCTGTGCCAGTTTGCCAGTTTAAAGTCAACTAAAGCTGTCTGTTAGCAAAATATTTCATGAACAAATGAGAAAATTTGGTTTTGTATTTGTATTTATCCTTAGATAAAACTCTAAAACTATAATTATGGATCCAACCTAAAACTTTAACAAACACAAAAATCTCCATAATTCTGTAAATTTTACCGTCGTGTCAGAATTTGGTGTGTATTAAGTGAGTAACTCACAACACATACACCAAATGCTGCTCACTGTGTAACATCTCTTGCTTCAAACTTTAGCATTCCGTATTGCAGTCAACCTTTTTTGCCTGTTAGCAAAATATCTCATGAACTTCTGGATGGATTTTAATAAAACTCTCACACATCTACAAATGATTAACTTTTGGAGTAAGTTCACATCAAGATGGTTGACACAGATTATTATTGGAATAGGCCAACACAAAAATGGCTTTAACTCAATCGGTTTGACAGACTTTGAGCTAATATATGATGTGGTAGTAGCTGAGAGTCATCCATGACACACGCTCTGAATGTGACATCTTGCAATGATATTTACATGACGGTATTTTCAAGGTTTGACCAAAACTGCTAGAGATGTGTAATTTCTCAACATAAAGAAGATCTCAGCCTATAATTCTGGCATGAAAGATGATGGGTGATGTGCATACCTTTAAAAATCCTGGGCTTTTAATTTAACAACTTGTTTTTCAAGCGTACGTCAGGTACTCGAGATATAGTTTTTCACACGGCAAAATAAATAAATAAGTAAACAAAAAATCCACAACAAATCCAGATGTAAATTCTACAGCCTGTCAACAGCCACATCACCTAATCTGTCAACTTTCAGTTTTTCAGGAGGGTTGGCAGGACCTCAGAGGGCCATTCAGGATGTTAGCTTCTACATCTATCAGGACAGGTGCTCAAAGATCTGAGTGGCAGCTGAGCATGTTGGGGCATGAAGGAACAAGGACTCCGTTCAGATTGACTTTCTACTTCTCGGGCCTCAGAGATTGATCTATGCCAAGCCCTGCCAAAACCTCAGTGTGGAGACTGGAAAAATTGATTGAATTTATTCTGTCACGGGAAAAGTTCTCAGGGCTGTGGGAGAAAGAGAATGATTAAAAAGAGAGAGATTGTACTTTTAATAAAATACTACCAATACAGGAATGGGTAGTATTCCCACACACACACAAGCTCTAATATATACCACTATGGAATGAGATTGTGTCAGGGTCATACTGTATTCAGTTTACGTATTTAGAAGTCAGTTCTTCTTAAAAATAATTTCAAATATGCTGAGTAAAGAAGCTAAGACAACTTTTCTTGCGGTGTGTTTTTGCACAGGATAAATGTATTGAAAGCTGACACCAACACCCAATAAGAGAGCTCTTTATTTAATCTTTATTTGGAGATTATGAACATATCTGTTGCAAACTGGTTGTTTCTTACACAAAAAAAAATAGTATTTTTATCAATATTTACTCACTGCATTGACTCTCATTCATTTCTGTTGCCTAACCCTGATCCAAGCCAGAAAGGTATTACATGCTTATTCATAACCTAAACTCAACTCACACATTTGACCCCTTCCCCAAAAATAATGTTCCTCTGGATCAGGTCTGGGCTTTGGTCTCCACATGGGCTACCAGTCATAGGTGACTGTACCAGAAAAGGTCCTAAAAATGCAAAAAGAAAAAAAGATACACACACACACACACACACACACACACACATACTGTACAATTATCTCTGCCCAGCTAGATCTGGCCATACAAAGTCATTGTCATCAGCAGCTGTAGACATATTTGCAATGCATGCATGGCAAATCAACTTGTGCACAGAAGCATAAATATAGTGCTTAAATCTAATTAGTCCATCCATTCATCCATCCATCCATCCATCCACCCATCCATCCATCCATCCATCCACCCATTCATCCATCTATCCATCCATCCATCTATCTACCTATACATCCGTACACACATATATACATTCATAAGATACATACATACATACGTAAGTACATACATACGTACGTACGTACGTACATACATACATACGTACATACATACATACATACATTCATTCATACAATAGAGACATACATACATACATACATACATACATACATGCATAAATTCATATAATACATACATACATATATGCATGCATGCATGCATACATACATACATGCATACATGCATTCATACATGCATGCATACATGCATACATACATACATACATTCATACAATAGAGACATACATACATACATACATACATACATAAATTCATATAATACATACATACATACATGCATGCATGCATGCATACATACATACATACATACATACATACATACATACATACATACAT
>NC_056506.1:42477237-42520779 GCF_014905685.2 Nematolebias whitei
ACATACATACATACATACATACATACATACATACATACATACATACACCCATCCATCCATATATACATAAATACATATATAAATATGTACATACATACATACATACATACATGCATGCATGCATACATACATGCATGCATACATGCATACATACATACATGCATTCATACATACATTTGATTTATCTGCTGTTTGTTTGTTTTTTTTTTCTTTCCAGGTCTCAGGGAGTTGTACTCTCCACCTGATTAGTGTGTTGTTAGTTCATATGTGTTTAGATGCCTGGTGGATATGTTTCACCAGGTGATTCAAAGGTGTGAACAATTATTAAATCAGTGCTTTAAAATGTTAAAAAGAGACATTATGACATATTTCCAAAGTAGATAAATGTGATTAATGTTTTTGAAATAAAGTGTGAGACTGACATTGTGCATTTGACTGTGCAGTTTATTGCTTGGAAGTAAAGTTCTGATACATGTGGAAAATAAATATTGTAGTGTGTAAGCAACTGTCAAGAAAAATCTCTTTTATTCTGTTATTTTTTAACAAGTTTGTGTAATAATTGTGCTTTGTTCATTTTTGTTGTGTATTAAAAATATGTCCATGACACACTAAATTTGTTTTTACTATGGTTTAAAGGTACAGTATGTTAATTACTTACTTTAAATAAATATCCTTGTTACATTGCAATACTATGGTTATAATATTATTTACCACACATTTCATTTAAATGTTTAATTTTTTAATTTTTTATTGTTGTTGGATACAAAAATATCAAATGGCCAATCGAGCTGCAAGTAAAGATGATTTAACAGGTGAAGAAAAAGAAAACTCCACTTAAATGTTGCAGCAAGGTATTGAATCTGAAACGATCTTTTTGTGAAGCAGCATAACCACTGCCTCACCGTTCCTCTCATTTGGCATCAGTCTGCCGATTGTTTTTAAAGTTTGTTAGTTTGGTCTAAATTTCAGAAATAATCCATGAGCCAAAAATGTCCCAATAAATGGTTATTTCAAGTGCATGGCATGAAGAAGGCTCTTGGTATCATGTCACCACTGGCTGACATTGTCTTGCTCTGATTGTAGACTGGCAACATTATTGTTTTTGACACTAAGAGGCTAATGGCATCACTTTAGTTACATGAAGCTGCATGAGCAGGTTAAATATGACAGATCTGCTGATAGTTTGATGCTGAATTAAACCAAATCCAAGCATAGTGAGGACGTGAACATCAACTATTTCTGAACACCATCACCCAGCTGCTATTTGCTGGTTTATATTTAACTACATTTGCCTGAAAGCAGCAGCATATGGCATTGTTTGAATACTGGAATTTTCTCAGCTTCTGTTGTAAATCTAACCAAATTTGATTTAATCTGAATTGTTCTGGGGGTTTTTTATTAGTCTAGAAATGAAGAAATGAAATATTTATGGGACATGCTTGTACTCCCAAAGCAAATTATTTAATTATGTTCCACAAATGAGGTGTGAAAGATCATTTATAGGGCAAATGTTTTATCGATTTCTTCAATTAGCCTAACAAGCTTTGGGTTATCTATTTTGCGCTTTCCAAATTAGCTTAAAGAGCTTAATTTAAATATTTCTTATAATGCCAGATGACAGCACACTCTGTGAGATGGGTGTAATTACTGTCTATTTAAAAAAAAAGGGAATTAATTAATTATTACTCTACAAAGTGTTTAATTTTCTTTCTGATTGATACATTTATTTAAAAGTCCCATCATTTATTTTAAATTTTTACTTATTAAACAGACCACATTTTTCTTAAACTTGTGAAAGTGTAGAGATTATGGATCTTACCATGTTGGTTGCAATTTGTAATTTAAGCCACTAGATGTCACTATACTTTTAATCTTACACAGCGGATCTTTAACTTGAATTTGGCAACACTGCTTCCATTAGGACTTAGCTGGTTGCTCTGTATCATATTGTGACTTCATCCTTTTCTACAGACTTCTTCGTAGATTTTATCAACTGATAAGATTTGCTCAGTTATGGGTTTATCTGCTTGAGCAGTGTTTGTGCTCCATGGTATAAAATACACACTGAACACTTTGTTCTTTATTATTAGTTTTTCTTGCAACTGTTTGAGCTAATGGATAATATTTGTTGTGGTTACATGTTTTAAGGTGATTTGCTGTTTGTTTGTTTTTTTTAATGGTTTATATTGTATTTCAGAAGGCAGCACGGTGGTGCAACTGGTAGAGCTGCTGCCTCTCAGAGAGCAGGTCCTTGGTTCAAACCCCGGTCCAGGGGCCTTTCTGGGTGGAGTTTGCATGTTCTTTCCGTGCATGCGTGGGTTTTCTCTGGGTACTCCGGTTTCCTCCAACAGACCAAAAACATGCATGTTAGGCTGATTGGTAACTCTATTGTCCCTAGATGTGAGTGAGAGAGTGAATGGTTGTTTGTCTCTATGTGTCCCTGTGATGGACTTGCGACTCATCCAGGGTGTACCCCGCCCCTCGCACAGTGATTGCCAGACATAGGCACCAGCGACCCCCGTGACCCAAAATGAAAGAAGCTGGTAAAAGATAATGGATGGATGGATGGATTGTATTTCAGTGTTTTCCAGATGTTTGTAGCAACTTGTTTTGTCATGTTGCTTCCTTTGTGTCTCCGCCATGTTTCTCTCAGCTCCTCTTGTTGTGTAGTTCCAAACGCCTGTGATCCATCTGTAATCAGCTCACCTGCTTCTACTCAGTAATTAGGTCTCCCAGTCTTTGTTTCTCAGATCATTGTTTCATCCAAATGTTATCAGCTGGTGTTGGTGCTAGGGTTGTTGATGCACTCTTGTGATGGCATTAATATTTCTTCTTGTTTGTGTAATTATTTGTAATGCCATCTCTTTAAAAAGTTTGTTTTTGATTTTCTCCACTTTACTAATAAAATAAAACAGTTTACACATTCTGGATCCTTGAAACACCTCACGACTAAAACATATGCAATATTCATGTTTCTTTGTAAGTTATCTAATCAAACTGGTGTATTCTATCCTGAAAAGGGGTTTTTAAGTCTTTAAGACAGGATTATATATATTTTTTTGTTTGTTTGTTTGCTTTTGCCTTATAAATTTAGTAGTACTAAAAAATTAAAATTAAATATTGAAAACTGTATTTTCATTAGAGTTTATCATTTGATCATTACTGTTTTGGTCATTTTGTAACCAGGAATGACCATATTTGGCAAAGTGTCTAATACAATTGACCACAATGCATACATTTAATATGGTTTCTAGTTTAACTTTTACTTTGTACATTAAAGGCAACAAAGAAAAAGACACATTTGGAAGATGCACTTAAACTTCTGCTTTCACACTCTTAAACTTTATCCCTAATTAGTCACAAAGCAACAAAATACTTGTTGTCTGGAATGGTAAGATCTGAGATGTCAGGCAAGAGTAAAACAGAAACAAGTGCTTTGAAATAGCATAGCAGTATTGTCCTTAATTGTGCATGTTTCATTTTAAAATTAAGAATTAAATCCTTTAGCTTTATTTGATGTGGTATATAAATGTAGTCAGCAGTTCTCAAAGCTCCATTTTTCCTTTTTTGTCTTAAAGTTTTAAACTTTTCTCCTATGTCAGTATTGCTTCCTTTGAGATCTGACTAAATGATCACTGCTGAAATTCTGGCTTCCTATACAGGTAGTTTCTAATTTCTTAAAAACATCTTTAAACTGTAAAGAAGAAAAAAATGTTTTGACCGTTCAAGGTTTTCAGAATCCTATAAAGGACATATAAACTGTGACAAATTACACAGTCTGCTTCCTGTTTTGACTACATTTTTCTGACCTGCAGTCAAAACAACTTTACCATGTCATGACCATTTTCATAAGCAATCAGCCTAGAACTGCAGCTGAGCCACGTTAGTCCATTTTTCTCAATCGCCCTGTCTTCTGTAACCCTTCAAGTCGATGCCACCATCTTTAAAGATAACGACAAAGCTTTAAACTCTCCCCAGGGAAAAACTGCTTGGAGCTGAGGTGCTGTGGGAAAGCTAATAAGTGTTTTTGTCACATCTGTAATGGCTCAGTGTGTCACCACAGCACCTTGGCTTGGGATTTATGGTAATTAGGATGGCAGAAAAGCAATTGCACTCTGTCATATGATTCTGAGTTTCTGAATGTTGAGCACAGCTGACGAGACACCTCAGAAGAACATTAAACTAATGACACCAAAGAGTATCCTTAGCAAAGTAGAAGAAAGCGTTGGCAGCCAGAAATGCTAAATAATTCCCATATGACAGAGTTTAGAAAACAGTTTTTCCTTCTGCAACGATTTACTCAATACCCAAATAAGTTGTGACCAAAAAGATGTACTCCAAGACCAGGGGAAATTTAACTGTTTATTTACAAAAAGTGATGATCAACAGTTGGCTATAATTCATCAGGGAGGGGACCGGGACCTGTTGGAAGCCAAGGTTGTCACAGGGATGAAGATCCAAATAGTTCCAACAAACAATGAACGAGGAACTCCCAGAGAGGTTGGGGCCGAGATGGGGTAGAGGTAGGGCAGCCAACTCGAGACCTGAAAGTCTCAGATTCAATCCCCAGCCATCCCCACATGTCATGGTGCCTCTGAGCAAGACATCAAATCTCTAATTGCTCGCCAGGTGCTTCCATAGCTGCCCACTGCACCACCTGGGTGTATCCCAGGTGCGATGGGTTAAATGCAGAGCACTAATTTCACCATTGTATGGGAACATTTAAACTGATGACAACACATAGCAATTATTATTATTA
This sequence comes from Nematolebias whitei, assembly GCF_014905685.2. Classification (NCBI taxonomy): domain Eukaryota; kingdom Metazoa; phylum Chordata; class Actinopteri; order Cyprinodontiformes; family Rivulidae; genus Nematolebias; species Nematolebias whitei. Next base: position 42,481,997 of record NC_056506.1, read on the forward strand.
TTATATCAGTGGGCAAGAGGTAGAAGGCGAGGAGTGGCTGAAGGAATCACAAAGTCTTCAAGATGAAACCATTAGTGATGTGTCCTTCTGCGTTGAGGCTTCGAAGTGTGTGTCGAGTAATCCAGGTGGAATTATGTGGGGCGTGTATCCAGGTGTTTACTGATGACGCATGTAGTGACGTTCGAGGCCTCACTAGCGGGCCGTACCACGTGACCAATTCAGGAACTGGCTCGTTTGTATGCGCAAGATTTGAAATATAAGGGACAGACAGAAAAACCCATCATCACCATCATCATAAAGACATTAAGATCATTTGCAGGTCAAATTTTGACTATTTGAGGTCCTCAAACATGATTTCTTTTTTCTTTTACTTAACTTAAAGATTTGCAAACCAGTTACGTTATTATAATCCATCTACTTGTTTTACATTTATAGTCCACTTGATGGCGCAGTAGAGCAAATGAAGCACCAGCTATTTAATGGAAAGCCTCAGTGCTTCATGAAGCTTCATCTCACCATCACTAGAAACCATGGTGGTCCAAGGCACAGGAGTCAGCGTGGTAGGCAGATAATGCACCAGCGTCGAAGTGAAGTCATCTACGGCCATTTATACTCCTGCAGCTCATTAGGGGAATGGTTCACAGGTGTGCGCTTGTTGGTGCCATCTAGTGTAGAGAAGCTGCAGGAGGAAAAACTGGAGATCCCCCCACCTTCAACAAGAATGCAAACTAATGAAAGTAACTTTTAGTTACATCCCTTAGGGCAACACAGACCAGAACAGTCAGACCAGTTCTGAAGGTTTTTTATTTGTTTGATTCCAACTCCAGTAATTTATTGTTTTCTCCACTGCCTGTGTTTTTGTTGTTTTTTGTCCTGCTGTGAGCAGAACTTTATCCTCTTCCATTTGTCTCAGGTGGTTCAGTCTTTCAGACCATATTTTATCTTTGTTTTACACTCTAAATGCAAATGCTTGAGTGTCTTGGGTTTTGGCAACAGAAGAGCAGAGCTCAAGAAGAGAAGCATTTAAAAAAGGATGTTAGGACTAATTAGATACTTCATGTTATTGACATTACTTACTGGTATTTTTGGGATTGGTGGAAATTACCAGGAGACAACAGAGTGGTGAAATTTCAACTTGAACAGTGGAAGTTTGAGTTGTCTCTACTTATTTGAAAGTTTCTTAGTTTCACAACTTTGTGAGAAAACAAACGAGTGAGTAGATATTTGTGGAATATTTCTTTGGGGAGGCTCCTGCAGCTTTTCTAATGCCATAAATTTACACATACAGGCAAAAAGGTGCAATGCCGGCTGCATGATTCGGATATACTTTAAAAGCACACTTGATCAGCGATTCCTTCTGTGAGCCCACACATCTCTCACACTTCAAAAGGCCCATTCTGAAGGTTCATGGCCCAGAACGGAGTCAATGGAAGACACAGAAATGTCTTCGCTAACAAAGTTTACTTTCACTCAAAACTTAAGAGTATTTGTCATAAACCGAGCACTGTCTTGGTTGATTCAGTGGCACAGATCGAGACAATTTCAGATTAGCTTCAAATGTTTATCACATGCTGAATCTTGCAGCTTATCTCCGTTTGCAGTTTAGTTCAGGCACAAACTGATTGATTACCAAGAAATGACTAATGAGTCCTGCTTTCTCAGGGAAAACAAAATGATTAGTCCAATTTAGAAAACAGCTGATCTTTTGTTTGGCACAGACTCCATCGATGAATGTGTCCATCTCTCATTCGTTACGTTTGTTGACGTGCAATTTAAAGATGAGTTACTCTAAAAGGTTTGCTTATCTCAACTCTACAGATGGATGACCAAGAAGAAATTTCAGTAAATGGGTGGAACATTAATTTATAATTAGTTATATCTAATCTAAGTGAAACTGACAAATAAAGTTTGATGTGTTGCACATTTCATAAAGAAGGTAATAAGAAGTTTCCCTGTTGCATGAATGGAAAGGAGCTTAGTTATAAAAACATTTCATTAAAGTTTCAATCTCAGCAATTATTCAGGATCTTACATGTCTTGAGTCACTTGTCCACCTTTAATGATGCTCAGATGAATAAAATAGATAAAAGCCTTGCCTTACAGCTGCAATTCACTGCACAGCATGTCAACTACACGGCAGGTCACAGCACAATATACCAACTTACTGCACAACACGTCAACTCACTGGATAACATGTCAGCTCACTGCATATCTTCTCAAATCACTGCAGAGCTTCTCAACTCACATATCAACTTACTGAGCAGCATGTCAACTCACTGCACATGTGGATAATATGTCAACTCACTGGATAATATGTCAACTCAATGCACATCATAACAACTCAGTGGATAAAACGGTATGTTAACTCACACATCATAACAACTCACACATCATGTCAACTCACTGTGCAGCTTCTCATCTCATATGTCAATTTACTGCACAGCATTATGGGCACAAATTCCAGTCATAAATACTTTGTACTTGTCAATCAGTTTTACTTCTAGATGGGGACTGGAAGATGAGGAAAAAATAATTCCAGAAAACACCAAGATGATGAAGTGCCACCACAGTGAGCTCACTGTCAGGAGAGGAGGCCTCATCATCAGTACTGACCACAGGTACTTCATTACATAAAATGGTAGCAACAAAAACGCTGAAGTAAACACCTGAATTAAAAAACACAAAGTAATCATAATCTTTACCTTTGATCAAATTGCTACAAAGACGAGTGTATGCCCGTCACTGTCAACATTTCCTGGTCCTTCACATCCACACGACAGCATTATTCATCACTCCAGATGATCGTTATTAAATATTATGCGCCAGAAGTGTATTATAAGTTGTGTATGAACATTGAATTTTTAATCTTGTTTGTCTTTGTTCAATAATGAAGACCCATGACTTGAAAGGAGGTAAATTATCAGCTGGACTGTGATAACTGATAAAAAGCAATAGATTTGCAAATGGTGACAATAGTAGTTTATGTGATCTTTGTGGTTGAAGCTGTTTCAATTCGGTAGAATTCAATTCTTTACTTTATTAATCCCAAAGGGAAATTAAATGTTGTACAGTAACTCATTATCCTAGTGTCATTAAAGAGTTGTTCTAGATGCTGATGGCTGTGGTCAGGAAAGGTCTTCTGTAGTGGTCTGTCTTACAGCGGATCTGAAGAAACTGGTTGCAGATGCTGGCCCATCTACTTAGACTTGGCGTGTTTCTTGGACAGCAGGACCACCTGAATGTTGGGCAGAACTCCTCCCTGAGCGATGGTCACTCCTCTCAGCTGCCTGTCGAGCTCCTTGTCATTGTGAAGAGCCAGCTGCAGGTGTCGGGGGATGATCCTGGTCTTCTTGTCACAAGCCGTGTTTCCCGCCAGCTACAGGATCTTGGTGGTCAGGTGCTTGAGCACCACCACCAGGTAGACGAGAATGCATCCATGGCATCTCCTTTACATATCATTCGGGATTTGGGGCTGTATTTGAGGTAATATTTGAGCTTTGAGATGTTAATCAGCTGCTCCCAGTTGTGAAAAACACCATGTTGTCATGGTTACGCATCATAACAAATGTCCAAAAGTAAAACGGTTTCTGTAGAAGTCCTTCCAGCTGCACAGCATCCAATCCCAGAGGAAATAACATCCCCAAAAATAGTTTGACATGTTTGACATGAAGTATAAATTTATAAAAAATTTCAGATGTGTTTTTGAAGATTGAAAACTGAGATTAAATGAAGCTTTTATGTTCTAGACTATAAAAAAAGAAAGTTAAATAATAATACATTCGGTAAGCTAAAATTTCAAACTCAAAAGGAAAAATATCCAAGGTTGAAAAATGTCTATTGTTAACAATGTGATTTTATTTTCCTACCTTTCATTTGTCTCAAATTATCTTAGTTCCAGCAGACTAAATTATTGTGCTGCTGAATGCAAAGAAAATAAACTTCAGCTTATGAATGGGCCATGATTGAATGTTGGCGTGTATTCAGAAAGATTTCCTGTTCACGCCACTCTGACTCTCTTTCACCAGCCTTGTCTTTTCTTCTTGTTGTTAACTTTAGTTTAAAATAAGGGTCCTTGGCAATAAAATACAGTCATTCTCATTTGGCTTAAGGATGGATAGAAACGCACATTTAAAAGTTAATTTTTTGGTCCTCTCTAAACTCAAATAATGTGCAACCTTTCCTAACTTCATTCTTTGACTGTGCCCTCAATTACACTTGTGACCCCAAATATCCACTTCTCAGGATCATAGGCTAATAAAGAGAGACGTTCGTACAAAACAGTTACAGTATAACTTGCCTTCGAAAAAGCCACACTTCATTTTTTCTAAAGCATTTCCTGTTCTAAGTTTCTGATGGAAAATGCATCCCTTTAAGTAAAAGATAAGGGGTTTATTCTATGCATGAAAAAGGAAATGACCACGCTGCCAAACACTTCTGACTCATCAAAGCATCAACTTTTCAGAAGCTCAGAAGGGGTCCTGTGGTGTGAGGCATCAGGACGCTGCCAGACCAGTTCTTTTAGTCTAGGACTGCCTCACTGAATCAGGTTTTTTTCTCCCCATCCCATAGCTGCTTGATTAGACTGAGATCTGGGGAGCAGAGACAAAGTGAGCACCTTGAACTCTTTGTACAGTTCCTCCAAACGTTCAGATTTGAAAGCGTGACTGTGTGCATCATGCTGTCGAATGACTCCATCACCATTAGGGAGTACTAAAGCAGTGCAGGATAGATAGATTTTGCTCTGCAGTGTGGCATCTGTCAAAATGGCCCACAGTTTTTCTTTCCCTCTCACTTCCTTCTGACAGCCACATGCTCATTATTTGTGTTTTCAACAATAAGCAAGCGGTCATCATGGGGGCATGCTAATCAGTTTGCAGCACCACACAAAGCAATAACTATTATTGAAAGTGCTCATTACAGAAAACAAAAAAGTCCAACAAAAATAGTCAGGTAAAAATAAAATCAAATCAGTGCAATTTTTTTTCACATACTGATCGTTAATGTGTCTTTGAATTAAAGATTTGTAAGTGCAATATGTGAATTTCTGCCAATGTGCAATTGTTAACCTACAGAAACAGTCGAATGGACTGAAAATAAGTCAGTTATGGCAACTATTATGGAAGATATTATATGATATTAAGATATTATGGAAAAGGTGTGTGACATTGAAAAGTCCGACAATTTCAGTTTATTGATATGCTCAAACGAAAAGTATGCAGATAATACTGCTTTGTTTACAATGAGTGCATATCTTCATTTTTGGAATTGCATTACAAAAAACTTAGACAAAACTGGAGTGCACTTTTTCAAACCGCATCATTTGAAATCTAGGAAAAACTTTTTTGTCCCCCATCACGGAGCAAACAGGAGGACTTGGAGAATCCCTTCATCATCCGTTTCTCATCCGTGCATGTTGTGAGCATGATAACTTGAATAATAAGTGAGGTACCAACTTCCATTCTGGTGTGTGGCTGCATCAAGGTGTGTATAAGGTCCCAATCAAAACTTGTGTTACCACGTCAAAATCTAAGATGGCTGTAGCCATATATGTGTATATGTAAACCTTTTAATTTGGATAACTTGAAAAATAAGCAACATGGCAACTTCCAATTTGGTGTGTGGTTTCATAAGGCCACTTTCAAAAATTGGGTTGTCATGTCAAAATCAAAGATGGCCACCACCATATAGATAAAGTATATGTAAATCAGTCATTTTAGAAACATATAAAGTATATGTAAATCAGTCATTTTAGAAACATATAGATAAAGTATATGTAAATCAGTCATTTTAGAAAACTATGCTTTCTAGTTTTTTTATTGCTTTTTTTTTTTCCTCACTTGCTCTCGAGCAAGACGGATGCTTTTTCTTCCCTCGTCTGCCTTCGTCCTCCTTTTTTTCTCTCTGTCCTGTGTATCGGAGCTTCTATTTGCACATCTTCTGAATTATAAAGTACTGTCATAAATTTGGTCAGCTGGACTTTCAAAGCAATTGATTAAAAAAAAAAAGCGACAGGGTCCTGGAGAACCCTCATGCCCCGCTGTGACACATGCGCCAGGCTACGTCGTGTATATGTTGCGCATTTCTGAGTTGTCTCAGGAGGATGCCGAAGATCAATGGATTTATGATAGCAGGGTTTCTGCTTTTTGGCACTGTCGGACACCTATGTTATTGCAATTAAGGAAGATGGCAGCAGCAGCTTCAGCCATGGCAAAGCTGCCGACCGTATGTGAAGGATCAGTTTGTGCTTTGAGCTCTCAGACTCAGCTGATTTATGAGCTCAACCGTAAGATGAAAGCGATTTATGAGAATCGTAGGACACTTGCGACTTCTGGAACTCGCCAGCATGTTGGGATCAACCTTGGAGGAAGCTAATAAGCACGGACCAGCAGAAAGTCCACAAATCTGTCCATTTTGGGTCATAGAGAGTACCAGCTGGCTGACGAGTAATAACAGTCTGCCTGCAAAAAAAAAAAAAAATTCTGAATCTGACCTCCCTGTTCGGCCTTGAAGCAGGCCAACATCAAATTTCTCCTGGGATGTGTGTAAACTAAAAAGGCTCTGCTCTATCCATCCCCCGAACCCCCGTGAATGTGCTTATCAGAGCTGTATCGGCTGAAATCAACACTTTATCAGGACTATGGTGCTATCTGGAAGTGCTTCATGGACAAATCTTGTCATCAAATGCATATGTAATGTGTCTATAAATGTGCTTATATAGAGAACTTTACTAATTGGCTTTTATGTATGTGAATGTTTCTGTAAAGTGCCCTGAGACAACTTTGATATGATTTGTCAATATATAAATAAACTGAATTGAAAGTAGGCAGTTGGAGCATGTCAATTCCTGTCTCTCTTTATATCGCCAATATACATGTTTGATTACACATGCTACACATGCTGATGTTCTACAGTCTATCTAATATATTGAAAGAATGTGTGAGACATATTTCTTCTTTATAATCGGTCACAAATGCAAGGTGAAAATACACAGGGTGAGGCAAAAAGTACCATGCCACACCGATAGGGGGCAGTGCTGCCCCATAGGGACAATGAAACGTTGCTGTGCGTTCTTCTGTTACGTAGAGGGGCGAGGATGGAAAAGCACGTCTCAAAACTAAATTTTTCTAAACTCATAATTTTTCCAAACTCATTCATCTTCAAATAAAGGCAAGATAATACCTGATGTTGTTTTTTTGTTTGTTTGTTTGTTTGTTGTTTTTTTGAGTCCCCGAGGCTCAATGGGATTAACCTGCCTAAATAAAGGTTGAATGAATGAAAATTAAAAAAGAGAGGAGTATGGAGTTGATTAAAGTGTAACTAGATGCCTTTATAAAAGAAAAAAAAATGCTAAATTGAAATATAAGCTTCTATTTTGGGTTCATATATGTGAGCATCCTATTCCAGACAAGTCTGCCTCACCTGTCACAAACCTCACCGCCCGTCACTGTTATAGGTGTAAAATAAACAGCTGGTGAATATTTGAATAGTTAAGCTTGTTAGTATCACTGCTGCTTCATCAAAGCAGGTGTAAATTTGACATTTTGTGTGTGTTTTAACAAATTTATTGGCTGAAGGTGCATCCAGTTTTTAAAGTTCAACCAGAAATGTTAATTTGTAACCCAAACCATTGTGTTGGACTAAATAAAAATGATAACATTTAAAAGCTACCAGTTGATAAAGGAATGCATATAGTCTGATGCAATTCATTCTAAAATTTAAAATAAAAATCTTGCCCGATCTGTTATTATGGTTTATGAATGACTCTCAGCTTCTATCGCACCTAATTCTAGTGTAATAAGCTGTAGTGGCTTTGAACAAATCACAGGTTTTATAGAGATGTATGATTTTGATCGTCTTCTTTCCAGGAAGTTGTGTTTTTGTTGGTCGGTTTATTTCTTTCATTTTAGGTTTTGTCATTGTTTTAATTTCTTGCTCTGTATCGTAGCATCTTCTTGCTGTTTCCTGGTTTGTTTCAATCAGACTTTCTTTTCTTTTTCCCACCTGATCCTAATTTGCTTCTCACATTACCTGCAAAGTATTGATCATTATCTTCTCCCTGGATTAATAATTCTTATTTGTTGTTGTAAGCTTATTGTTGCTTTTTAGCAAAAGTCCTTCTCTTTGGATTTTGTTCATAATTTTCTGTTTTATAAGGGTTTTTATTATAATTTAATCAACTTTTATTTACACTGTCGCTCATCTTCCAGCTTGAATGTCTTCAGTCGGGTCCTTCTGATCATGTAACACAGACTTTCTACGAGCAAAACACAACATTAACCTCAAATATGAACTTTTCCAGACCACTAAATATTATGACAAAGATGGTCCAGAGCAACAGCGTATAGACAACTGTTTTACAGGTTGAGTCTCCGGAAAATGAAAGTGAAATTGTTGAAGTGAGCAGGTATCTCATCTCATGGAAGCCATTTAAAACAGACGCCACACGTTTTATTCATTGTTTATGATGATTAATTCTTTATAGCTTGTTGAACTGAAACGAGAGAGTAAATGGAAATGTATACCAGGTTAATGTTCTACGTCCACTGCTACGTGCAGCGGGACCAATGGGTTTGCATGTGCACTTTATTTACACAACATTACACAGGGTGATTGGACTGGGACACGGCGGTTCAGCCTGGGAGTCCAGGAATGATCACATTAATAACTGACACATCTTTCAGTCTTCTTTGAGCTGCTGTATCACTGGAGGTTTGTAGCTACATCATCATTCATCACCACCCTCAGGTGAGTCAGGCAATGTCTTATTTGCTGATTTATAACATTACAGAATAAAATGATTTTGTTTTCAGGTTATTTGATGTTTGTTTTTTTTGCTTCATGTTTGAGTTTATAATTATATGTATGTTACAGAGAAAAAGATGGGTCGTAAAACTTGATATGTGTAAGGATGTGCTGAAGCTGCAAATCAGTCAAACTACTCAAGCTGTACATTTAAATGTTGTTTTCTTTGGGCTTGATGTTTGGCTGGAAATTGTTGGCTCCTTTCATAACAGGTAAATAAACTCGATCACAAATGTTTCACAGTTTTTTTTATTTTATTTTGTCAAGTATTGAAAGTGACATGGGCACCGGCGACCCCCGTGACCCAAAATGGAAGAAGCAGGTCAAAGATAATGGATGGATGAAGTATTGAAAGTGACGTTGACCAAAATGACAAAACAAGGATGCCATATTTTTCGGACTATAAGGTGCACTTAAAATACGGTAATTTTCTCAAAAATCGACAGTGAGCCTTATAATCCAATGTGCCTTATTAATTCTGGTTGTGCTTACTGACCTCGAACTGATTTTATGTGATGCACGGTGCTCAAAAATCTGTCAAAATGAACGTTTCGCTTAATGCACCTAATAATCGGGTGCGCCTTATGTATGAAAACAGACTCGTTCATTGATATTGTGCATTATAATCCGGTGCGCCTTATAGACTGAAAAATACAATACATTTTAGGGTTTTAATCATGAACAGAATGATAAATTATGGGTATTATCCCACACTGTGTGACAGTGAATGCAATTTTTTAATGGTATGTGAATTTAAATGAACGTCAACATTTTAAATCTGTCTATGTCAATTTTGAAATATATATCACATTTAAATCCATCTTGCGTGTATTTAAATTTAAAGTTATATTACTGGGGCTGAGCAAAGTCAAGACAATATTATAAAATATAGAAACAGCTAACAAGAATAAAATTACAACTAAATGTGTATAGAAAAACAGCTAAAGTAGCTAAATCTTATGTTTTATTTAAATCAAGTGCTTAAATTGATTAAAGCCAAAATTAAAAAACGGATCTTAGCAAGGATTTAAATGCCATTACTTGCTGGTATATTGGTATATTCTGGTATATTCTGAATGTAAAATTAAGATATCTATACGTTTAGAGCAGCCGCTGCATAAACCAATTACCTTTAATTTTTAATCTAGATTAGATAAAACAAACTTTCTCTACAGTTTTTGGTCCACATGCAGAAAGTGAGTTTGTGTTTCAGACACGTTTTCAAAGATGTCTGAGTAGAATCTGAATGGGACACACAGAAACCAGAATGTTAAATAAAAGCAATGACTATAGAAATGACCGGTTTTGTTTGCTACACATTATGAATGGCAGATCCATTTTACAGCCTAAGTTCACAATTTATGTTGGGTCAGATTAATTAATGTGTGTTTAACTATGTATACAGGTAGAAAATAGCTTGTATACTTGATGATCATGGAGAAGATCTCATGGAGAAGAAAAACAACTCTAACCACAGCAGTTAGATGTTGTAGAATTGGTAAAAATGCTTGTGATAAAGACAGACCTGATGTAGCAGGAGAACTAATCTGAACATTCTCATGCAAAGAACGAGCAGGACCCCTGTAATGTATACAAACAGCATTTTTAGTTTCAGTAAAACAGACAAATCTTTGTCTCAGTGGTCAGCATCGTGCAATTACATTTCACAGCTTCTTGCGTCATGACTCACTCGCTCCCCCACAGCGGCACCGTTCATGCTCATCAGCCTCATTCAGATGTCCACATGGGCAGACGGCAGCATGAGATCCCCTCCAGAGAATTCATTAGCAGCTCTGAATTGTGCATTGCCAACATCGCCGGTGAGAGTTGGGCCTGTGGGCGGCTTTAGGCAACGATACCACCACTAGCAGCGAGAGAGGCGTAATTGGACTTTGTCAGATAAATCCAGGTTGTGACAAGCTACTCGCATTGGTGTCATGGTGGCCCCAATCCAAAACTATTTCTCAGCTGCTTTATTAATATGTATTCACTCAGTAGTAAAAAAAATCCCGTCAAACACTGGAGCTTCAAGAAATGCAAGGCAAGGGCTGAAAGATTGAATAAAAAATGCAGTACCTCACGTATACATTGTGAAATCATGATTGCTGAAGAACTGTGACTGGGCTGAACAGAAAGGCAAAGAAATACCAGCTCCTGAAGGGATTGCCTCTTCAGATGCAGAGGAAAACAACTCACTATCCGGGGTTCACACTGGGAGAAAATATGACATGCAATGTATGAAACGGAGCAAATAAATATTTTAATGTGTAAAGACTCAAAAGAACAGCAGCAGCGGTAAACATAGTTTGCATTCAGATGGCATGGTGTTTGATTTAAAAATAAAATAAAATAGCATGTTAATTTAAACAAAAATAATACTCTATCCGGGCTTAAATATTCATTACTTATACAATATGTACATATGTACAACCCATTAGTCTATGCAGAAGTTATCACTGTTTGCATTTTGTCTCTGCTGTTAAGAGAAACACAAAGTCAGATATGTATTGTGTTTTATGAAGAGCTTGACTGAGGCTGTAAAAACTGATGCTCTAACATCATTTTTGGCAGATAAATAGCCTTACTATGTCAAAAAAAAGTTTGGTTAGCATTGTATGAAAATAGTCTGTTGAGACATTGACGACAGACTCTTCATAAATTTGCTAAGCCACTTATTTTATTTTTTTTACATAGTAAGGCTCTTTACCTTTCATTTGTTTCTCCTTGCTGGTGAGATCTTCACATCTTTTCTTGAGTGTCCTTTCCGTCTGTGTAACGTGACATTTTCATCCTCTCCTGTCTGTTGCTTGGCAAAGTTGACAAACACCTGAGCAGGGGAAAAACCTGATTCAGAATGTGATCACAGATTTTCCCCACACTTGCAGTCCTCGTGTTTTTAGTTTTGCACTGGATGGTACGACTTGGATTTAGGTGTGAAGCTTACAAATACAGTTGTGAACGTGTTATCGAGTCATTAGCTCATTTTGTCACACTTTGTCCATCACCATGTAAACTGACACGTTTCTTTAAAGTCAAGTCAAGTCAAATGTATTTATAAAGCACATTTAAAAACAGAAGCTGTTACCAAAGGGCTTAACAATAAAATCAGTGGCAGTAACTGAAGGGACAAAAAAAGATACAGTGAAAACAGAAGGGGTCCAAGAATCGAGCCCTGCAGAACCCCACAGGAAAAAGGGACTGAAGCATATAAAATATTACCAAAATTAACACAAAAGCTCCTGTCTCTCAGATAAGAACTGAACCATTCTAAGGCTGCACCTGTAATCCCAACCCAGTATTCTAACCATGATAAAAGGATACTGTGGTCGACAGTATCAAAAGCAGCAGTAAGGTCCAGGAGTACAAGTATCACAAACTTACCAGAAACATTTGCTAAAAAAATATATCATTACAAACCCTTAATAAAGCTGTTTTAGTAACTTACCTTAGTAAATGTTTTGGTACTTTAAGCCTCAAATACCTAATACCCAAGTGCATTACAAGAAGATGTAAATCAGATTCTAGTACTTCAGTTCCTTGGAATCAAGACAAGAATGTTATGTTCATGCTCACCTGGTCCAGAGTTGTCTGGGACACGGAGTAGTCTTCAATGCTGAGCCTCTCTTTATTGGCCACCACCACCTGAAAGATCCTGGCCAGGGAGGATGAGGCGATTTCATACTGCAGGGTGTTGTAGTGTTTCTCCCGCTGAACACAGCCGGGGAAAGAGCTCTCCATAAAGCTCTCCACAGGCTCCAGCTCTGGGGACAAGCCTGCTTTAGCTGCCTTGATTTTCATGGTCACTACGTAGCCGTCACCAAATCTGAATGAAGGGAATAAAACACTTAAAGATATTACACGTTATTTAATGCAGTAGGATCTTTGAGGCTATTAAATCCAATAACACCCTAATTTAAAGTTAAAAAACTTTTACAACATTAAACTGAAGACAAAGACCTCTTCAAAGGAATGCACATTACCCTCTGCCTTTCCTGCAAGTTTTAAACTAACATTATCTTCTGCTGACAAATGAGGAAGTTGTAGCCATTTTGGTCAAACCTTGAACATTTTGCAATACTTTGTGTTCTGAGTACCCAGTATGTGTTGTGAATGACTGTCAGCTGCTACCACATCAAATATTACCACAATAGCCATAAAGATGAATGTATTATGGTCATTTTAGTGGTTTCTCAAGTTTTTTAACAGTTACGGCCACAGAGGTACATGGGATAATTAGTTCCTAAAGATTTCAGTGGTTCACAAATCATTTTGCTAACAGACTGACTGCAAATAGTTGCCAAATTTTAAGCAAAGATCTTGTGCAATTTTTTAGCGCTCAAACTGTGTTGGGGACTATTCTCAGCTACAATAAGCCCAAATTTTAGGTCAATATTTATAAGACTGATTAAGTTATCATTTCTATGTGTTTTAAGGTCAGTTGTATATGGCAGCCAGTTATCTAGGTTGAGTTATCTCGTTGTAGCTATACGTCCAATGATCACTTTCTGTGAATCATGTGTAAACAGACACATGCATGCATGTACACACAAACACGTGCAAAAATGTTATCACCCGCGTTTTGGCAACAGACACTTAGGCATTAGAGTTTCATCATTCCATCAATTTTATCATCAACTTTTTCATTATGGGGTCACGAGGAACTCGTGCTTATCTCCAGCAGTCTGTGTACGAGAGGCTAGAAACACCCTGGGCAGGTTGCAAGTCCATCGCAGAGACACAAAAAAAACAAAAATCATTCACACTCACTCACACCTAGAGACAATTTAGAGTCACCGATTAACCTAACATGCATGATTTTTCGGTCTGTGAGAGGAAAGCGGAGTATCCAGTGAAAACTTTTGCATACATGGAGAGAACATGTAAACTCCATCCAGAAAAGCACCAGGCCGGGTAGCAATCTGGAAACCTTCTCACTAAGAGACAACAGCTCTAACTACTGTGTCGTGCTGTCCGACGTTAACGTTGATGGGTTAACATGCTCAACATTAAGTCTTACTTGTATTTGAGATGCTGGATGGTCCCGAGACACTTGAAGGTCCCATTGACCATGATGGCCAGTCGAGTGCACAGAGCCTCACACTCCTCCATGCTGGTGGAACAACAATAATTCATCTTTAGTTTTGCTGCTGTGACCAATACATCATCATTTCACAGATTTTTGTGTTAAAGTCAAGAAAACAACACAGTGATGTGATTCAAAGCTGTTGTCAGAAGATGTAACCGTATGCATGTTGCTATGGTTCAAACCTGTGTGAAGTCAGCACCACGGCCCTGCCGTCCTGAATGACGCTCATGATGGCGTTCCACAGGAAGCGCCGAGAGTGCGGGTCCATCCCTGTCGTGGGCTCATCCTAATGACACGCATGCACAAAAACAAACAACAAGCTTGACTTTCTGAGTACATAACTCCATACGAACAGAGACCGAGTCCTTATCTCCATCAGCATATGGCAAAATCAAAGACTTCTGCCAATTTGAACTGAAATGCCCAGTTTCTTGCCAAAACATAGGACATTGGAGGCCAGGTCTGATTGCACCCATATGGCTTTCCCATCTGGATCCAAAGACCATTTCATTGATAAATCCCAGCACAAAACCTAAGACAAAACAACAACAAAAAAAGGGCTCTGGAGCTTGTTGTTATTGGCTGACTCACCAGGAGCACCAGGGCTGGGCAGCCAATCATCGCAATGGCGGTAGAGAGTTTGCGTTTGTTCCCTCCACTGTATGTTCCTGCACAGCAGCCTGCATAATCTGTCAGACCGAGCTTCTGGATGCCCCACTCTGCCACCTGCAGAAGGAAGAGGTGCTGTGTTAGTGGCCACTTAAAGCACTGCGTACTGACAGTAAAATAAATTAAAAGAAGAAAAAACCATTGGCATCTCAAAGAGGAGGATGCACCAAACAATATTCATAAAAGAGAATGTTCTCAGTCATTTGTGTAGCAGAGTAGAACGTCCTCCTCAGGCAGTTCAATATGTAAAGCAGCTGGTATTCTGCTCACTCTGGGGATCTCTGACTCCGGTACCCCTCTGAGACGAGCGTAAAGGTAGAGATGCTCCCTGCCGGTAAGGAGCTCATCAATGGCATCAAACTGGGGGCAGTAACCCATGTTCTGGTGCACATCAAGGATCTCTGTGAGGATGCTGAAAAAAGAAAGACAGAAATGGCTTGTCAGTGATGTTACCCAAATAAAGCAGGAGAAATGGTAAAAGGACTGTACTTACAGACAGTATGACGCCTTTCTATCTTATAAAGACACGCAAAGCTCTTTACAATCTGTGTCCTCATTTACTCATTCATACAGCACTCTACTATGTCTGTACAAAGAATAATCAGAGCTTAATCACATTCATACACTGATGGGACACACATCTGAGGCAATGAGGGGTTCATTGTCTTGGCCAGGGACACTTCGGCATGTGACTACTGGTGGAATCGAACCCTCAAACCTTGCATTGGAGGACGACTGCTCTAACCACTCAGCCACAGCCGCCCTAGACATATCAGAATTGTTTTAACGAGTTTGATCTTAATGATGGCTACTAATATGCTAACATGATTCCTCCTGAAAAATGTTTAATAAAAAGCCCAAAACATAAAACTTTTTTTGGTAACGTGTGATTAATGACATATCTCTAACATGTCTCTGAAGTTGCATCTGTTTAAAACTATGGTATGAAAGACTGTGCAATGACAAGTAGTTCAAGTATCTGCTCCTAATAACTCTCAGCTACAATCGCACCAAATTTTAGGTCAATATCTTGACCGATTGATTTATAACCGATTTGATGTCTGTCGTGGCACGCTAAAATTCATAACTGGTTGTAACTGCCATACCCACCACTGCACCCTGTACTCAGTGGTCAAATGGTCATCATTAACTTCACATAGACGCTCACACTGGTTTATTTGCATTTACAAATCCCTCCTTGGTCTGCTGCCTTCTTGTATCTCCTCACGTCATGTTGTCAGTGCAGTTACAGCGTGCGCTCTCAGGCCATCATTACCTGCAGTGTTCCCTCAGTGTGAACTGAACTCAGCTAAAAGGCCTTCTCTTACTCTGCTCCTGTAACCTGGAACACCTTGCAACAAGAACTGAAGCTGTCCATCTTTATTTCTTTATGGGGTTTTTTAAACATTTGATAATGTCAATAGAAATATCAAAGCAAATATGTTCTTGTTTTTAGTATTTTACCTTGTTTTCTACAGCATCTTGATTTGACTGTGTTTATAACTTGCTTTATTTGATTTTAATTGACTTATTTTTGTCTGTTCTTTATATGTTATTTGTCTAAAACAAGTCTCTCTTGAAAATGAATCCTCGTGGCTCAATGAAACTAACCTGTATGAATAAAGGTTGAATGAAAACATGTCTGTTGGTGTGGCTGTCATTTTGAATTAGACTTTACTCCAAAAGTTAATTTGTAGTAGAGGTACATCCAGTTATTACTTTATGAATGTTTCAATAAAATCTCACCATGCAAGCACATAGACAAGAACATTACTGTCCACCTAGACCTTTCTGAAAAGAAATGCTGCAAAACAAAACGTGATTTGTGATTTAGAAAATGTAACATTCTATTAAATCCTTCTTTTATATAGAGTCTGATAGTTTAGGTTGATAGTCAGATAATGTTAGCAGAGGATGTCAGTCTGACCTTCCTCTGCTCACACTCTCTAACTCACTGCAGCAGCCACCATCTGGAACTGTGTGATCGATGAGCCACAGAGAAATGTTGGTTTAAACATACGTCTTTGGACGCATGCAGCCCTGATTGAGGATTCGTGTTGTGCTTTCTGAAACATAGGGACAACTTTTTCTAAATGAGCTTTTTGTACCTGTAACCCGCCACAGTAGCCTCTCCATAGCTGACATCAGCGTCACCCGTGAGCATTTTAAATGTTGTCGTCTTTCCAGCTCCATTCACTCCCAGAAGACCAAAGCACTAACAGAAAAAAAATAACGATTCAAAGGACGTGGAAAAAAACTGAAAATGTGGAAACAAATGCAGTAATATGTAGAATGGCTACAAATATCATCATAAACATTGTGTCTACTTTGACTGGACTCACGAAAAAATAAAAATCAACATTAACATTAGTAATACTATTTTTCTCTGTTTGTGCTTTATCTCGAAGACAAAACAAGACCAGCGATGGTGATACGCTCCGTGTTTTCATTACTTCATGAGCTGAAGCAGCAGGTTCATTTAGGCAAATATAAAAAGACAACTTGTGGCGAACAGAGAAGTAGATCTCAGTAGAAAAGGCGACTTGGTGACTTCACCTCTCCTGCAGGGACTCCCACACAAATCCGGTCCACAGCTGCCCTCTCTCTGCCCACATACGTCTGTGCAGAGAAGGCAGAAAAACAACTCACGTTATGGGAAAAGCACCATAAAAAATATAAAATGAAATAAGAAAAAGTACAAAAACATTAAATCTACATATAATAAATAAATCTAATCAGCCTGTGCACTAAATCGACATTAACATGCAACTGTTTATCCCATATGTTGTGATATTTTATTCTAACATGCTGTAAATTTACAAAGTAGATTAACTTTGTAGATGTTTAAATAAAAATAAGTTACAAAGTAAAATGTCAAAAAAGCCAGCTACTAATACATCTAATCTGCATCATAAAAGTCACACAAAATGCAAAACCGACTTTCAATTTAAAAAAAATATCCAATGTTAAAAATCTGGAATGTATAAAAAGATCAACTTTTATTTAAGGCAGCAATGCATAATGCTGGAACAGGTATGTATCAAGTACATAACTGGTAAGTACTGGGTAAGTACGAGCTACGTACCCTGTTAGTAAAGATTCACAAGTAATTATAACACAGCCCGTTCATACCTGGTAGTAGCAGGTACAGTTGCAGCATGAAGTATTGTTTAAAATGGAGACATCCTGAAAAGTTTGCAGACATGGCATGACTGAGTCAGTGATCTTTACCTTGGAGAGATCCCTCATCTGCAGAATGTCCGTCTTGCTCCCTCCATCATAAATCCTCTGCCTCTCTGCTGCCACATCATCATCCTCATCTTCTACTGAAACCTGCTTGTAGTCTGATAACCTGAGAAAATACATGAACAGCCACAAAGATGCTCCAAGTAGAATGGGTTTACACCAAATCAAACTTTAGTTTTCAGACTCTGTACAAAAGACCTTTTCCTACTTAATGTATCTGTTAGGGAATTTTGGTCAAGGTTTATGGATGTTTTTAACCACTATGGCTGAGAATGTTAACCGCCCATGACCCATGTGTTTGAGTTAGCAGAGAGTTCTTTTCTCTCTCAGAGAGAGAAAGGAACTCCCCATCCTCCTGGATGAGGAGCTGATTTGATACTGCATGTGCAGCTGGCAGTCTAAGGACACCAGCCTAGAGCTGTCATTTCTAACCTTAACCTGGAGTCCAGCCCGACCCTGATTAGGGCCTGGCCATAATAATGTGCTTAATGTGTGGGAAGGGTCTGCGTCTGGCTTTTGACTGCGTCAGCGGATGTGCGTGGCTGAGGATTCAATTATATGGCAACATGGCTTGCCATACAATCATCAGCTGCATGCGGCCATTTGACTGTGCAATGACCGGCCTTGAAAGTGATTTGTTTTTTTTACAGTTCAGTTAAGCTTTAGATGGGACTACTGCCAGGCAGCGATCCATCAAAGCCCAAATGGACGTTCATTCAGCCGCTGCACTCATCAAATGTGCGGGGCTGACAAACCAAACAGGTGAGATCCCAAAATATCCGACATGTCAGAGCAGGGTCCATGTCTGAATAATGCAGAATGCAGGCAAAAGCAGGGATTTAATGTGGTTTGACGGCCATGAAAGGACAAACGCCCCCTCACCTCTGATCTTCTGTTCTCTCAGCCACGCGCATCCGCCGCCGTTAATAAATATATAAGCAGTCAAAGCTTAATTAAAAATGTTTGGAGTGTGTGTGTGTGTGTGTGTGGGGGGGGGGGGGGGTTGGGTTGGGTTTGGACCTGTAATTACTGTTAATTTGTCGAGTCAGATGGGGTTTGGAAATGATGGCTACGGGCTGAGGCTGGGTTGGGTCGGATTTTTTGGGGCCCGAATGCAACTCTACACCAGCCTGTCTGTGAACTGTGAGAGCTGATAAGCCTATAAAAACAAGTGTCGCACACTGCCCGTGGCAGAGTCTCATGACTGGGCCCCATGCAAGTATACTTCTCTACATCTGTGTAACCTGTTGTGAAAATCTCTCCTTGCCACTAAAACTGGTTCAAAATCTTCTCCTATCGAGTGTGGCTTCTTTGAGTAAGTAAGATAAAAATAGAGGACATTTTTATCCAACAGTATCTGGTGAGCTGTCAGCTAGGCCCTTACCAATGGTTCAAGAAGAACCGATACTGGATCAGGAGACTGAGAATGAAGTACACAAAGCCTTCCACCGCCATGAAAGCAATGTTTTTCCCCACAAAGTCCCAACGGAAAGGATCCGTTGTGTACTCTTCACCTGGAATAAACAAAGTGTGTATTCACAAATGACCTAAACGCACATTTCAACCAGTACAAACAGTCGTTGCTGAACTGCTATAAAACAAATCTGGAACTCAAAGTGAAACTAAATGTGAAGTGGCTTGCAGCGCTTACCGAACCTGGCGTAAACGTCAGTGACGGCTTGATTCATGGCCATGTCGATGAGTCCACGGCCCAGGCAGAAGTGAGGGAACACCAGCAAGCATTTCTTCAGCCACTCGTTGAAGGTCAGCAAAGACTGGCAATGCAACGCACTCATGTTACACACAAACACCAGTATATAACTGGCTGAATTAGGCATCTGTAAATGTTTAATCCATTTGTAAGAACTGGCTTCTTTCAAGGTGAAATGATGCTTGTTAATGAAACATAATGTTTCTGGAAATATTAACAGAAAAAGGATGGCTCAATCCACCCGCAGAGCTTCACTCATGACTCATCCATTGTGGAAAAAAATGGAGCGCAGATGTTCAGCAGAGAGAACCATCTGGTTAAGAACCATCTCTATTTTTCCACGTAACAGGTTTCAACGAGAACAGCATCTGTGTCCGTTTCCCTAAATCCTTTTTATTTTCATTTTTCTCCAATCGTGCGACAGAAAACTCGTTTTCCTGTCGTACATATTCTGACCGTCCATGTTTGGACTGTTTTCCTTCAGACTGAGCTGCTTGGTTCTGCTCTTTCCTTGGCTTCAGCTTCTCATCGCACCTTATGCTGCTCTAGATGCAGCTCATTAATAAACAGTCTGTGTTTGCAGCCTCTATATGATCAGATCAGCAACATTTTGGCACGCCACAGTAGGAAAACAACAGCTGTAAACAACAACGTAATTCTCTTCACCTTTTTTTAGTTTATATTTATAGATTCTGTGCTTTTGCTCCAACTCTATTCTGAGTCACTAAATCCTAAATAAAATATTGTTTTTCCTACTGTTTAGTGAAAAACATTATATTTGCACATAATAGTAATCATTTAAGCTCAAACTTAATTTGTATCTTCTTATACGACAGTACTGATGTTTGTATTTTTCATTTATTACACTCTTGTTTGCCCTCCAGCCCTTGAAGCAGACCATGGATCACATTTACATTAAACTATTTAAATTGTTAGTACTTGAAGGCAGCCAGACACCCAGAATACAAAGTGTGTTTAAAAACTTTTTGACCTTTTAACAACCGGGGCCAACATGGAAATATATTAGCATTATTTTGTTATGGCTACAGGCTAATAGTATGCCTATGGCAACATTGCAGATTTGTAATTTGCATTTCATTTGACAATTAAACACTTTTAATTGAATAGTTTAATTTAAGACGTATTTGGTTGATGCATGGGATGATTTGTTTCTTTTCTCACCATGTGTTGTTTAAGATCTTAGGGATAAATTTACAGACGCTTTGTAACTGTTGAGAAGTCAGTTTAGGTGCAATATTCCAACTCTGTATTTATAAAACAGAGAGAATAAATCTGCTCCTCATGTAGACACAATGAGTTGCCCACCCTGTAGCATATGTACAATTTCAGACAAAAAGAAGGCACATTTTAATAAACAAGCGCATAATTACAGTACTTAGATTTTTGACACAATTTTTTACCAATTACCGTATGCTAATTGGTAAAAGTCAGTGCTTGAATGACGTGTCATGTCAAGGGCATGATTTTGCAATAACAATGTCCTACTTGAATCATCCTATAATGAAACAAAAATCCATCCATCCATCCATCCATTATCTTTACCCACTTCTTCTATTTTGGATCACGGGGTTTGCCGGTGCCCATATCCAGCAATCCCTGTGCGATGGGCGGGGTACACCCTGGACAGATCACAAGTCCATTACAGGGCCACATAGAGACAAACAAGACTGTTACGTCCACTGATTTCTAAGGGGTTCTCTTACTAGAGGACAACCTTTCTCCTCTTTTGCTTGTTTACAGGCCTGCTGTCTCACCATGCTGCACACCTGGAATCACTTCTTCCTCATCAGTGGACTGCATAAAAGCTTCAGTGATCCAGCGCCACACCCCTTTCTCCTTGGGCATTTCTACTTGGTTCTGAGCAGTGCAGTGTGGTTGACTCTGAACTCTGTACAAAACATTTTAGCAACTCTGAGTTGATTTCTGTTAACTTCTGTGAACAACTCTATTTTAGAAACCTTTTGTTTAGAAGGGAAGTTTGGTAGGGGTTCTCTGCCATTTTATTTTTAATTAACTTTTCTCCTGTTTTGTGGCCAGCCAGGGAGCTTAGGAATTGTAGTTTTAGTTTTGTTAGATATAAGGTGATTTTGTTTTCTAGCCAGAAGGGGTATTCTTTTGTTTGCTGTTTTGGCCTTGGAGACCCTGACGTTCATGGCTTCCCCTCTTGTCTGTAACACCCAAAAACTCTTACACAATAAAATTATTGTAATGCCAAGTTGGGTTGTTTTTGAGTTATTAGCTTTGTTTAGTTTACAATTTTTGTGTTACACCTTGCACCTCCTAGACTTATTCCAAGGGTTGTAACATAAGTGGGGACTCGTCCACTATCTAACAAGACCCTCTAACGCTGCTAACAAGACCACAGCACTAACCAAACCACACTGCTAACAGTACCATGGGGCCAACGGGACCATGTTGCTGTAGATTTATTTCTTTTTCACTTTTTGTGCCTTGCTTCTGTATTTTTGTTGCATGCTTTGATATTTGTTGTTTTTTTGGGCAAGTCGAGACGGTTCTTCTCGTCCTGAACATTTCATTGTATTGTTGACCTTGTTTTGCTTTTACATATGACAAATAAGCCAAACCTGATTACCCGATTGTTTTCAAAAAGTTCCAGGACAAATGTGATGGCGCTGCTGTTGATGCCGATGAAGAGGTTGATGCAGGACAGGGATACATACGCTGTGCTCGGGACATTGAAGACGTAGGACATGGGGTACATCATGGGCGTCACGGACCACCTGAATGAAGGAGAACTCACGTTAACTTTTTTCTTTATTTAAAGTCCAGCTAACACTTACAAATTTTTTTTTTTTTTTTTAGAATTAGAATTAGTAAAGGATCTGTAATTTACCCATACAGAAGCAGCAGAGCTATTAGTGCTGGAAGGTTAGTTGGTGACGTGTAACATTTTTTATCAAAAGCCATGAAAATACCAACCACCATGGCGGTGCTGAGAGAATAGTTTATCTGTGGAGGGGAAATGGAGAATGGAAATGTTATTTAATGGTGGTGGTGGGGGGGTATGTGTGTGAGAGAGGCCTTGTGGGGCATTTCTACTGTAAATCCTGAGTTTTCCCGAGTCCTGCCTGCAAACTACTTAATAGATTTTAGTGAAACTATCAGAAAGTAATCATTGGATGTACATCTACAATTGATTAACGTCAACCCTATTCAAGATGGCTGCCACAGCTAATCAATCTTAGTCAGCACAAAAATGGCAAACTCAGTTTTACAAATTATGAGATAAATCTTGCATGGTAATTGCTACAGTTTAAATAGTTTGATCAAAACTGCTACAACTCCATTCTTTCTCAGCATGAGACCAGTTTAAAACTGTAATGAAAGACAGACGCAATATTTATTACTACTTTTAAAAACAAAATTCTCGTTTTAGATTAGTTTTTTTTTTAAATACCTTTTTATGTATTTTCCCTGACTTACCATGTCCCAGAAGAAGTTGGTCACCCAGTAAACCAGTGGACTGACCCCACTGACAAATTGCAGGTGCTTGGCTTTGGTCACTCGCTCCTGAATGAGATAGAGGACGAAGCTAGCAGGGATGAAGGACATGGCAAAAATAACACAGATTGCCACCACTGCATCAACGGACGTGGTCAACCTGAAGAGAAAACAAATTAAATCAGTACGATCTAGTCTGGATTACTTGATTTCTGTCATGATTACCGTTCTTTGCCATCTGCCATGCCCACTTCCCAGCAGCTCATCAGCGCTCATACATGGCACCTGCTCCATGCTCTATTTAAGAGCCCCATTCACTACTAACCTCTGCCAGATTATTGAACCCTTCATGGTTTTAGATATCCAGCCATCTCGTTTATGTTCACGCCTGATGTTCTTGTATCTACCTCACATCTTGTCTTGTGGATTCGACCTCAGGCCTCGTTTTCTGGATTTACTGCTCTGCCTGCTCCCCATCTAATTATGTTTTGCTTATCTGATCGTGATAACGACTACATTTTCTGCCTCACAAATTTTGGATTATGGACTGCCCACTGGATTAATTTTTGGACCTCTGACTCCCCGTGCTTGACTCCTGTTTTGTTTTTCAGACCACGACTCTGCAGCTGCCTTCACACCAGTTACGGTGACATCACCTCATCTACTGTAGCTCTGACAGGTGACTCCCTCATCACCTGCCCTGAGAGGACTTATTCCCATGACTGGACTCGGACTTCCACCAGCAGTTGCAAAACAATACATTTATTTAAACGCTCTCGTTGTCTGGCTGAACTTTTGAATTCATAAACCTGATCCCTGAGAATTTCAGTAGGCAGAAACATGCTTCATGCGTACATTTGTTCAGAAATACTGTCACGCATAAGTGACGAACTAAAACCTGCTGTCAATGCTAAAAATGACTGAGGCAGTCATTTGAATTTGTAGGCTCTGATTAATTGGTCTTAAAGTAACAAAAAGACAATGAAACTCTAAACATTATGCCTTTTGAAACCTCACACAACAGTAAAAATAAAAAGTCCAGTATCTTCAAATCCAAAAGCACAAAATACATAAAGGTACACAATAACTCACACTGTGACTTCTGAAAGCTGCTCCTTTGTCAGGTTCAGTGGGTGGTTGATGGCAGTGATCCCAAACTCAACAGGTCTGGCAGACGGAGGAAGGTGGGCCCGCAGGATTGCATTATTTGCCACATTCATGAAGGCTACCATGGAGTGCCAACCTTTGTTATTATACCATACCTGACAGAGGAAGTTAAATGCATGTATTTAACTACTGCTAAACTTGATTGCCTCTATTTGAAACTCATGAAAGTGTTGCAAAAAAAACAACTCACCTTTACGTTAAACTCACTCTCCATGTATCGCAAGAATGTCCCAAACTCCCTCAATGAAAGTCTGCTAAAGTGACCCTGTGAACAGAGGGGCTCATTAAAAACTGATTGGATTCACTCTGAAACCTGCAATAAGTGGCCAAAACCAGAATAACCCCTGTTGTGTTGAGCATTCGTCCCAGCTGATGGAAAATATTCTGGACGTCTTTGGGGTTCAGATTCAGAACAGGAAGTTGTCCACCCACTGAGAGACCTCCGTACCTGATGAGGAAGGAGTTTTGCACTCAGCGTGAACATCTCAGACTTAGAATTATGGAAAATGGGAGAAATAAGCTCATTACCTTTGTTCGTTCACCCAGTATTTACTTTTCAAACTGTGAAATAAAATCCATAAAGGAGAAAGGTGAATAATACAACAAAGAAACAAACTTTTGGCCATATTTAAAATAATTCAAACTATTAAGAAGCTCTATCTGTGGGTTTGGTTTACACCATTTTCTCCATTGATTCAAAGACATTTAGTGTGAACAACTTTCTGTCCACACTCTGAACACAAACAATCCAACCTGCCTGGTTCTGATGAGGCTGGGATAGGTTTTGACCAGATAGTCTGAGATGTTCCGGCCCGTCAGATCCAGCATGATGTCTCCGGTGGCCTCCACTCGCTGCAGAGGGGGCAGGCCCCCTGCACCGACAGGACAGATGGGCATCATGGTGAGCTTCTGACTTGTGCTGCACTGGCAGGAAGGTGACGGGTTCTGCTCGTTCCACTCAGGACTCTGTAAGATGTTCAGGACCACAGAGGAGACGTCGGGCTGTTCCCACTCTGAGATGCTGTTGTTACACGGCATCCTGGAGCATGAAAAGAATTAAAAGAGGAAATCATTCAATTAGCAGAAGTGATGCAATCTCCAACATTATTCAAACTTTTGTAGAAACCAGTTCACTAGAAAAGAAAAAAGTTGGACCGATTTTTATTTTGTTGTGTCTAAACACTCACCCCTGTGGTTCTCCTTGCATGCATTGTGTGCCCAGGCCCGGCCGATTTAACAAGCGATCTATGAAGTGTTTCATCCTGGGGTCAAACGGATGCTCATTGCTAAAGATGTTTTTATAAAAAAGTTCAGATTAGGCCCAGGCTGAACAGGTTTAACAAAACCATAACTACAGCCAAAATCTTTGTAGTTTAAACCTTTCAGGTGTTTGTATTAGTCTGACCTGAAGAAGGTGAACTGTTGTCCGTACATCCAGGGGCTCAGAGTCAGACTGGGATATTCTCCGAACGGAGGAACAATCAGGGTGAAGATCAGAGATATGAAGACAAAGGTGGCAGGAAGGACGATCTGAAACCAGACGGTCACAGGTTAAAATCAAAGACTTGACAATTACAATTACAGATTTTGAATCTATGAGTACTTTATCATGATAAAATCCATGCAGCACCA
This sequence comes from Nematolebias whitei, assembly GCF_014905685.2. Lineage (NCBI taxonomy): Eukaryota > Metazoa > Chordata > Actinopteri > Cyprinodontiformes > Rivulidae > Nematolebias > Nematolebias whitei. Next base: position 42,507,793 of record NC_056506.1, read on the forward strand.
CTGAATCCCTTACAGATTTTCAAGCTGGTACCTGTGCCAGGAAATCTTTCTGGCTCCTCGTGGCGTGGTGGAATCTCTTCACCAGCAGAGCGTGGAACTGCTTCAGGGTCAGAGCGGCACCTTTCACCTGTCTGGAGGCTTTCCCTGCACTGCTGTCAGGTGTGTGGTTTACACCGTTTTGTTCTGTGAACAATAAGAAAACAAACAATAGATACAGGATGTAGAAGAAAACATTTTCGAGACAAGCTGTTGGCTGACTCATTCATACTTGTCTGTTAAACCTCACATTAAACACTGATGTCCCCATCGCTGAAGGATTTGAAGAGTGAATGTTTGTAGATTTGTAGATGAGTGTTTTTCTGGACTGGAACTGAACAGGGAATACAAGTAAACCTCAATGTGCTTTGGTTCAAGATGTTCTAGTGGGTAGAAGTTAAACTGTGTAGAAGAACAGAGCTACTTGTCCAAGTTGGAGCAGAGTGATGGATCCTGGTGAGCGGACGAAGCAATTCATCCACCACCAGGTGCAAAGGTGGACCCAGGGTTCGGCCAATGGTGGCTTTGGGTGAAGCCCAAAGCAACTTGTTTTTTTGTTTGTTTTTTTTACAGTATCCTTATATCATGGTTCGAACACTGGGTTGGGATTACAGGTGCAGCATTAGAATGGTTCTGTTCTTATCTGAGTGACAGGAGCTTTTGTGTTAATGTTGGTAAATGGTAAATGGACTGTACTTATATATCTTTACAACACAATCTGTGCCCTCATTTACCCACTCATACAGCACTCTACAATTTCTGTACAAAGATTAATCAGTGCTCTATCACATTATAGACCGATGGGACACACATCAGAGGCAATGAAGGGTTCAGTGTCTTGCCCAGGGACACTTAATTAAGCCTGTGATTGCTGGTGGAATCAAACCACTAACTCTTGCATTGGAGGACAACTGCTTTAACCACTCAGCCACAGCCGCCCATATTAAAGGTAATATATTATCTGCTTCAGCGCCTTTTTCCTGTGGGGTTCCGCAGGGCTCAATTCTTGGACACCTTCTGTTCTCACTGTCTTAAGTTAGTTTTGATCAGATCTGACCTTGAAAACATAGTCCATGTCTTCATTACAACTGGACTTGATTACTGTAACGTGCTTTGTGTTGGGGTCAGTGAGGTGTCCCTTTCACGTCTCCAGCTCATCCAAAATGCTGCAGCTTGACTATTAACAGGAACTTGTAGGTTTGATTACATTTCACCAGTTTTGTCCTCCCTTCACTGGCTCCCTGTACGTATCAGAATACATTTTAAAATTCTCCTGTTGACCTTAAAGCGCCTAAATGGCCTTGCGCCCTCTTATATCTCTGAGCTACTTCAACCATATGTTCCTTCACGGGTGCTGAGATCATCTGACCAGCTGCTTTTGGTTGAACCAAAAACCAGGTTGAAGCTCAGAGGAGATTGGACTTTTTCAGTTGTGGGCACTAAACTTTGGAACAATCTGACCCCCACATTAGACAAACCACTTCACTTCCTGTTGATTTGTATTGTTAAGCACTTTGGTAACAGCTGCTGATAGGGGGTGGCTGGTTTAGAGTTATTTTGGACAAGTTATCACGCTCACAACGTTCAATGACAAACAGATGGAGAATATTTCTAACTCCCCCTTTTTTGCTCCTCAAAAAACTAGGAGCACAAAAGTTTATTTGATGAGGAGACATTTCCTCTGAATAACCAAGGTCTGGAAGATTCATTAATAAAGAGTGTAAAAATAAAAAGGCTGATTTTTGTTCAGTTGCTCTTTGCTTTCTGACCTTCGTCTCCTCCTACACCAACTCTGCTGCCATTCTTTCTTCCCTGTAACATCCACTGCTCTAGAGGGGGGAGAAAACACACACAGACTACAGGCTTAAAACCACAACACATGCACAAGCTAGTTATATAGCTCCAATTCATGTTTCTATTATGGGATGTACACTGATTAGAGCACAACAAATACAGGTGTGAAACTTGAGGATTAGAAGGACAGATCAATGGGTCAAGAGTTTAAGTCCAGGAAAAGGCCACAAAGATTTACCGGCAGTGGTGGCATTATTTGCAGCTTCTCCTTCTGCTGTGACCTTTAGGAATATCTGAAAAAGAAAATTAAAAAAATCTTCCTCAACGTTTGAAACTTTGCATGCATAAAATATAGACTGTTGCTTTTAGGTGTGATTTTTTTTTCATTTTAGATGTTAGTATGCTTTTTTAATCTTTAAAACTTCTAAATGACACACCCTCCTTCAGTTAAATTGGATTTTTTTTTTTTATTATTTTATTGGTGGATACAGTTGCAGAGGAATGTTTCTCATCATATACCATATTTGCCGGTGCATAAGTCGCACTTTTTTGCATAAATTTGCAAGTCATGTGCCTTATACACCAAAGAGACTAATATATGTTTTTTCCCATATTTCTAAACCAATTTTTGGCTGAGATCTGACGATTTCATTAATTCTGACATGAAAAATATTAAACATAAACATTTGCAGCTGCTAGAGAGCCCTCAAGCATTATGGCAAGCCAAGTGTCTCACTAATAGGTAAACGTGGCTATTAATGAGAAACATGGCTTGCCATACAGAGCCACCTTCATCCCACTCTGGAACTCCTGGAGCAAACAATCAAATCAGCTGCATTTTGCCGCACCGGCCAGGCGAAATGCAGCTGATCTGACCATTAAAGTGCATTTATTAAGGAAAAGTTCAACTGAGACACACCTTTACTTTAATGATGAACTAACAAATAACTGTTTTTAAGTGTCAATCTTGTTAAATTCTTGTTAAAGTCTTTCTGTGCAAAATCCCGCAGCCGCCATTTGGCAGCCAATCGATTTTTGGCACAACACCGGCCCACGTTTCTGCGTGGTCAGCGGTGACGCATAACGCGACTTATACGGCGAAGCAACTTTTTTATGTTTCCTTCCACTTTATTAGACATTTTTGGACTGATGCGACTTGTGTGTGACGTATACGATGGCAAATACGGTAATTGTTATTTCAGCGTGCGATGCAGTTTTTTTAAAGACCTGCTGACTGATTGAAGAGGGTTTAAGAAATATGAAGATGTTTAAAGCTTTAAAAAATAACTTATCCTGGCATTTGTATGAACAAAGTGGTTCAAACAAATTAACATCCAAGAGGTATTTTTTTAATAGTTCGACTGCCCTTGAGCGACTTTGGCATGCTGCTTTTCATCTTTTCCATCGGTAAGCTGTGCAAATGCAATCTGTAGTGCTATTGTGTTTTGAAGTATTGAACAGAATGTTTGGAGTTTGATTTTACAGCCAGAAAATGGACCAGACCCGTTCTGTCTGTGCACAAAAGCACGTCTGCTTTTAGTAAAAGTGAAATGAAATAAAAATGTGCAGAAGAGAGGAAACAAGAAACGTCCCTGGCAGAATTCAAAACGAGCGTGACGGCTGTGGTTCGTTTGCAACAAAAGAACATAACTACAATTATGAAATATGAATAATAGCAAATTCATAAATGAAATTAAGGCTTGGGGTGTAATAAAATAAATGCTAAGAAAACTTTCAAGGGTCGAATTAGGAATATACGTGAAAAAATTGGGGGCATCATTTATAAACAATAAGTCAAATATTGCTGAGTTAGAGAAAACAGGGTGGTTCTGCTGTAAAACCAAGAATATATAATAAATTATATATTTAGATGCTTGAATGAAATGAGCATTTCTTGAGATCATTCACGTCCCTCGCCATCTTGCATGGCAACTTTTTAAACCATGATCTTACTTGATTTGACTGCACTCAGAGCATGTGTTGGGGAGTACTCTCAACTACTACCACACACGTTTTCAGCTTAATATTAGTAAGAACAACTAAGTTATAGCATTTTGTTTGTTTGTTTGTTTGTTTGTTTGTTTGGTGTTTAATTAGTTGTGGTTGCCATCAACCATTGATCAGTTGTAGAGACACATCAGATGACTCCAGTGCTGGGAGATATTTTGCTAACAGACAGACATTAGCGCAAAATTTAAACAGAAACATGATTACTTGATGTTAATGCAGTCAGTTTATTTAATTATTTACTGGTATTTATTTTAATTGAAGCATACAGGTAAACAAACCTGCACTCATGCTGGGCAAACTGGTCTATATCATTAATTAAAGATCTGCCTCACCAATAATTTTGGGTGTAGCTATGTTTTCTGTATTTGTATTATTATTATTATTTATTTATTGTAGCAGTATCAGAAACCTCCATGGCCTCTAACCCTGGCTGGTGGTGTTCTCCCACCTCTTCCAGTGACGTATCGGAGATGCCGAAGCTGCTCAGGCCCATGTCAGCCAGCATCTCCTCCAGCTCCCGGAACAGACTGGCGTAGGCTCGATGTTTGAAGCCTTTACTGGGGAGCAGATAGGTCAGCTCCTGCCCGATGGTCTCGATCAGCTTCGCCTCGGGGACGTGATGGTGGATGAGGGTGGTGATGCTGTCTACGTCCCCTGGAGGAAGAAGAACGTACAGCTTTAAGAACAAAGTTTTTTTTTTAATTATTATTTAAGCAGAAAGTGAGACAAGAAGAAAAACAGCTTGAAATAACAACAACAACAAAAAAGAAGCATTTTTCAAGTGCTGAGATAAATGAGTGCATTTGTGCTGGAAAATCTTTGAAGCGTTGCATCTAAAGTAAAATGTCCTCAGGCAGATGAGGAGGCAAAGACTCACGGGTCCGCAGCAACTATTAAATTAATGAGTTTGGATTTTTTTTTATTTTTTATCTTGTTTAAAACTCTAATAAAAAGACACAGTAATAGGAATTCTAACAAGTGCACACTCACATATCCTCACAGGTTTGACTGCAGAGTCAAAATAGAATAGAATAGAATACAATAGAAAACCTTTAAATGGTAAAAATTGATGAGAAGCAAAGATTTTAAAATTTGTGTCGACTAAACGTGTTCCTCTTTCATGTACAGTTTCAAGAAAGCCAAAACTTTTCACTTTGACAAGACTTTTCATACATTTGTTTCTAAAATATGCACATTTTAATATATAATCAGTGTAAAATCAAAAGTCATTTCATTTCATTTACTTTTTTGAGGTCATAGCAGCCACCCTGCTCAGCCATGAGCTTCAGCTTTATGTTTTTTCTCGTTCCACAAGTTTTGTGCTATTTCAACAAATCATAAATCAAAAAGTTCAGCTCTTTCAGGACAATCCTGCTGTGACTTTTGGTTTTGATGCAACTTTAGCTTCTTGAAATATTTAGCCTTTTCTGCAATTTTTTCCTCATAGAAATGAATTGAGCTCATTTTACATCCTTCAAGTCTTTATATCTGTTTACAGCCTTTTACTGCTCCTTGCACATTTTGTTCTGGTTCAGCTTCTTTCAGCTTCCTTCTGCAAATTTTAACATGTTTTCAGCTACTTTCAGTTGTTGTTGTTTTTTTTTTTTTCATGTTTTGTGCTCCTTTCTGGTTCTTTCTGCTAATTACAAAATTTTTGAGCTTCTTCTAACTTCTTTCTGCTCCTTTCAGTTTATTTACACCAGTTTCAGCTTTTTCTGCTATTTCAGCTACTATTTAGCTCTTTTATGCTAATTTAAGCTTTTTTGTATAATTCCACATTTTTTTGCACTCATTTAAACTTTTTTTGGCCTATTTCCACAAAAATGTGCTCACTCCACTTCCTTCTGGTAATTTAAGCTTCTTTCTGCCTTTTTAGCTATTTTTCTGCTGTTTTTTTTTTTTTTCTTTTCTTGGCGAATTTCTACTTTTTTATGCTAATTTCTGCTTCTTTCAGTCTAACGGGGCAAACAAACAAAAAAGAAAAAAGAAAAAAAAAATAACTGGGCAAACATGTAATTTCTGCTTTCTTCTGCTAATTTAAGCTTGTTCTACCTTTTTCCCGCTACCTTTTTAGCATTGTTAGCTAATTTCAGCTGCTTTCAGATAAATTCAAAATTTTTGTGATTATTTCTGCTACTTTCAGTTTAATTAACTTCTTTCTGCTAATTTCAGCTTTTTATGCTCCTTTCAGCTTTTTTTATGCTAGTTTCAGCTTTTTCTGTTATTTCAGCTGCTTTTTAGCTATTTTTGTGCTAATTTTAGCTTTTTCATCTAATTTCACATTTTTGGAACTCTTTTCAGCTCCATCCACATCCTTCTGGTAGTTTAAGCTTTTTTTTTTTTCAGCTACTTTTCAGATTTTTTTAGATAATATCCTAATTTTTGTGCTAATTTTTGCTTATTTAAACCTAATTCAGCAAATATGTGTTCTTTCTGCTTTCTTCTGCAAGCTTAGGCTTGTTCTTTCATTTCAGCTACATTTCAGCGTGTTTTAGCTAATTTCAGCAGTTTTATAGTAAGTTCTTCTGCAATAAGCATTCACACTGCATTTTTGCAGGAATGTTGACTTCTTTTATGGGCCCAGAACTAAACTTTGAGTGTTTGTAAATTAACTGGAAACCCTTTAGTCGCTTGTGCTGGTTTATGTGGACAAAGACTTTCAGTTAAAGGATATAATGTAAACTCAGCAGACGTCCGCCTACCGTCCAGAACTCGGTCCAGCTGCTGGAGCTGGTTCTGAGACTGATCTTTGTATCTGGTGCAGATGGAGCAGGCACAGGAGCAGTCTGAGGCGCAGTCACATTCATTCTGACGGGAACAACAAGAACGTTCTTGGCGTTAAAAACAGTTTGTTTCAACACAAGGTGCAGGAAGGAACTTCTCAGGAGACACGGTCCAGCTTGTGTGTGTCCCAGCCGTCCGCTCACCTCTCTCTTCCTGAGGACCTTTATACGGCGCACGAGCGTTAAATAGAAACCGACGCCGAAACAGTTTTTGAGGAACAGCGGCGAGCCGCAGCAGTACAGCTGTCCTTTGGAGATGATGGCGATGCGGTCGCTCAGCAGGTCGGCCTCGTCCATGTGGTGTGTGGACAGAATCACCGTGCGCCCTGAACAAGATTTTTATTAAGACCACTCGTGTGAGGAAGAAGCTGTAAACACGACTCCAGTTTTCAAAAGTTTCAACTTAAATAAAATCTTTTAAAAGAGCTGTTTTATTCTCCTGCGCTCTCTGTGGAACCAAAATGTGTTTGATTTTGCTGACGAGGTATTTTTACCAGTTCTGTATTTCAGCAGGAGGTCCCAAATGGATCTTCTGGAATACGGATCCACTCCTGAGGTCGGTTCATCCAGAATGACGACCTTTGACCCTCCCACAAACGCCATGGCGACGGAGAGCTTCCTCTGCATACCTCCTGTGATGAGCACGAGACCCGTGTTTAAAAGAGACCCGGATAAGTTCCCTCTTTCCCACAGACGGAGACGAGTGTGTGACCTGAGAGGTTCTGGGCCTCGTCGTCTCTCTTGTGAGGCAGTCCCAGGTCCAGCAGCATGCTCTCGACCTCCGCCTCCGCCTCCTCTCGAGTCCGACCCTTCAGCAGAGAGTAGAACAAGATGTGCTCCTCCACCGTGAGGCTGGGGGATAATGGCAGCACAAATTCAAAGGTTTACAGACGTTTTACAAAGTAAGACAAAAGTGACTGGTCTGATTCCAGACGTTCAAAGCGCTAACGTTTTGCTTTTTGCAGAAGTGCAGACGTCTAACAGCTCAATGTATCTCAGCTAAAAACAGCGTGGAAGTTTATGAAGCATTCACACTATTCTGATCCATTTTGCTTACGAACATTTTTCAGCATCTTTCTTGTTCCATAATTTTTGTATTTCAACAAATCATATCAAAACGTTCAGCTTTTTGAGGAGAAGGGAGTTATAACTTTTGGTTTTGGTGCAACTTTAGCTTTTTGAAATATTTAGCCTTTTCTGCTATTTTTTTTTTTCTCTCAGAAAATAAATTGAGCTCATTTTACATCCTTCAAATCTTTAGATCTGTTTACAACCTTTTAATGCTCCTTTCACATTTTGTTCTATTTCAGCTTCCTTGTGCAACTTTAAACTTATTTTTCAGATACTTTCAGCTATTTCAGCTGCTTTTCAGCTGTTTTGTGCTCCTTTTGGATTATTTCTGCAAACTACAAAATTTTTCTGCTTCTTCCAACTTCTTTTTGCTCCTTTCAGCTTATGTCTGCAAGTTTCAGCTTTTTCTGCTATTTCAGCTATTATTTAGCTGTTTGTATGCTAATGTTAGCTTTTTCAGCCAATTCATTAATTTTTTTACTAATTGCAGCTTTTTTCAGCCTAATTCAGCAAAAATGTGCTCTCTCCACTTCCTTCTGGTAATTTAAGCCTCTTTCTGCCTTTTTTAGCTACTCTACAGATGGTTTGTTTGTTTGGTTGGTTGGTTGTCGTTGTTTTTTTTTTGGCAAATTTAAATTTTTTGCTGATAATTTCCACATTTTTGTGCTTATTTCTAGTATTTATTTATTTATTTTTATCTCTTTTACGTTCTTTTATTCTCGCTGTGTTTTTTTAATTTGCACTGATTTATTGTGTCCTGTTTTTAATCTTGTTTTGTCTTGTGAAGCACCTTGGTCAATGCAAGGCGTTGTTGGAAGGTGCTATAGAAATAAAATTTATTATTATTATTATTATTATTTCTGCTTCTTTCAGCTGAATTGGGCAAACATGTTCTTTATGCTTTCTTCTGGGAATTTAAGCTTGTTCTAATTTTTCAGCTAACTTTTTTGCCTTTTTCAGCTAATTTCAGCTGTTTTCAGATAAATTAAAATATATATTTTTTTGTGATAACATCTGCTACTTTCAGCCTAACTAGCTTCTTTCTTCTAATTTCAGCGTGTTATGCTTCTTTCAGTTTATTTCTGCTAGTTTCAATTATTTAAGCTGCTATTTAGCTGTTTTATGCTATTTATTAGCTTTTTCAGCTAATTCCACATTTCTTGCACTCATTTCAGCTCTTTCCACTTCCTTCTGCTTGTTTAAGCTTCTTTTTGCCTTTTCAGCTACTTTTCAGCAATTTTTGCTAATTTCAGCATTTTTTTTAGCTACCGCAATTTCTTAATTTGTGTACTCATTTCCTTTTATTTACCGTAAACTAAAGTCAGCAAATATGTGTTATTTCTGCTTTCTTCTACTAATTTAAGCTTGTTCTTCCATTTCAGCTAAAATTTAGCACGTTTTTCAGCTAATTTCAGCTGTTTTTCAGCAAGTTCTTCAGCAATGAGCATTCACGCTGCATTTTCTCAGGAAATGAATTTCTCTAGTTTGTTGTTTTTATCGTAGATGTTTAGAACTCACTGGTTGAAGAGAATGTTGTGCTGCGGACACATCCCCATAGACGTGCGGATGATGTCAATGTCAGTTTTAATGTCTCTTCCGTTGATGTAGGCTGTGCCAAATGTGGGGGGGTAGTGACCTGTCAGGATAGACCTGGAAGAAATAAGGTTACAGGTGAAAGCTGACACCCCCACAAGTCTGATCAGAATCAAATAAAGGAAGAATTTGAAAGAGTTTCATGAGAATAAGTTGTTTTCTGTGGTTTGTTCCCGACCGGTGGTCCTGATAAACCTGCAGGATTTGATGAAAGCTGTGCAGGAATGAAATATTGCATCAGCAGTGAAAGAAAATGTCCTAAATTTAACCGTTCAGTGCTTACAGCGTTGTTGTCTTTCCTGCCCCGTTGTGCCCTAAAAAGGACGTGATCTGCCCCTCATAGAAGTTGATGTTGAGGCAGTTCACAGCCGGACGAGAGCTTCTGTCAAACACCTTCACCAGATCCTGAATCTGGACCCCCAAAACCAGGTCCACGGGGTCGGGCTCAAAGAACAACAGGCCTGCAGGAGAAGAGACAAATAAAGAGTTTTATTTCAGTAACTTTCACCTTTAAATGATGTTTTAGATTTAAATTATAATTTCTACAAATAAAAATTTCTCATTGTTTTTTTTTTTCCTCTTTAAAACTGAATCTTATCATCTCAAACAGAAATTGCTAAATTTGTATAAAAATAAACAACTTTTTTTGTTCAACTTTACGAGCTGAATTTTTCCACCTACGTTTTTAAGTTATTTAACTTGAAAAACGAAACAAAACAATGATTCTCATGTGACCTTGACAGCAGCTCCTGGTTTTTATTTTTTATTTTTACTTGAACCTGCAGCAGCAGTCAGCCGGTCCAGTCTTGAAGGATTGTTGTCGGCTGATTCTGCTTCAAACAGCTTTGGTGCTTCGTTACTTTAGAGGTGTGCGCAGTATTCTCATGATGCGCACACACACACACACACACACACACATTTGGAAAGGTGCTCATAATTTAAAAAATAAAGCAGCTCCAGTCTTTTGCATGGCAAGACAGTAAGACAAGCACCCAGCGCATAAATTATCTTTATTTATAGTTGTGCTGTCCTACTTCAGACTTTGTTGTAAAAAGTATTTTTTTTTTTTTAATTGTCTTGGTTCAAATTTAACGTAAACCTTTGAGACACAAAGCGCTGTATAAAAGCTAATCACTGCATATTCCTCCAGTGCCTGTATTAGTTTATCTTTCCACCCACATACGGTATTTTACACATAATTACTTCTTTAAAATATGCAAGTGCTGATTTTTTTATTATTATTATTCCTAAAAATAAAAAAAAAGAACTAAACAGAACCAGCACACTTTAACTTTAACTACCTCACAATGATCTTCAATGTTCTTGTAATAAATCATGTTTTCACCTTTTATTATTCCTGATTAATATTTCCAGCCGTTTATTTCTGTCCTGAGCAGCTGTGTCATTCCCTCTCTGGCCACCAGGTGTCCCCATAGCGTTCCCTACCTGCAGATGGAGTTCTGCTGTGTACTTTGGTCCTCACCCTCTCTTCCAGCAGGATCCTGAGCCTGCTCCTCCTGGTTCGGACTCTCCTCCTGCAGCTTCAGCAGCTCTCGTTCTCGCTCCAGCTGCTCCCTCTTACTTCGGTGTTTGCAGGTTTTCTTGCTGGCAGAGCCGTTGCAGGCGTTCGTCTCTGGCGTAGCGCTGCTCTCAACGTCCAGCTCTTGGTTCTCTGGTTCAGGTTTCTTAGAATCTAGGAGAGAAAAAACGCAAATAAGGTTTTTATGTCTTTTTGGGAATGTCGACAGAACCAGTTCTAATAGGTCACTGTGGGTTAATGTGTACTGAATTAAAATAGGCGGTCTCTTCTGAATGAAAGAACTATTTTTAGGTGATAAATTGCTCCTCTGACAGCTGACGAACCTTGATCAGACCTTTCTGTAACTGAAGGAGTTGGTCTGTGCCAGTATGAAGGCTGGAGTGGGAAGTAGACTGGTCGACCAATGCCATACTGCCCTGCGGAGCAAAGATTTGACTTAATGTTCAGTTTTTAAAATCCAAAATAAATTATTATCATTGGAAACGTTGGCAGCCCAACCTGGGAACACGTTGTCCAGGTACCAGGCCAGGAGCGCGTAGAAGACGGCATCGAACACCATCATGAGGATGGAGGTGAGGAAGGAGTAAGTGTCTTTCTCTAATGGGCTGGTTTGGATGTTGTTCCACTGCAGACCCAAACCCTGTTCCTCATACCGGGACAAGTACTCGGTGCCAAAGCCAAAGGCCACTGGAGACAGTACGCTCTAGGAGGAAGACAGTGTTTGTTTCTGTTGCTCAGTCTAATTCAATATTCATGTACATTCATTGCAGAAACAGAGAAGCTGCATTTAGGTTTTCTAACACTGTTGGTGCACCAGTACCTGTGAGGTGATAGGCAAATGTCCTCAATTGTGTAAAAAATAATAATTTTAAGTGTTTCTAGAGTTTGAGATCTAAAAATTATTGATATCTGATATTTTTTAGGTTCTGAACAATAACAAATATAAAATAACAAAAAATGTGCAATCCTTTACAGAATGCACATGACCTGCCACCTTGTGTGACAAAGTTTTAAGCTCAAATCTTGTGCAATCTGTTGGTGCTTGGACTATGTGTTGAGGAGGACTCTTAACTACTACAATACTAAATTTTAGCTTAATATTTGTATAATTACCGGAGTTGTGGCTGTTTTGTTGTTTGATCATTTTGATTAGCTGTAGCAGCCATCTTGAATCGGATGGACTACAAAAGTTAATAAGTGAAATATATACATTTAGTGATTACTTTCTGATAATTTCAATAAAATCTGACCACTAATTATTGAGATATTTTGCTAACAGACAGGGTTGACCTCAATAGATAGTGCCAAAATGTTGTACTATTTGTTAATGCTATGTTGGAAAAGACTGTCAGCTACTACCACACGAGATTTTGTCTCATTATCTGTAAAATAGATTGAATTACAGCCATTGTTATGATTGCTAAGGTTAATTAGCTGTGGTGGCCATCTTAAACCAGGTTCACTGCAAAAATTAATGAGTATAATGTATATTAATGTAAAAGATGATTTCTGAGACCTTCATTCAAATCTATCCCCTGGCTCATGGAATATTTTGCTAACAGACACAAGCACAAATTACATAATCATTCACCACTGTTCGGACAATAATAAACCCCTAAACGTACTGCTGCCAGTTTGATGTTGTTGGTGATCCGGTCCTGCCAGGTGAAACAAAGGATGTGTGGCAGATAGAGGGTGAAGTAGATGATACCACTGCAGGCCGCTGCCAGGTTGGCCTTGTTGAAGAACACACTCATCAGGAAACACTGCATGATGGTGGCCACGGTGAAGGTCAGCAGGAAGAAGAAGACAAGGAGTGGGTCGCTGTAGTTCAGCACCTTCCCCCCCTGAATAAAAGGACGTAAAAAGGATGTGACTAAACCTGAAAAGATTTGAATTGTTGCTGTTCATTGTTGATAAAAGCTGTTGTATTTCTAATATCTTCCACAAGGGGGAGCTATTACACCTCGCAACACAGGAACCCTCTACAGGGGTGTCCAAACTTTTTCATGTGGGCCAAAACTATCCAGATGAAAGGGCTCGTGGGCCACAAAATCTGAATTTAAGTCTCAACATGAACTACATTTTGGAGAAAGGACAAATTTACTAATTTTGGTGGACAAAGAGTTTTAAAATTTTGTACAACATTAAAACATCATA
>NC_056506.1:42521179-42539133 GCF_014905685.2 Nematolebias whitei
TGTTTGGAAAGTTCATTTTAGTCTGTTCTCAGCAACAAAAGCGTAATTTGAGTTAGTGTCATTTTAAAAGGGGTTGATCAGCCTTTTGGACCATGAACAACCCAAAAGGCTGATCCAAGTTCTGAAAAATCATCCAGCTGTCAGTCGCTACAACAGATTCATAGAAGGTTTGATAAAGTTCTTCAACTCGTATGCAGACGACACCACGTTATATTCATTTAAAAAAGTCCAGTTTCCCTCTTGATTATTTCATCAACTGCAATATTTAACCAAGTTTCATAAATCATTATACAAAAGTTTCGTTTCTGGTAGAAATCAGTGAAGGTTTTTGGTGCTTTGTACCATGAAGTAAAAATAAAAAGATTATAGCCAAAAGTTTGTGTTTTGCTTCATATTGCTCATTTTGAGAAGATTGTTTTTCACCTGTTTTGTTGTTAAACCTAAACATTAAATTTAAAAAAATTACCAACTAGTTTGCAGAAAGTTTGCATCGACCTCTTAAGCCTGCTGACCAAAATGATGCCATTCTCAAACTGCAGCTGTGGGCCGCACAGAATCACTCCAAGGGCCGTAAATGGCCCCCGGGCCGTACTTTGGACACCCTTGCTCTAAACCAAAACTCAACTCGATCTTCACGTTTTCCTTCTTCTTTGCCTGTTCTCCTCACCATTATGATAGCGGTCAGCAGAGCCGTGCTCGCAGTCATCACGATGAAGCTGTCGATGAACCAGGTGCACCAAATGACCCCGCTGTCGACCCCCATGGCTTTGAGGGTCTCTTTGAGGCGCAGCTCCTTTTCCAGCACGATGCTCTTCACCGTCATGGACACGGAGTAGATCCAGGCCAGCACCATGAACATGGGGAAGCAGCGGTTCAGCGTGATCATAAAGCTGCAGGAAAACAGGAGAATGTTTTGGAGGGAGATCTTAATTCAACTTGAACAGTTTCACACATGGAGCTGGAGTGAAGCTAAACTGGTCACTGGAATCACAACAAGCTGCTCTCCGGTGGGATCTGACCTGCTGAGAAACCAGTTAGTCCTTCAATCACGTCCACTGTGGAAAAGATTACACACAAACACAAATAGCACACTAAGATACAGTAGTTAAAAACACATTAGAATAAAAAGAAACTGTGGCACAAATGCTCTTTACTGCGCGCACGTCTACTTCCAGTTGACCTTTACTCACCAGGGGTCAGACACAAAACAGCAAAGTTAAAATCTTGTTTTTTTTTTTAAATCTCCTTCCATACCAGAGTTTTTAGAATGAGTCATCTTATGTTGAGAAGTGATGGATTCTGTAGTTTGCTTTAATCCCAATAAATTAACTACTTGTACTGCAGTATCCGTCCTATAAGTCGCATCAGTCCAAAACTGTCTAATAATTTGGAAAAATCCATGAATAAGTTGCTTCGCCGTATACGTCGCATCTATTACGCGTCACCGCTGACAACCTGAAAACCTGGACCGGTGTTGTGCTAAAAAACGACTGACTGTCAAACGGCGACCGCGGGAGCGTGCACAGGAGGACTTTAACAAGAATTTAACAAGATTAACACTTAAAAACAATTATTTGTTTGCTCAAAATTATATCGAAGGTGTGTCTCAGTTTAACTTTGACTTAATAAATGCACTTTGACGGTCAAATCAGCTGCATTTTAAAAGTATTCGCTGCCTCGGTGCTCTGGGAGCGCGCGGAGGGAGGACATCGGGAAGGAGGAACGCTGCACACTTCTTCAAAATTTAACAAGATAAGCACCTAAAAACAATTATTTGTTTGCTTGACTTTATAGTAAAAGGTGTGTCTCAGTTGAACTTTTACTTAATAAATGCACTTCAATGGTCAAATCAACTGCATTTAGCCAGGGCGGCGCAGTGAAATGAAGCTGATTTGACGGTTGCTCCAGGTGAGCTGGACGAAGGTGGCTTTATGGCAAGCCGATTGTGTTATTCATAGCCACTTACATGACACAACAGCATGCCATTCTACTCAAGTGCCATCTAGTGGCTGAAAACGGTAGTGTTCAATATTTTCAGTCAGAATGAATGAAAACGGTCATATCTCAGCCCAATACTGGTTTATAAATATGAGGGAAAAACATAAATAAGTCGCTTTGGCGTATAAGTCGCAGGGCATGCAAATTAGGCAAAAAACTGTGACTAATAAGCCGGACAATACAGTGCCGTAGTCTGCTTTTTACAAAGGGACAACGGAGCTGGAGTTGCCATGCTGGACCTCCTACAAAAATCAGTCCTTCTCCATGAACCAGATAGTTTAAGTTCCCCTAGCTGTTTAGGATTAGTAGAACCTTATAAATACAAAGACCAGCAAATAGGAATTAAATGTATAAATACATTTAAATTAAAAATAAACCTAAAATGTAGTCCCTCTGAATAAGGACAACTGGTCTAAAACCAGTGCCCTTAACGTGAGGTTACAAGGTCTCAGGAGGTTATTGGACTGATTTTCATTTATTTATTTTCTTCTTTCGGCTGCTCCCTTCTTCAGGGGTCGACACAGCGAACTAAGTCACACGAAGACTTGGCAATTGTCTTTACGCCGGATGTCCTTCCTGACGCAACCACAGACCACTGAGCTACCACAGCCCTCTGTGTGGAGCAGAGGGCTGTCATCTAGGGTGCCTGGGGGAGCAGATGGTGGGGGTTAAGGGCCTTGCTCAAGGGTCCAGAGTGGGGCTATTGAGGGTGGAGGAAGGTGTGGGTGTTTTAACTTTCCCACCCACATTTTGATGTCGGTACGGGGAGTCGAACCGGTGACCTTCCGATCACAGGACCACCTTCTCTAGCCTCGGTGCCACCACTCCCCCATAAAGAGTTTTACCTGATTTTTTTATATATATAAATATAATTTTAGGAGAGAACAAACATCAATATATTGAGTAGTGAAAGTGCTTTTCTCAATAAGTAATAAAATAATAAATAAATAAAGTGGGCCTGTGTAAATCAGAAGGTGATTCCCTAAGTATTGATGTATTTATCAAATCATCTACATAAAACAACACAATAAATCTCCTTTCTGCTCTGGCTTTTGGTTTCCAGTGACCCCCACAAGGCCACCCCATTCAAAAATTTCAGCAGGCACCACTATGGATAGTAGAAGAGGACGGTAATAAAGTCCTGATATTGTATTGTTATGTATTTCTGTTTTCTGAGCCTCTTATTGTTTATGGATGACTGCCTCAGATATTGCTACAACTAAGAATAGATGTGCATCAGTCCAAAACTGCAGCGTGCAACTACACCTTTAAACTTCATTTATGGACTTTTTTATTTAAATATGGACAATCTTGCCAAATTACTCAAATCCGAAAGGGACAATAGAAAAAACAAGTGGCTGTATTTAAAATGAGAAACCCAGCCTTCTTCCTGTCGTGTTTCCTGTTGGTTCGTTTGTTCAGCTGCGTCACTAAAGATTATCATTCCACGCCGTCTTATCTACCGTATTTTTCAGACCATAAGGTGCACTTAAAATCCTTTAATTTTCTCAAAAATCGACAGTGAGCCTTATAATCCGATGCGCCTTATAGTCCAAAAAATACAGTGCTGTAAATAAAGATTAATTAAAGGAGCTCACAGGGTTCTTTCACATTAAAACCAGTTTGAATCCGTGAACTCACAGGTCATCCACATAACAAGGATATGGCATCTGCTGGACGTAGACCCCGAGAGGCCGATCGTTGCTCGTGTGAAGCTTAATGATCCCGTGATCGATCATGTCCTGCAGGTACGCAAAACCGCCCCAGATGTACCTCTGGTCCTCCACGGGATCCGCTCTGGGACCAGGATCCCAGTACCTGAAATAGAAAAAAAGAAAGTGAACGATAAAAGTGATGGGATCTGTTAGAAATTGTGTTCTTTAAAACAAAAACATATTTTAATCAGATTTAAATTTTACCAAAAAAGTTAACGTAAGCCTTTTTTTGTGTCTTAGTTTGTTGTTGTTTAAAACAATCCCGACCTTGAACTGTTGAAATAAAAAATAAAATAATCGTCCTGAATCCAAAGACTGTTAAGCCACATGTTTGTACGCTGCCTTTACTTAAGCGGATAAGTTTGAGTCAGAGCTTGTTACAATCTGATTATTGTGTTGTACAGAAGCAGGACTCCCACTGCGGCCATTACTGCCCGCTGCTCTGCTGTAAGCAGCCGAGAGCACCTGAACACACCATAAAAAAACATCTACTCAGAAATTAGACATCAAAGAAAAAAATGCATGAAAGTGATGCTGATGAGAGGATTAAAAGTAAAGGTAACGAGAGAAATTGCATTTCCTGTGAAAATGCAGTGTAGATGCTGATTGCTGAAGAACTTGCTGAAAAACGGCTAAAATTAACTAAAAACAGCTGAAATGTAGCTGAAATGGAAGAACAAGCCTAAGTTAGCAGAATAATGAGAAAGAGTACATATATATTTTTAATTAGGTTTAAAAAAGCAGAAATGAGCACAAAAATAGCTGAAAAGTAGCAGAAAGAAGCTTAAACTAACAGAAGGAAGTAGAAGGAGCTGAAATTAGCTACAAAATGTGGAATTAACTGAAAAAGCTAATTTTTTTTAGCACAAATAAATAAAAAGTAGGTGAAATTGCAGAAAAAGCTGAAAGGAGCACAACAAGTTGAAATTAGCATAAATAAGTTAATTAGGCTCAAGTAGCAGAAATTACCATGAAAAACTTGAATTTATCCGAAAACAGCTGAAATAGAAAGAGTGTCGGCTCTTACTGACCTGTCTTTGATCTTGTTAGTCCGCTCCACTGCATCGATGTCCATCCTGATCTTGTACTTGACATGCGGGGGGACACTCGCGGTCCAGGGATACATGTCCTCGAAGACCACGCCGGCCCAAAACTTGTTCTCCTCCAGCAAGTGCAAGGCCTGATGGATCATCTGGGCCTCGTCCGTGTAAGCCACAAACTTATCCAGACTGATGCACTGCGAACACACACGGAGGGCACGAAGATGAGGATCTGGCAGCTTCGCTTTGGAAACAGGCTGATTTTCTTGATGTTTAATGCCCTTTAGCTTTACAAAGAAATGATAGCCGTAATGAGATTTTTGCCCTTGTAATCTACAGCGATGACTCTAGAATGAAGCAATCAGCAGACGTTCATCTAATCATCACAGCTTTCAGTCGTTGCCGTTCAAAAAAATCATTTAAGTTGTTTTCAAAAGCCAACACATTTAGAGGATTTTTATTTTTATTTCGCTCGGATGCAGATCTGTTAAGGCAAGGACAGCACAGAAATCGTGGCTAATTACCGACACCGCCCGATGTTTTTCTGCAGAGCAGAATGTATCCTTTCACTTCTTTCAGCAGTCACCTCATCAATAACCAGTGACCCAGTTTCAGTGGCAGCTATACTCCAGGTTTAACAGATGAAGTGCTATATGTTCTCCTTTCCAACATCCTGCTTGGGTGTTTCTTCCAGCACTTGTCAAAGATAATATTCATTTCTCTAAAAAATCCAGCAAAGCTTGACTGTAAGGCAGAGCATGATTTTATTTATTTATTTTGGTTTTGGGGTAAACTGTGTTAAAATCCTATTTTTTTTCCTGTCACATTAAGAAAAGTACTAGAATAAACAAATGTACAGAATTTTTTTCTTCATCAACCCAAACATTTTGCTAATTTTGTGTGTGCTTCTGATGACTGGACTCTTCAGAACGTCCATACATCATCTTTACACGCCTCTTCCTTTTCAGGTCATAGTGGTCACTGGTGCCCACATCCAGCAATCACTGTGCAAGAGGTGGGGACACCCTGGACAGGTCTCCAGTCCATCACAGGGACACATAGAGACAAACGAGACAAACAACCAGTCACTCTCGCACTCACACCTAGAGACAATTTGAGTTACCAATCAGTCTAACATGCATGTTTTTGGTCTGTGGGAGGAAACTGAGGTACCTGGAGAAAACCCACGCATGCACGGAGAGAACATGCAAACTCTACCCAGAAAGATCTGGGATTCGATCCAGCAACCTTCTCACTGAGAGGTGACATCTCTAACAACTTTGCCACCGTACCGGCTCTTCAAGTCAAGTCAACTTTATGTATAAAGCACATTTAAAATGGAAGCTGTTATCAAAGTGTTTAATACCAATAATAGCACGAGTGAGAGTAAAATTCATGGAAAATAAGATGCAGGAAGAGAGCCACCTGCATCATGAAGGACCCCACTCACCCAGCACGCACACTTTTTGCCCCGCTCCCCTCATGCAGAAGGTTGAGGAGTATTAAGTGCAGAACCACTAAGCTGAGGAACAGCTTCTACCCTGAAGCTGTTAGACTCATGAATATCTAGTCAGGATTATCACTGAGAAAAGTACTGTGAAAAAAAATCACTGTAATGCCACTTAGTTGTTGAAATGTGCTGCTGACTATCCATGATGCTGATTTATTTCATGTTGCTGTGTTGATCCATCCTCATCTGCTCACACAGACTCATGTTCATGCTGCTGTTGTTTGGCACATTGTTTTGTACTATTAGCGCTTAGTATATTCTTAGTTTAGTGTATTTTTTTAGTTTTTAGTCTCAGATCGTACTACTGTTTTTCTTTACAATTTGTATTTTTGTTGGATGTAAGTGGGACCCTGTGTACATAGTTTCATTCCACCTAATGTACGTTGTACCACAAGTGATGTGAATGACAATAAAGAACCTTGAAACCTTGAAATAATAACACACACTGATGATAATACTGAAAAATTAATTAAAAGTATTAATAACATAAGAACACACACAAACATCAGTACTATGCTCTTCCGGTTCTTTTTTTCTTGATTATTTATCAGGAAATAAAGAAGAAAATGCCATTTTAGGCAGCCTGTAAAGTTTCTAAGTTCTGGTAACAGCTTTGTTCTTGTTTTATATCACATGAAGATTAATGTTGTTGTTCTTTCTTAGTCTTTAGTATACCACACAGCTTTTCATTATTAAAAAAATATCAGCCTCTGTAGTTTCAGCTGTTCGGTCGTGCTTCATCAGGTCTTTGTGATCATCTTCTGGCAAAGGACAAGCAGTAATAATGTTTTTGCCTGAGTCCAGCAGATGAACGTCTCCTTCACATTGTGCATCACGCCAACAGCTATAGCTCCGCCCCTTCTCAACATGACACGAGCTTCAATCTTAAACATGAAAGGGTGTGGGTCATATGCGTTCCATTAAAGAACGCTAATCCTTTTTGCTGAGCTGTGTGTTTACATCTAATCCAGATTGTGCTGTGCTTAGTTTCACTGAATTTCATGTCTGTGCGATGCTTCTTTACTCATTTTCTCTTATAAACTTATTTGTTTCCCCACCTCCACCTGTAGCCCCTAGACCAGAAGTGGGCAACATTTTTTCCAAAGGGCCACATCAAGATGTTTAAAACAATCAAAGAGACACATAGAGAATTGGAAAATAAATTTTCTTAATGACAGATAATCTAGACGAACTTTTTCTTATTGTAGCATAGTTAGCACGCTTTATAAAACAAGTCTTTCCAAAATCCTTTAGGAATATAAGACATATTCTGTAAACTGGCTCTTGAGACAATATATTACACGTTACTTGTATACCTGGATTATTGAGCATGGACTTTGTTATATTACACGTTAGCTGAACATGTTATACATGTTGGCAGAAATAATCAAAACAAACTTACATACAGTAGTCCCTCACTACTTCACGGTTCATTTATCGTGTACTCACTCTATCGCGGTTTTTCAAACTAAGATTGGACATGACACACATTTGGCTGATTGATGGACGAGCCGCAAGATCAGCATGAAATTTTTATTTAAAATAAATTATTTTAAATTATTTAGCACCTGCTGCACATTTGTGCAGCCCACGCTGCAGGATAAACTTCCTGCTGCAGCTGATCAGCTGTCCTCCGTGCAGAGCGGAGAAGAGGGCGTGGCCAAGAACGCTTGCAAGTGGCAAAGAGCAGAGGAGGCAGGAAGCTGAAATCATGACATGCTGTGCTCTTTTAGAGCGTTTAGAAACATTGTTCAGAATATTGCAAAAATGTGGGAAGGGTTTAAAACGCCTTAATATATACCTGTATATATATATATATATATATATATATTTCCCACTTTGCGGTTTTTCACTTATTGCGAGTCTTCAGGGTACGGATCCCCCACGATAAACGAGGGACAACTGTATTTATGTTTCTAAGTCTTTAAGGTTCAGTCTACTGGTAGTTCTGGAAATACAATGACTTAAAAATGTTTTTTTGTTGTTTTTTTTTTGCGTAAAATGTTTAATTTAAATTTCCTTAAGTCTCATGGATAAATTGCAGACTTTTTTTTTAATCAATCTTTATTTAAAAGTTGTTGTTTTTTTAGCTAAGGATATTGGCGGCCTGATGGAGATTGTCCATGGGCCACTTTTGGCCCTCGGGCCTTAAGTTGCTCTTGTCTGCCTTAGACTCTGGTCGTCCTCAGCAGTAGAAATAAAACTAACTCTGTACGACAACCTGAGCTGAGAATTAAAGCTCTGCAAACAACATTGTGTGTTTTCCACAAGGCAAAAGTAAAAATGAGCCACGTTAATTAGAGACAAAAACAAACCTGGTTAATATTATTGATCAAGCCCCATAGAGTGCATGCAACCCTCACACCATGTCATCTATGAAACACACAGTGGGATCCCATCATGCACACACACGTGCAGCTCTTCACGCTCCTGTCGTCACCGTGTCTGATGCTTCCCTTCATATTACTGTACTAAACACTGAGCATCCTCACACAGAGCCCAAAACATGCATTCACAAAACAATCATGCTCACTCAAAGACGGGCTGAGGAGGAAGAGCCTGGATGACACTCGTGTTGGAGGAGGTGTTCAGTGTGAGGAGCAGCAGAACCCCCCCCCAGACAGAGTGAGAGGACCGGCTGCTAACTGCAGGCCCAACAGGCTGACAGCCAGCTCTAATTGGTTAAACTGATTGGGTTTATTTCCAAGAACCTGAAGGATCCTGGAGCTGAACTTGACAACAAAGACAGAGATTCCTGCAATGATGGGGTGCTTTTCAAAATCTCAATCTCTCCCCACCCCCCCACCCCCACCCCCATTTAAACGAGTCCTGAGAGGAGAAAAGGAAGTGAGAGCAATTTGTCCCCTTTTTAGTGCACTAGTCTGTTTCAGTGGCAAGTTGTACTCCGAACCAGCTCTGAGCTCAAGAGGAGGGTGACTCATTCCCACCTACTCTCTACTTTATCACCGGCTCCACAAAGGAGGCGAGGGAGTGGGGGGTGACAGCGCACTTGTTCTCCCCACCTTTCAACCTGACGGACGAGAGAGAAGCGATAAAGCTGTGCTGAGTGGTTTCATGTGTCTCAAAAGGCCGAGCTGCAATCTGCAGGGCGCAGCCCTGGCTGACTGACTCTGCTGTCTCTACAAAGAACAGTGTTGATTTAAGCACTGCGGGAGGGTGGGGGTTGGGGGGTTGTCAGAGGAGACGGGTTCCTTACCTCTCCATATTGGTTGAATATGCGTACAATCTGGTCAGTGATGTTAAAAATATTCCTCCAGTCAAAGTTTGCTGTTCCCGCCTCCCTCCTGTCTTCTGGTCCGTTGTGCAGAAAGTTCAGGATGTCTTTGGTGCTGAAGCTCGTTTCATCCAGACTGTTGTCCATGAAATGCAGCACTGTTGGGTTCCGCAGCGTATCCTGCAAAGACATACTGTAACATTATCATTTTTTTAATGATTAGAAGAAAAAGTACCATTGATTTTTTTTATTTTAGCAAAAATAATTAGATGAACAATAAAGTTTTAAAATATCAAGTTTTACCAGCAATAAGCTCAGAAGGAGGATGCATTTAGACCCAAAACCCAAAATAGCTGCACTAAACTTGAATTTATAAAGTTGTTTTCTTTTTTCTTTCCTAAGAAACAAGGCTGTGGGAACAGGGGGGGCTGAGGGTGCTACAGCACCCCACTGTGCATGACAAGAAATCAAATGTCAAAACTAAAGAAATAGAAGACTGAATGAAGAAGTAAATTCAGTAAGTTAAAAAATACATCTCTCCTAATGTTATGTAAGTTTATAAACTTCATCCATCCATCCATCCATTTTCTTTACCCGCTTATTCCATTTTGGGTCACGGGGGTCGCTGGTGCCCATGTCCAGCAATCACTGTGCGAGGGGCGGGGTACACCCTGGACGGGTCGCAAGTCCATCACAGGGACACATAGAGACAAACGAGACAAACAACCATTCACTTTCTCACTCACACCTAGGGACAATTTAGAGTCACCAATCAGCCTAACATGCATGTTTTTGGTCTGTGGGAGGAAACCGGAGTACCCGGAGAAAACCCACGCATGCACGGAGAGAACATGCAAACTCCACCCAGAAAGGCCCCTGGACCGGGGTTTGAACCAAGGACCTGCTCGCTGAGAGGCAGCAGCTCTACCAGTTGCGCCACCGTGCTGCCAGTTTATAAACTCATTTTTGTTTTTTTGTTTTTTTCTTCTTTCGGCTGCTCCCTTCTTCAGGGGTCGCCACAGCGAACTAACACGAGGACTTGGCTGCTCTTCCTGACACAACCACAGACCACCAAGCTACCACAGCCCTCTGTGTGGAGCAGAGAGCTGCCATCTAGGGCACCCTGGGGAGCAGATGGTGGGGGGTATGGGCTTTGCTCAAGGGCATAGAGTGGGGCAAATGAGTGTGGAGGCTGGTGTGGGTGCTTTACCTTTCCCACCCACATTTTGATGTTGTCGGTACAGGGAGTTGAACCAGCGGCCTTCCAATCACAAGCCCACCTTCTCTAACCTCTGCACCACCACTCCCACATAATTTTACTTTTATGATAATAGTAAACAATAAGGTAAAATAAGTTCACGTTTGGTTCCATCACTGTTTGGGGGGGTACAACTTTTTTCACAGCACTCCCTTCACATTCCCGTGGCCATGAAATCTTGTTTTCTTTTTTTAATACTGTTTGCTGTGGAACTGTTGGTGTTCTGTGCAGTGTTCGCACCCTGATCATGTTCATCTGAACGCTGCTGTGGAAGAAAGCCCAGAGCTGGGGTCCCACCTCCTCCCAGGCCTTGGCCATGTTCTGCAGCCTCTCGAGCTCCTCAAACGTGGTGTTGGCCTGGAGGCAAACAAACACACGTCCTGTGAAACAAATATTTTAAATGGTACAACAGAGTAGCTACATCAATATAAAGTGCTGTGCTAATAATGGTAATGGGTCACATGCAGAGACAAAGTGCACCATTCGAAAGCAATTTCTAGTGGAACATTTAGCATTAAAAAAATGACTTACTTGACCGTCTCTAACCAATTTATTCAGATTTTTCTTTTAAACGACACTAATTAAACATTTCTAAGCATTTTAGTTTATTCTGCTTTGTGTGCCAAATGTTTAAAATTAATTTCTTGTGCAACTTGTAACTTGCACTGCAATACATTTTAGCTCAATATTTGTCAAAGTGACTGAGTTGAGGCCATGTTTTTGTGTTTGTTGGGCCTGAATAACAGTGGCAGACATGTTGAATCAAAACTCAATGATCGCTTTTTGAAAGTTCAATTAAAATCTGTCCAATGGGTTTAATGAGATATTTTACTAACAGACGGAACTGACTCCAGCCAATGAATGCATTGCTGTAAGAAGAAACTTTGCAGCTTAAAATCAATGCAACATTAAGACCATTCACTTGGACTTTTATCAGATGTGATCCTGGTAGCACGTCAGTTTATTCTATATAACGTGTGAAATGTAATTTTATTTAAATAACATATCAAGAGTCACATAAGCTCTGTAGGCTTTAAGTCTCATTACAGCAGCTCCACTCGAAAATGAAACGTGTTACGTGTAAAAAAGCACATTTCACCTGACACATCTGTTCGCCCACACATTTAATTTATTGCTCAATCCCTCCCTCTTCCCTCTCCTCAGCCCATAGACCTTCAACCCCCATCTCTTTGCTCTCCTTTACGCCTGGAGTCAGCTCGTTTCACGGAGGGGTGGAGGTTTGAGCTCATATACGCTGTGCCTTGTAAAGAAAATAATAATAGTGGAGAAAGTGAGAGGTGAAGGCTGGAGGTGGGGGCTATTACATTCTTTAATATCTTGCGGACGGCCGGGGAGTCGGGCGTGTACAGGATCTTTCCCATCAGCAGGGGTTTGACTGAATTCCACACGATCTTTGTGACGGGGTTGGACTCCAGGGTCTGCATCAGGGAGTTGCAAAAGGGAGCTGAGGGTTGAGGGAAAAAACAAAAACAATAAAAGCTCAATAAAGCAGAATGTAGAAAGAATTAGAGATAATTAGTTATCATGATGGTTCCAAAACCCACTGCCAACGAGACCATGCATGCTGCAAAATAAATACACTTGATTAAACTAATAAGGAAACAATAAGGTAAATAAAAAGTAATGCATTTGTATTTTACATGTAGAGAACTTTAAACTTGATCAGCATTAAAATCTGCAAAACAATTTGTAGAAATAGAAGCTACCTAAATGTATATCTGTTCTCTAGGAGTGACATAAAAATACAAGTTGAAAACATGCCAGAAAAACTGCACATGGAGATTAGCGATGGTTATTATTAATTGACGTAAAATTAATTAACTGTCCTTCCCAGTATAAGTGACAGGAGCGTTTTAAAGTCGATGTTTAATTGCAGACCTTTCTTATCTCTTCTTGCTCTTGACAGCTGTGGAACTCTGAGTGGAAGAAATGCAGCTACTTAATTGATCTGGCAGCAGTACAGTAGTCCCTCGCTACTTCGCGGTTCGACTTTCACGGTTTTTCAAAAATTGAACACGAGAAAAACAATTGTGATTGTCATGACATGATTGTCAACTTTAATATTACTCACGTGATTTGGACAGTACTGGATACTGTACAGTAAAAAGTTAACGAAAAAATAAAATACCTCCGACAGGTGGCACCATTTTGTAGTTTTCCTTCAATAAGCCTATACTGTATCACCACTCATAAAGACTATATTTCCCAGAAGCCAACAGGGCCCCGCCCAGAAGCCCTGTTGCCTTCTGCTGAAATACGTAGAGGGAACGTTTTGATCTGATCAGAAAAAGTTCAATCCTTTACATTGACTTCGGCACCCAGTGGATTCAGAGAACCACATGGAACCCACTGGGAACCGGACCAGAACCAGACCTCCAGATCCATTGGCGAATCCGAGAGCTGATAGTCGGCCCAGGACTTCTGAGCAGGGGCACGCTGCTCAGAAGTCCTGGCTCCTTTCTGGAGCCCACAATGACTTTTTTCATCTCTTTATTGGATCACCCAATTGGACTACCGGGTTTCTAAAGCCTTAAAATATATATAAATACTAAAATAAATATAACGTCGCTACTTCGTAAATTTTCACTTATTGTGGGGTGGTACGGAACGTAACCCCCGCAATAAATGAGGGACTACTACACCTGCTTACAAAAGCTGTTTCAAAGACTGTATTCTCCATTGAAACATTTGAGTCAAAACGGATAAGAAGGTCTTTAAAGTGCTCAGAAACAAGTGCAAACATGGTTATCATCATATATAACTGTGATGTGATGTAGTTTGAATTATTATCCGTCTGTTTATGAAATGTTATCAGTTCAGCGCAGGAGTTCAGGACTTCACTTACTGGCAGTGTCATCGTAGACGTAGTCGTGACTCTTGCTGCCGTTGACCCCCAGAAACACCTTATAGTTGTTGTCTTCATACCAGTTGAAGGACAGGACCCTGGAGCCCCCTCCCTCTGGGTACCCACAGAAGAGGTGCGACACACTGGACATCAGCTGGGTGAAGGAGGAAGGACCTCCAGCTCGGAACAGAGAGGACACCTCCTTGAGGAGCTCCTGAGAGCTCTCCTGTTTCATCAGCTGTCCGAGACATAAGAACGTTCATCTGGTTGTTGGATGTTCGCTTGCTTTCTGACAGTGTGAATGCTAACATGTGGGGAACCTTTAGCTACCCTTCTGCAACTTTTAGCTTTTAGCTAGCCTTTTGATACTTTTTAACAAAAAAGTTTCTACTTTCAGAATTAAGTTGGTACTTTGTTATTTTACCGACCTTTTTTATTCTTTTCTTTTTACCACTTTTAGCATATAGTTAACCTTTTGCCACTTTCAGCTTGCCTTTTGCTTCTTTGACTGGCTTGTGTGAATGCTGATAAATGTGACGTTTTCATTTAGCCTTTTAGCAATTTTAGCTTTGACCTCATGCTCTGCATTCAGCACAGAACTTTTAACCTTTAGCTTGCCTTTAGCTAGCTTTTTAGTTTAGCGAGCACTGTGATACTTTTAGCTAGCTTTTAGCAATTTTGAGCTTTTACCTATCCTTTTATTATTTTTAGCTACCTTTTTATTACTTTTAATTTAGTCTTTAGATACTTTTAGTTTTTAGCTAAATGTTTGCCTCTTTTAGCTAGTGTTTTGCAAGTTTTAACTTTAAGCTATTTTTTTTTCTAATGTTTTTCTTTATTCAGCTTTACCGATCCTGAACTTTTGATCTAGCCTTTGGCTACCTTTAGTTTTTAGTTAATCAATTGCTTCTTTTAACTAGCTTTTGCTGTTTCTAACTTTGAGCTAGTGTTGCGTTACTTTTACCCAGACTTTTACTACTTTTGTCTTTTAGGTATTATTTTCTTCTTTTAGCTTTATGCTATTCTTGTTTCGTAGCTTTAGTAACCCAATTCAAGTAGTCCTTCAGCAGTCATACTGCGTTTTCACAAAAAACGTTTTTTCACTAGTTAATTTGAAGACTATAATAAATCCACTTTAATGCTTTGTGTTACATACTTTGTGATTTCCACTTTTGAGTTTAAGCTTTAATATTCACACATTGATAATTGAACTAATAGCTGTGAACGTGTCGTATGTGTTTTTGATACTTTTGGACTGTCCCAGCATGTGAAAGAGCCCACTCATAACAAAGTTCACATACTATGGTCATCTCTAAAAATCTCAGTATTTCCAATGCCAAAGTTTTTGATTGTGCCTTATCAGGTCATTTTAGTGTTTTCTTTGACATGACTGCCAACATCAATACTCTCAATCATATACTGTCAAAAAACAATACTGTATATCAATAAATTTGTCATGTATTGTTTTCTCAGGAAATGTCTCTGCTACCCTCTCATTCTCTGTTAATGTCAGCTCAAACTCTACTAGATAATTTTATTTCTAAAATAACAAGTGCATTTGATGGCATTGTTCCAGTTATAATTAAAAAGTTTCTTGAAAAACTGAAGGCAGCGTGGAGGAGTGTCCCACAGGTCATACTACAAAAGAGAATGTGTCGAGTAGCTGAGCGTAACTGGAGGAAGAATAAAACTCTAAATTCATTATGAATTGTAGAAAAAGTGTCAGCAAAATTACAATTTAGAGACTAAAAAACGAAAGGCAGTTATTTCTATCTCACATCATTAAATCAAAGAAAAACCCACACACATTGTTCACTACTATGGATAAACTCACCAATAGACAAATATACTCCACAAATTAAATTCTATAAAATGTTGCAATGACTGATTTTACCGCATTTGACACAGATGGCCATAATATATTAATTTACAGACTTGAACATTGGTTTGATTTTCCTGGCACAATTAAATCCTATCTTCAAGTCAGAAATAATTTTGTATCAATCTGCAGTAGAACCTCAGAGAATTTTCTACTATCATGTGGTGTGCCACAAGGGTCAATTCTTGGACCTCTTTTATTCAATCAATTTATTCCCATCAACCGAAGCCTTACAATTCTGTGGCCTCATACCACATGTATGCAGACGACACTCAGATATATATCAGTGTGTCATCGAATAATAGTTGCACAAAAACACACTGGGAATTGCATCTAACAATAAGTAAGGATATATATTCACCATTCTGTCTAAAATTTAATAAAGCTTGTCCTCCAAGCAGCCTACAACAGCTGTGGTCAATAGTGTTGCTAAGTAAAAGCAAGCATTTTCCATCCTTCCGCTCATCCAACAGCATAAATAAATGCCGGGTATTCGAGGGGAGTCTAAACAATTAGTTTTAAGCTGTTTGACATTTATCAGGTAATTACATACAAAGTAGGGATATTTACATCCTTTGCATCAATTCATGCCCTGCGAATTTCAGAACGTAAACGATCACATGGAAACAATAGTTTGAAAGATAAGCAAACATGTCGGACAGACGCCTGTCCTCACATGATGAGGACAGGCGCAGGGTGGGCTAAATATCCTCCTATTGACTGGACAAAAATAGCTTCATGTGAGTGAATTTCTCTCCAGCATCATTTCCTCGTTATGGAAAGGAGGACACCCTAAATATCTGCTGCTGCTGAAAGGAAAACATTCATCCAGATATTCAGGATATCAAAAACTGGTGAGATTAAATTTTCACACAGACATAAACTAGAGTTTTTCCAGGTATGATTACATTTCTTCATCCAGATCGGCAGCCATATGAAACCAGATTTAGTCATGAAATGACTAAAACCTCTTCAAAATACATTTTCCAAGTAAATGTGCTCTTGAATGCTCAAACAAGTTGCAACACAGTCCTAATTTCAGCCTCACTCGCTCACTCTTTCTTCATTTTTCTAACTTACACACGCACTCATACCTACACGGTGTGCTGAAAAGAAGGAGAGGTGGGTATAATGAGAATGCTTGACTCGCCATTCTGTCACCAGTGACACAAAAGGTCCCACCTACAGGATGTGTCACCTCAAAGGAATGTCCCCTTTTCCTCTCGTCTTTCTCCCTCTAAAGGCCTCCCACCCATCTCTTTCTTTCTGTCACCCCCGGCCAAAGTGTCAATGGGATACACTCCCCCTCCCAACCCCCCAGGGACACACAGCGAACGTGCTGAAGTGCACATCTCTTTACAGGTGTGCAAAGCCCTCATCAGCAGCTCCTCTCATCTTCAAGTTTTCAAAGATTCCAGCAGATTTTGTTCTAATCAAGTCTTTGCTGAAAGATGACATTCCTGGTTGTGTTTTTTAAATGCAGGCATTTAGAGAAACATGCAGTAAAGCCTGATCCAGAAGAGGAAAGTCCTGCAGAAAGGTTACTACAACAGTAGCTGCAACTTATACGTATTTTGTCGTACAATAAAAGGATGTGAAAATATAATTTTTAAACATGCATCAATAAAAAAAGAGAATAATCTTTCAAAATGTTTCCCTCTTGTTCAGTTTTTTTTAATCTTCTTGTCTGCTTTAGTTGTAAATTATTTTGCATTATTTAGTTTTACTCTACTTAGATGAATGGCTCAGAGCGTTTGAAGTGGGCAGTATCTTACCTGCTGCAGATGGCACTTTGACCGTCTCAATTTGGAGGAAAAAAGCTAATCATGAGCAAACTGATAAGCTAATAGCAGTGTCAAGATCACAGTAAATATCTGCTGTCCTAAATTAATTATAACTTCAAATATTTAATACAAGTTCATGCAAATGCTGTTTTATTAACCTTTATATCAAAGCTTCACATTACATGTGTAACATAGAATTACTTTGATGCTTTTGAACGAGGTGCCCCTAAGTTCTACAGCTAGCTGCTGTTGCTACTTGTGCTTGCAGTTAATGATACTGAATGCAATTAATGATCAAATAAATTTTTAAAAAAATCTACAGATTGAGACCATTCAAATAGATATCTGCAACAAATAAGATACTGATTGTTCATAACCTTTCCACAGAACCCCTCTTCAAAAGATCTGAACCAGGCTTCTTGTGTCACTCTGTTTTTTTTTTTATCCCAACTATAACTGGACAAAAGCTCTTCAGTTTATCACAGACTTAAACCACACGTGCACAAATCTCCTTCGATTGTCAATTTATAGTGATTATTATTTTTTGTATGTTTGTTTATTTTGGACTGTAGAGGCAAATAAACTATGTAAACAAAATGAACATAAAGTTCAAACATTATGACACTGCGCTCAAATTCATTGATTTTTTTTTATTTTTAATTTCCATTA
>NC_056506.1:42539533-42578839 GCF_014905685.2 Nematolebias whitei
TGTAAATGTATAAATATGTATATATTTAAGTTAAATAATATAGTAAACTTTTGTCCTCTCTCAAAATTTTAGTTTAGGTTGTTATTGAGTGTCTACAAAAATGGTAATAATCACAAAAATATAAACACTTTATTTCAAATTGTCTTAAATTCAGATTTTTATGGCTTGCAAGTCGTTTCATCTTGACAGTTTTGGCCTACGTATGAAAGGTTCGGACTCCCCTGTCTTAACTTTGTGTTTTATTGAATTATACGTGAATGAAAACGCACAAAGCCTCACACATGTCAAAGCTTACAGACACAGCAGTCTTTGTGCAGTACATGTGGAGCAGTAACACACGCATGCGACCCCTCACACTGCTGAGCCCCGTCGCGCTGCCTCTTCTCTGATCAACCCTCAAACACAGAGCAGCGGAAAAGGCGAGTTTCCTGCAGGACTAAAAATACTGGCTCCTCTGATCCTGCAAGGGTCCAAGGAGAAGAGAGCGAGAAGGTTTTGGGAGAACACTTACCAATTGGATCTTCTCCGACGTTGCCCTGAGAGCCCGACCCCAGAAATGCAGGTCAATCCCCGGAGATCTGCTGTCCAGAACCTGAGGCATCTGTGGAAACAAAGTCACAAGATGCATCCAAGGAAAATATGAAACAAGAGATCTTTGTTTTTAGCTTTAAAATCTTTTTTTTTTAAGTTAGGTCCTACGGTAAGCTCAGAAACATAAACACATTCAGGCATAAAAACTCCGGTTGAAAGATGTTTTCATTAAGGAAGGGAACTGTTTTGCGCACTTTCTTCCCATGTAACTTACAGGAAAGGGTCCTACTGGACACAACCCTGTCAAACTAGCTAATCTTTATTTTAATGCAGATTAGACTTGACATGCGGCAACAATGGTTGAACCAGTTTCAAGTTTGAGATCAATCGTTCAATATCAAATCACTTTATTGCCCCCGAAGCTCCAAAGGTAGCTTTCTGTTCTTGAGAATCCATCAACAGAAGGTTGATGAAAACGCCTGGTCAGGGCAAACCGCTGAGGGTGAGGAAACACCGCACGCCAAGACAAACACACATGAGATATCCTTCCTCCTGCATTCCTTGTGCCTGCATTTCAATGAACGAAGGAAGGAGGGAGGCGGTACAGTAAAGGGTGGGAAGAGAGAAAAAAGTGAGGGCATGGGAAGGGAGGGTGATGCGAGGCTGATGGAGAGTCAAGAGCTTAATGAGTAGAAAAGTTGTTAAGTCAGAGGTCAGTACAGTAATGGGCTTTGACTTTAACAGGTTCAATGACTCAGATGCTGCTTTTCTAACAACCAAGGTGAGCGTTTGTTTACTTAAATACTAACGATTAACCACCATTAAAGATATAGCATTCCTTAAAGAAATGCATATCACCTACTAGCTTTGACATCAGAGTTTTACTAGAAATCACATTATGATGAAGAACTGAGTTATGGCTGCTTTGATTTCTGCAGTGGCCATCGTGAATTTAAATCACCCCACAAGTTAATTAATTACAGATGTACATCCAATGATTGATTTTCTAAAAGTCTCATTAAATCATGTCCACTGGTTCATGAGATATTTTCCCAACAGGACTCACAAACAAACACACGCACAGGCAAAAATCTAATTTAATAAGCATCATTTGCCTTCGGCTGTGGCTAACAAAATTCAATAAAGCTACATTTGCATATCAAATTAAACAGATAGACTATTATTATCAACACAAGGAATACTAAACAAATGTTGCACTCCTTCACCTGTGCAGCCAGGCACCTTACAACATGATTCACAAGTTTAAAAAAAATGTGTATATACATTATCTTTGTGGATTTAGAAAAAGCGTACGACAGGGTGCCGAGGGAGGAGGTGTGGTTGCATGAGGAACTCTGGAATGGCAGGGAAGTATGTTAGACTGGTACAGGACATGTATGAGGACAGCGGGACAGTGGTGCGATGCGCTGTAAGAGTGACAGATAGCTTCAAGGTGAAGATGGGAGTGCATCAAGGATCTGCTCTGAGCTCCTCCTTGTTGCTCTGATGATGGACCGACTAACAGATGAGGTCAGACAGGAATCCCTGTGGACTATTTGCAGACGACATTATGATCGGTGGTGAGAAGAGGTGGAAGAGAACTTGGAGAGGTGGAGGTGTGCATTTGAAAGAAGAGGAATGAAAGTCAGCCGTAGTAAGACAGAGTACA
This sequence comes from Nematolebias whitei, assembly GCF_014905685.2. Taxonomy (NCBI): domain Eukaryota; kingdom Metazoa; phylum Chordata; class Actinopteri; order Cyprinodontiformes; family Rivulidae; genus Nematolebias; species Nematolebias whitei. The sequence goes on from NC_056506.1 coordinate 42,541,734, forward strand.
TGCGTGTGAATGAGAAGGAGACAGGTGGAACAGTGAGGTTACAAGGAGCAGAGGTCACAAAGGTGCAGAACCTCAAGGACTTGAGGTCCACTGTCCAGGAAAATGTGGAGTGTGGTAAAGAGGTGAAGAAGAGAGTCCAGGCAGGATGGAGAAAAGTTTCAGGAGTGATTTGCGACCAAAGGGTGTCAGCAAAGGTCAAAGGAAAAGATTACAAGACAGTGGTGAGACGAGCTATGTTGAGTGGTCTGGAGACAGAGACATGGACAAAAAGACAGGACAAAGAATTGGAAGTGGCAGAAATGAAGATGTTGAGGTTCTCCTTAGGACTGACAAGGGTGGATAAGATCAGGAATGAGATCATCAGAGGTACAGCACAGGTTGAACAACTGGGAGATAAAGTTAGAGAGACCAGACTGAGATGGTTTGGACATGATCAGAGGAGGGACAGTGGGTATACTGGTAGAAGGATGTTAGAAATGCAGCTGCCAGGAAAAAGACAGAGGAGATAAGTGGATGCAGTTAGAGAGGACATGGAGGTAGTTGGAATGAGGACAGAGGATGAAGAGGACAGAGTGAGATGGAGGAGGATGACTCGCTGTGGCGACCATTGAAGAGGGAAAAGCCAAAAGAAGAAGAAGAAGATGAACACACATATATTGTTGGTTTCGCGGTTATACATTTATAGTTATTGAATCTTTTCTGTACAATTCTAAAATTAATTAAAATTACTCCACTGGTTCATAAGATATTTGATTAACAGATAAATGCACACACAGAAACATGGGTGAAAGTTTTGTCTGCTTTTTGGTAACATTCAATAATAAACTAATAGTTTCCAATCTATATACATCATTTAAATACATCCAGGTTAGCCCGTGCATCAATTCTAATCAATTTGTCCTTAATAATAAACTATTTATTAAATATTCCCAATACTGTAGGTTGTATGTTTTATTAAAAAAAACTCCAACCAAAGGCCCAACCCTAGTCTGTCTTTAACCCACAAATGGAGGTGAGCGAACTCTTCAGAGCAGCACCCGTTGGCAGAGCGTTCGCACCAGACGCAGCACCTTCTCTTCCAGGATACCTTACATGCAGTTTCTCGGCTAAGCTCATTAGAGAAACAGGTCAAGAAGGATAATGTCGTACGAATTCCCTGAGCCAGTCATGTGACTCACCCTGCATGAACCAGAGCACAGACGAAACTGTGCTGAGGTCTGGAGTCAGCGCTCATTTCTTTAGATTTTACTTTCAGGGAGACAGACTTTCTTCAGATCCCTTAAAGTGGTCTTGATAACCGTACATGAACGGAAACCAGAGCATGCACCAACGCAACGCTCACACAGGATTTAAGATGAAAATGGGAGCCGAAGCAGAAACAGTAGCTCGATTTTGCTCATCCTGTTGCAAGTATGAAAAATTTCAGGAAATATTTCTGTAGCCTTGGAGCTGAACACACTGGCTCCACCCGCCAGCTCACACTTCAACGCACATCCTTTCAGACCGTCTGCATTCTCTCTGCAAATGTTCCGACCTGAAGGAGCCTGACTTGGTTAGTGACAACGAGCGACCTTAAGATGGAGTGGGAGGATAAATGATAGCAGGATACCGAGAAACGTTTAAAAACCCGCTGGCATAAGATTGGGCTCTTCCAGACTTTAAAAAGGTGAAATGGTTTTTAAAAAAATATATTTAAATTGCACTTTAAAAGTGTGCCTGCAAAGAAATGGAAGCTTGGAAGCTGTTCAGACGTCTGACTGAGCAAAATCAGATAAAAACAAAACGCTTCAAACTGCCATCGGCCCTCAGAGGACATTTAAGTAGAAACGTTAAACTTTTAGGCGACATCTTGCTGTAAGAAGTTATTTTACCCACAGTTCATCCAGCTACTGACCAGTTTAAAGATCTTGAAAAAGTCCAGATTGCCATAAAGGATGTCCTCGATCTTTTGCAGCATTTGCTGGCTGAGGGCACACATGGCGTTGCGAACCCCGTGGAGGCCCATCCGACTGGGGAAGATGATGAAACGCTCCAGCAGAGACTGGCTGCACGCTATGTTCTTCAGCTGCAGGTCTGGGACTCCAAACGCAAACTGGACAGCAGACGGAGAAACACAAAGGCAGAGAGTTGTGTGTTTGTAAGAAAAGAAGAGAAATGGCATTTTCTGCTAAACTACAGCGTGAATGAATGCTGAGCGACTCAGCTGAAATTTGTTGGAGAACATGAAACTGAGTTGTTAATTCAAAAACAGCTAAAAACTAAAAAGAGCAAAATGCTACCTAAAAGTAGCTAACACCTACAGGTAACAAAAGCATTCTAACAGCTAACAGTAATAAAAGCAACCTTAAAGCTAAAAGTAACCAAAGGCTAAAAGCTAAAACTATCCAAAGGCTAGCTAATAGCTAAAAGTAACAAAAGGTAACCAAACATCTTAAAGTACCAGTAGCAATAAGCAACCTAACAGCTAACAATAACAAAAGCAACCTTAAAGCTTAAAGTTGCAAAAGCTTACTGAAACATAAAAGTATCAAAAGGCTAGCTAAAAGTAACAAAACACTAGCTTGGGGTTGAAAGTAAAAGCTAAAAGTGACAAAAGAGCTAGCTAGAAACTAAATCTGGTAAAAAAAAAAAAAAAAGAGATAGTTTAAGGCTAAAAGTAGCATAAGAAGTTTTGTAAATTAAGTTAAATATTTTTGAAAAGTACAAAAGGTACAAAACAACAAAAGTCATAGTTCTGAATCAGCATTTACACAAACACACCAGTGTTGATTGTATAAAATAAAAATTCTCAGCTTCCTGACTGAACCGTGGTTTGAGCTTCACCTGTTCCAGACGTATTTTTGCATTTACGAGTTGGTGGACTACAGACTCTGAGAGGCCGGCGTCTCTTAACAGGAAGGCCGTCAAAACTTCGTCATCCTTCATGATGTCCTCAACCTTCAGCCCGCGGCCTGGGCGGAAAAATCATAAACACAGACGGTAAAATATCAGACATGCACAGAATACTGAGCAAACCCATACGAAACAGCTGAGAGGGAAGGGTTCACAGTCAGATAAAACGTGTGTTCACCGAAAAAAATCCAAAGGAATAAGAAAAATGACTGCCTTCAAGATAAAATGAACACAAGTTAATTGCATGAGTTCTGTGCAGATTATAGATCTAAAAACTGACCAGGAGGAAGACTGAAATGCTTTTACCTGCAACTGCAGAGGGGTTGATGCGTAAAGTATCCATAAAGTTAGAGAAGGATGTGATGTCACGCCAAAGCCTGTCAAGCTGCTGAACCTCTGTCTCATCGAACAAGAGCTCTTGGACGTCAGCGTAGAACCGCGCTAGTCTGGGGTCAACCAATAAATAAATAAATAAATAAAACTCTTGCAACTAATCGTTTAAATTTTATAGTGAAGCATCCCAGGTTTGTTCTACTTGTGCTTACACTGAGTTGTTGTAGTTGGACACGACGCCGGGTGACTCTCCCGGGGTTGGATATCTGAAACAGGGGTTGTTGGCGTTGCAAAAGATCCCCTGGATCCAGGGGAGAATCCCCGCCGAAGGCATGGCCTTGTTGGGGAAGTGACCTGAACAAACAGACATCGCATGAGCCGGCCCGTCCAGACTCTTGACCTGACAGAGAGACTTTCCAAAAGGATTATTCTTCCCATGAAAAACAGATGGGAGGATATGCTTCCACAGCTGGGAAGAAAATAGCAATAATAGCTGCTCTTTGGGGTTTATTTCTCACACTCATGTTGTTGGTACAGCGGATTGGCCTTCCTCAGCCACACCAGACCGACGAACAACAATACTGGCCAGAAGATCTCCACCAGGAAGCGGATCTAGACAAACCCATGAGAAAAAGATATATTCAGAGAAACGGGGACAAAAAGGAAACGCGATCCAAGAAAACTGCTACACAAATGAACGAGGCATTATCTGCCGCATCGCATTCTAACGTTTAAAAGTAAAGTTCTCCAGTGGTCTGTTAGTGTTCAGGGTGTGTGTAGTCTATGTGATACGTACGTATACATAGTATACCCATTAAAAAAGCTTGGGAATTACAGTATACCCACTTTAAAGTGCCCAATGATAGATGATGTATCATTGGGCTTGTGTCATTGCCAACACATCTGGAACATTTTACAGACACATGGTTCAACCAGTTTGTTTTATAATTAATATTTCTGTACTTACTACTTGAACATGTTTTGCTTTAATACTGTTTTATAAATTATACGTGTTTTTAATACAAAACCAACTGTTGTACAAAGTTTGTTGTACATTTACTCAAATATATGCATCAGAGAAATCTTGAAATGTTCAATACGCTTAAAAATCAAAATAAATTGAGAATTACGTTGTGCTAACCAGTGTAATTTGGTTTCTAAGCACAGTATAACCAGTACAAAAATGTAGACTACACCACTGGGTCAGAGTGTGTGTAGTGAATGACTCTCAGCCACTACCACACCCAATTTTAGCTCGTATGTTTAAAATTGGCTTTTACAGCCATTTTTGTGTTTGCTAAAGTCTGTTAGCTGTAGCGTTCTTAGAGTTTGAATGCCTCCAAAAAGTTAATCAGTTCTAAATCTATTGGAAAAATTAGATATTTTGCTAACAGACACATGCAACATTCACACAATGGTCACTTTCTGAACTGCTCGTCGTGGTGTTTAGGTGTATTCACAACTTTTACCTTTTGTCTTTTGCGGAGTGTCCAATTTTTCCACAGTAACAGGCGGATTTGAGAGCCTCTCTTCATTTCTCTGCAGCTCAACCCCTGGAGGGGGTCATCAGGCTCCTGCAGGTACACAACCTTACTGGTGATACTTATCAATCACAAATACTGCACATTAGACCAGATCCCATTATCAGTTACCTCACCCATCACCATTTGACCAATTATGTCACTTTGAACCGAAAGTAGACACAATCCTGTATATCACCCATCACCAACTTAAAGTGGACTTTATTTTGAAAATCATGGCTGCTTTAAACAAGGCACAGATCCATTCAGACATACATGTCTGAGAATGAAAAATCAAATTAGGCGACTCGTCCAAAATATTTTAGTTCCCTCTCCCTTTCAGCTCCTGCGCAGCACTTTGTGAGCTCCAGATCAGAACAGAGAAAAGTGAAGCTACAGCAGACAGGATGAAGTGGAAAATCCCATGAAATCAGCGGGGCCTCCTGCAGACCATCGCACATGTTTAAATATAACTCCTGCCAAAACTTGGACATATGACACTTTGTTTCTCTTCATTCGCTGCTTTGCTCTTTGGTGGAAGCAGCTATTTGCTATAAAGCCTAAAATTCAACATTTGTCTATTTGAGCGTTGCGGTTAAATAATGTTATTGTTGTCTTTGATTCAAAACTGATGTGTCCTTAATAGGAAATAAATACCTTTCCCAACATTCTTTGACTTTGAGTACTCGACTACTCTGACGGCAACTTTGAGCTAATTATCTGTAAAACTGACTGATTTACAGCAACGTTTGTATTTTCTAGGGTCATTTGGCTGTGGTGGCCATCTTTAATTGAGTTGTCTCCAAATTAGCTGTAAACGTCCACCCGGTGATAACTTTCTGGCAATTTCAGAAACCATCGGTCCAGTGGTTCATGAGTTATTTTGCTAACAGACAGACACAGTTTACTCCATCACTCAGAATTACTTTCAGAGTTTAATCTAAAGGTTCATCAACTGTTTCATGAGATATTTTGCTAACACTACAAACACACACACAGAAACAAGCAAATATAGAAACTTAAATCTAATTCATTCATTCATTCATCACTTCAGATTTTGAACTCTCCATGTCCATTTTATCAAAGTTTTATCATCTTTCCTAGTTAGTTAGCTTTTAAAAGATGGATTGTATTAAAATCAGCTATTTAGTTTCTATAAAAGTGTTGTTGTTTTTTTTTTCCTGAAGCATGCTCAATAAAAAAACTAACAAAGTTAAATCAGGTCCTCTGTACGAATAAAAAAAAAGTTAAAACATTTCATCTTTTATCCAGAAGACTTCTTCAGTCTGCGGAGCTGCAATAAACTCAGTCTTATAAAAAAACACCTCCTCATAGTGGATCAACCAGTTTGTTGTTGACATCCAGATCTAGCTGTTCACATGACAAAGGAGGACCATCATCCTAACAATTGGTTGTTAGCAACAACCAGTTGTTAGGCTGATGGTCCTGTATTTTTTTTCTTCTTTCGGCTGCTCCCTTCATCAGGGGTCGTCACAGTGAACAAACTCTCGCATGAATCCATCCATCATCTTCCACTTGTTCTGAAGTTGGGTCGCGGGGGCTGCAGCTTGAGCAGCGAAGCCCAAACATCTCTTATTTCCAGCTCTTCAAGGAGGGCTCCAAGACGTTCCCAGGCCAACTGAGAAACGTAGTCTCTCCAGCGTGTCCTGGGTCTTCCCCGGGGTCTCCTCCCAGTCGGACATGCCTAAAGCACCTCCCTAGGGAGGCGCCCAGGAGGCATCCTTACCAGACGCCCGAACCACCTCAACTGTCTCCTCTCGGTGTGGAGGAGCAGCGGTTCTACCCCGAGTCTCTCCCAGATAACTAAACGTCTCACCCTATCTCTAAGGGAGAGTCCAGTTACCCTGTGGAGGAAACATTTCAACCGCCTGTATACAAGATCTCGTTCTTTCGGTCACTACCCAGAGTTCGTGACCATAGGTGCGGGTAGGAACATAGACTGACTGACGTAAACCGAAAGCTTTTTCTTACAGCTCAGCTCTCTCTTCACCACAACTCGCATGAAGACTTGGCAATTGTTTTTACTCCGGATGCCCTTCCTGATGCAGCCACAGAGCACCGAGCTACCACAGCCCTCTGTGTGGAGCAGAGAGCTGCCATCTGGGGCGCCCGGGGGAGCAGAGGGCCTTGGTCAAGGGAGTGTGAAAATACAAAAACATAAAGGCTCAAGGGCCCAGAATGGGGCAAATGAGGTGGAGGCAGGTGCGGGTGCTTCACCATTCCCACCCACGTTTTGATGTTGCCTGTCCAGAGAGTTGACTGTATAACATATAATAATAATGTGTTATGTGTTGTCATCTTTGTATGTTCCCATTGGCTCTCTGCATTTAACCCATCGCACCTGGGATACACACAGGTGGAGAGGTGGGCGGCTATTGGGGGCACCTGGAGAGCAATTGGGGAAAGGGTGTCCTGCTCAGAGACACCACGAGATGTGCAATGACCCGGGTCAGCTGCGCTACCTCTACCCCATCTCGGCCCCCACATTATCTACTAATGCATCTTTTTAAACCTGACCTGTTGCATTCTTCACTTTCTTTAACTTAACATCCTTTAAAGCCACTTTTTCTTCCCCGAAGACATTTTAATGAACAAACGTGCAGCTTTGTTTGTTTCTTCTGCTCTTCTTCATCAGGCAGGAATAGCAACAGTGCGCAGCCATTGTTTACTTCCTTCAGACGTGACCTGATCTTCACCCCTGGCTTGGGTGAAACAACTCTTTTCTTCATAACGGGAGTGAGTCTCCTCAAACCAGTTTCGCTTACTGGCTCAGACCCTGCACAGATGTTCCTGAGCAACGTCCCTACACCCCCGGTGGTCTGTTGGGTGAGAATACAAGGACATAAAGGCAGAATTTTCTCAGAGTAGCTATTAAAACATGAAAACTACAGAATGTTCTTACCCAAATCAGTTAAGAAGATGTAAGCATGTTAATACCTAAATGAAAAATGAATTTTGTACCTGCTCCGTCCTCCAGATGTAATCCAAAAGACAAATTAATTTTGAAGATATTGGGGGGGGGGGGGGGGACAATGACATGTACGCGCAGATGAACATGAAAAGTAATTTCTTCCAGAGTGCCATGACCAACAGATTACCGCAAGCTGGCAGACGGAGAAGGCAGGCACGCAAACACCCATGAGAAAAACAAAAAGAGCAAACTGCGGGACTAAAACAGGAGAGCAAAGGCTGTTATTACACGTCTGAAATCAGCGTGACTCAAACCCAAATTATACACAAGAGGATATCCTTGCACAAGATTGGTCAAATTAATGTTGAAATATTCTGGCAAGCATGTCACATCATGGAAGAGGCTGCTGTGAGATAAAGGCACACCAAAAAAAGCAATATGTTGTTATGACAGCAACTGATACGCACACCTGTCAGCTCCTATAAGATCCACCGAAGAGTCGGGATTACAAATGGAAAAATTAGCTGTTAATTTTGATGCTTACCTTAAATCAAAAGGCATTAAAGTCGAGCAACATCGAGAGAGAAGCAGGCTCACAAAAACAAAAAGCTGAAGTAGTGGAAAACATTAAGCAGTGAAGAGGAGCTTTGAACGACTCGGAGCTGCTCACTCGCTCTGCCTGCAGGTCAGCAGCACTCCTAATCTGATTGCTCTAATCTCTCGGCTCAACATGGGCAGACTGAAATAAAGAAAACAGTCGCCCATTCGAGGTGGAATTAGGTGGATATCTGCAGAAGAAGAAGAGAGGAAGCCTTAGGGGAGGGAAAGACGGGGAGGTGGGCTTCATCACAGCAGCAGCCAATATGTTTGTCAAAAAATACATGAACAAGATTTACCTGCACAGTTGTTTACATCACTCCAGGGGGGAATTTTCAGCTGAGCACCTACAGAATAAATTAGAGTTTGGGCTGAAGTCCCATGGGAGCAGCTAGGACTCAAAAAGGAGAGGGTTTGATTTAGTTTCTGTGTCGTGCAGGTTGGAAACGACGCCGTGCTCAGAGGTGGAGCGGCTGACATGAGGAATTAGGTGAGGAGAACGTGAAGGTTTGATAAACCAGCTGAGGCTGCTGCGCTCGTCTCAGCCAAAAACCGACGCGTTCAGGGGTTAGCTACAGAACAATTCAAAGCTTAGCAAAAACTGGAAGGTGAACAAAATCTGTCAGGATTCAGGGATGAATGTACAAAAAGGCTCTTGCCAGAAAGTTATTTCACTTTAAATTATATATAAATGTAACTTTAGGATGTAGTGTGAATGCTGACTACTAGCTAAAACTGAGTGGCTAAAGCTGAAAGAATACTAGCTAAAAGAAGCAAAACACCAGCTCAAACTAGCAAAACGCTAGTAAAGTAGTGAAGCACTTGCAAAAAGCAGCAAAAGGCTTGCTAAATGTAATAAAATGCTAGCTAAAAATGGAAAAAGCTACCGAAAAGCTAAAGTATCAAAAGGCTAGTTAAAAGCTAAAAGTACCTAAAAGGTAGCTAAAAAGTATGAAAAGGCTAGCTCAAAGAAACAAAAGGTTACTTAACACTAAAAGTAGCAAAAAGGAAGCAAAAGGTAAAAAAAAAAAAGGAAAGCAAAAAGTAACAAAGATTTGCTAAAAGCAAAATAGTATCAAAAAGCTAGCAATAGCTAATAATAGCTACACACATCAAAAAGCTAACTAAAGATTAAAAGTAACAAAAGTGCAGCGTAAGCCAAAAGTGGCAAAGGGCTAGCTAAAAGCTAAAATGAGCACATCAGTAGCTAAAAACAGCAGAACAGAACAGCCAAAACAAGCAAAATGATAGCTAAAAGTAGCAGAATGATAGCTAAACGTATCAAAAAGCTATCTAAAGATTAAAAATAACAAAAGTGCAGCTAAAGGCTAAAGTAGGCAAGGGCTAGCTAAAAACTAAAAGGAGCACATCAGTAGCTAAAAGCCAAAAGTAGCTACAACTTAAAAGAAGCAAAACGATAGCTAAAAGTAGTAATAAGGTAGAAAAAGCTTCACACACGTTTTTTTTTGTTAAAAAATAAATTAACTAAAATGCTAAAGTTACACAAGAAGTACAGATGCTGAAATTAGCAAAAAAAAAAACTAGCTGAATGTTAAATAAACATTAATTGGGATTAACCTGTATAAATAAAGGATTAACACTAAAATGAATTGGGATTAACCCGTTGAATGAATAAAATGACAAAATTGATGGTAAAGCTAAAATTAGCAACACAGTAGCTAAACATAAACATAACCAAATTGCAATAAAAACCTAAAAATAGCTAAACTATAGCTAATAGCTAATATTACAAATTCAGTAGCAAAACTGTGAGAGGAGCATAAGAGAAATTTTTTCATACTGAAGTAGATTTCAGAGAATGTTTTTAAAAAAATCGAAGAAATCTGAATGTGTTTCAAATGGAATAATTCTTCTACTGTAAATTAAGTTAAATATTTCTAAATGTACAAAAGTTACAAAAACTAACTATTCCCAACAGAGCCGAACATTTTTATGTATGAAGTGTTAGAATAGACCAACGTATGTCGACACGGATGCTGACTCAGCATTCACACGTTTAGAGAAGACAACAAATGAAAAACAAGTTTTCTATGGTTCACGAAATAAACCATTTCTCCAAGAAAAACTCAATACTTTCCAATTATTATTTACATTAAATCCTAATATACCGTATATTTGTTTGGCAACTACTTAATTTGTTTTCAATTTCACACGTTTTCCTGAAATTATATAAAGGACAACCTTCATAACGTACACTACACACAATGTAAAAAGTATAAATATAAAAAATTGATTGCAGGTAAAAATAACTTTAAAATATATATATTTTTAATTTGCAGCAAACAACTGTTGCATGTCATTTCTGTATATTCACAACTGAGATGAGCCAAACATGTGGCAAACCATGAATATGTATGCACGAGTATATAAACACATTTGTACTTTTGGCCTTGCATACTGAGCAAAGACCAACAGGCAGTGGAAATATTTACCGTAGATAAGAAAAAAAAAGGGATGCACGATATTGGATTTTTGGCTAATATCCAATATGATAAAACTTATTTGGCTGATACCGATACCAATACTGATATTTTTCCCCCAGACCTACTTACAGAGACCACATAACTTTCTCTGCTGTGGAATTAAAATACTACATTATTCCGCACGGTCTTTGGCCTGCTACCAAATGCAGATGTCAAAAAGAGGACTGCAAATGATGTAACACTTCAACTTGGATTACGTTTAATATCAAATGTATTCATGACATTTACTCTAACACGATGACGACACTCTAACAGTGCACATTTGTAAATTTCCACAAATCTAAACTGAATGGCGCATGTGATGGCCAATGTCTGATATTAAACTTTATCGCCAATATCGGCTGATACCGATACCATGCCAATAATATCGTGCATCCCTAAAAAAAAATTATAGTTAAGAACACTGCGTTAAAAATACTTCAATCTTGACCTTTATGAATTAAATTTTAAAATGAAAGGGGACAGAATTAAAAATTTCAAGTGCACCATGTAACATAATATTCTGTAACAAACCAAACACTGAACAAGGTTCACCGAAATCCATTTTGTTGGCAAATATTCTGTCATATAAAAACCATACTTTTGTAACCGTGTTTAATATAACAGTAAACAGTCATAATGGCTTCCGATGATTTTTTCTTCTAAAACTGCATTACTAACTCGTGTTGGCGCCGAGACTTTATGTTGTAAAACAGAACCCATTAGAACCTAGAACACTTCTGTTGTTCGTTTTCACACGCCTGCATCTTCTCCCAACGTTTGCTTGCTGATAAACATGTTGCTAAAGATGAACTCGTATTTACAGGTTTGGTTTATGCTGTCAGACAAAATGAGCTTCTCTGTGTTCGTGCTCCTCCAGATGCCGAGGTCGCAGTCTGGGTTTAGCCTCAACAGGGCTGAGGTCGTCAGGGCTGCTCGGGGGAGGAGACTGAGGGGGTGAAATGGTAGGGGAGGTCGAGACCCCGGGGTCGATAGCGCTGTCTGTAGAATCCTGTGTCTGGTGACGTGCCTGTGTGAGGCCAGGAGAAGAGGGTAGGGACAGGGCAGAGTTGGTGGGACTGAGTGACGAGGGGGAGACTGTAGTGCTAGTCCAGGTCGGAAGAGTCCAAGCTTTGCAGTTGTTAGAAACTGGAGGTTTGTAGAACGTTCCAGGAGGGGGTTGAAGAGTCCGTGGTGCCCTGAGTGTTAGCGGAAGCTTCGGTGAGCTGGTGGACTCATTAGCTGAATCCTCTGAGCTCTTTTCCCTTAAGAAAGTCCTGACCGGCTTGTCTGACACGGTGCCGACATTGCTGGAGAATATGGTGCTCACACTGCTCGTGGTGGAGACAACGGACGCAGTGCTTGTAGTTGGGGAGACGGTGACCGACACGGTTGTCTTTACAGGCTGCAATCCAGAGCCAGAAGGGGGCAGGTTGGCAACTATCATAGCAGTTCTGGGTGTCACTTGATAGTGCTTGTACTTCTTGTCCCATGTCCTCCTTTGCATCGTCTGTGTGTCAATAAAAGGCGTGATGTAATAGGTGCTCACTCTGGACGAGCCGCTCTGGCGAGTCTTCTCAGGCTCTGGCATCTCCTGTATAGTTTCAGTGTCCCGCTGAGAAGGGCTTCCATCAACGCTGTCCGATGTGTTCCAGTTGTTCCTCTCGCTGATCTGAGCCGGGGCGGGCAGGCGATCCAGCGGCATGCTGATCGGTCGGGACATCTGTCGAACACGCTGGTTGCGCAGCTGGACCTTTGGTGCTGACGTGGCGGCAGAGAAACTCGAGGCCGACTTCTGAGCTTCTGCCCCACCTGAAGCCTGCACCCCGTTGACTTGGTCCGAGGCCGAGATGAGAATTTTGTCTTTTCTAGGCTGGGCCTCCTGCACCTCATCCAGAATGTGCGATGACGGGATTACCGACGAATATCTTTTGTACACTTTGGAACTCTGAGGAGACAAAAGTCACGCTGAGATTAACAATCTCAACTTTTATCAGTTTAAATTTTAATAACATGTAACGTAAAAGAGTAAAAGAGAGCGCTCTGGAAGGAAAAGAACCATAAGCATTCTACAAATAAATGAACAAAAAGCACATTTTTACATAGAATAATTAACCTCTTTGATGTCCATCAGGGACATGGAGTGTCTGCTGAGCTGCCGCACTTTCTCCTGGGGGGTCAGTCTGGGGGACGCTTGGCCACTGGGAGCAATTTCAGGACCAGTCATGGGAGCTTCATGGAAGATGGTGTGGAAGTGTCGCACCAGCAGCTCAACCATCAGTGCCTGGAAGGGATAATCCACCAGGGAGGACAGGGACACGTCTGCGTCTATCTGCCGTGGCTTCACCAGCGTCGGGCCAAAGATAATACCCAGGTTACTTGCTGTCATTTTGTTCTCTTCGGCCTCTTCAGTAACTCTGAAGGGGGTAAAGAGAGACAAAGAGTTTGTAAAATACAAGGCTGGGTACCAAACAATGTAATTTGTGAAAGCTTTTTTAGTAACTGGGCCTCTAGTGTAAGCCAGTGAAACAGCTTTAGCCTAAACTAATATGTTTATGAAAAAACGTGATCAGTAATAAAGTAATCCCTCGCTACTCGCGATTTGACTTTTGCAGACTCGCTCTTTTAAAGTAAGATTGTACATGACAAACAAAAAAAGATTGTACACCACACACAACTGTCAACTTTAATATGACAATTGATTGGGACAGTACAAGATACAGTAAAAAAATTACACAGAAAAAAAAAACAACTTCGGACAGGTACCGCCAATTTGTAGTTTTCACTCAATAAAGCAGTCAAAAAGACTACATTACCCAGAAGCCAAAGTTGCTTTCTGCTGAAATAAAGGGAAAGTTTTGAGCCGATCTGAAAAAGTTCAGTCCTTATTCATAGTGACTTTGGTGCTCAGTGGATGCAGAGAGCCGTACGGAACTGACAGGGAATTGGACCAGAACCGGACTTCCAGCCTTGTCGGTCAATCCGAGTGCTGCGTGCCGGCCCATGAGCGGGGACGAGTTGCTTGGAGGTCCAGTGTTTTCTCCGGAGCTCACCCGGACTTTTTTCATCCAGATTTGGACTCGATCGAGACCATTGTGTGGTTTTGTGCTGGCTCTCCGAAGGTCCGGCTCTCTCTAAAAGCGTTTTGGCTCAATGGCTGCAGGGAGCCGACCAGAACCAGACCAAGGCTGGTGGGTACGGGTTTCTAAAGCCTTGGAATTTTAAGGCATTGCTACTCACTCAACTTAAAATTGTAAGTCGAGTGAATTAACATCAAGTTATCTTGATTAATAAACTCTTGCTAAATAAAACTTTAGCTTTAGTTTAGTTGATTTAAATTTATTAGTTGACTGAACTGTTTTGGTTTGTTGTTTCAACTCAAAAATCTATGTCAATTTAACTAAGTGTTGAATAAATAAAAATACTAAAATAAATATAGCATTCATACCTAGCAGTTTGTGCAGGGGTGGGGTTAGAACGTAACCCCCACAATAAATGAGGGACTAGTGAACATAACTCTCTCTACACTTATAAAGGTATTTTTCACTGAATCTTAAAAACTGGATTGATGCTATAAACACACACTGTCATGCTCTACAAGTTCCCCCAGTGCTTTAGGGAAGTCTCTGTTTCCCTCCGAGTGTTAAGAGGAAGTTTGCATTTCAGTCTTTGTGTAGAAAGCAAAAGAACAAAAAGCGGAGTTTTGTTTCCGAGCTCGTACTTGTTCAGATGAGCGAGAAGGTGTCGTAGGGTCCTGTAGTTGGCTGCGGGCAGCTGACGGAGAAGGTCTCTGATCTTGAAGATGACTGCATTCATCCGGGTGCTCGGTTTAAATTTGTCTTTAATCTGGTTGTTCTGACATTTATCAGCCTCCTCCACGATCACCCGCTGGCACTCTTTTGCCAAGCCGATGAAGTTGTTGTAGAATCGATACAAGAAAAGCGGCTCGGGTAACTGTTGACAACAAAACAGTGTTGTGTTTAATGTTCAAGTAGCATAAAACATAAAATGTTGCATGAAGTTTCTTAGTATTTTAAATAATAAAATCTAACAGGTCCAGGTGCACAGCTAAAAGATTAAGTTAAAAATAAACTAAAAGCAGTTGCAAATGGTTAAAAAAATATCCACACATATATGGTTTTATCAGTAAGTTCTAACGTGAGAATGTGAGAAACACCTGTCTCAGGTAGAGCTTGAGAACATTGCTGATGTCATGGGGTGAGAGTTCAGACAGTTCGACCAAGTCCTTCCCATTTTCAAAAGCCTGACAGAGCTTTTCAACCCGTGATTTGGCACCGTTCACACGGTAAATCCCCTGTGGGCGTAAAACAGACCGGCACACTTCTTAAATATACAGCAAAGACTTAACCATAAACTCAAACAAAATATTAAACTAGAGAAAATTTATTTCCTGTGAAAATGCAACGTGAATGCTTATTGCTGAAGAATTTGCTGAAAACAGCTGAACATAGCTTAAAAAACATGCTGAAATGTAGCTGTAAATGGAAGAACAAGCCTAAATTAGCAGAAGAAAGCAGAAAGAACACATATTTGCTGAATTAAGTTTAAAAAAGCAGAAATGAGCACAAAAATAGGAAATTAACAAAAAAAAAAAAAAAACTGAAATTAGCTAAAAAAAAAAAAAAATTGCTGAAAAGACAGAAAGAAGCTTAAACTACCAGAAGTGGAAAGAGCTGAAATAAGCTAAAAAAAAAATGTAGAATTAGCTGGAAAAGCTAAATTTCACATAAAAACAGCTAAATAGTAGCTGAAATAACAGAAAAAGCTGAAACAAGTAGAAAAAAACTGAAAGGAGCATAACAAGCTGAAATTAGCAGAAATAAGTTAATTGGGCTGAGAGTAGCAGAAAATACCACCAGAAACTTGAATTTGTCTGAAAGCAGCTGAAATTGGAAACAAAAAAAGGTTGCTGAAATGATAGAACAAGCTTAAATTAGAAGAAGAAAGCAGAAAGAAGACCTTTGCCCAATTAGGCTGAAAGAAGCAGAAATGAACACAAAACAGTGGAAATTATATGAAAAAGCTGAAATGAGCAACAACAACAACAACAACAAAAGCAGAAAAGTAGCTAAAAAAAGCAGGAAGAAGCTTAAATTACCAGGACATGGAGAGAGCACATTTTTTGCTGAATTACCCGTAGTCTGAAAAACGTTAAAATGAGTGCAAAAATGTGGAATTAGCTGAAAAAGCTTAAATTAGGAAAAGAAAAAAGAAAAAAACACTGGTAAATAGTAGCTGAAATAGCAGAAAACTTGCAGAAATAAGCTGAAAGGAGCATAACAAGCTTAAATTAGCTGGAAGAAGTTAGAAGAAGCACAGAAATGTTGTAGTTAGCTGAAAAAAATAAAGAAGCACAAAACAGCTGAAATTAGCTAAAAGTAGCTGGAAAAAAAATGTTTAAATTTGCACAAGGAAGCTGAAAGAAGCTGAACCAGAACAAAATGTGAAAGGAGCAGTAAAAGGTTGTCAACAGATCTAAAGATTTGAAGGCTGTAAAATGAGCTCAATTCATTTTCTAGAAATCAGGCTAACAGGCTAAATATTTCAAAAAGCTAAAGTTGCACCAATCCCAAGAGTCATAGCAGAATTGTCCTGAAAGAGCTGAACATTTTATGATTTGTTGAAATAGCACAAAAATTGTGAAACGAGAAAGATGCTGAAAAACCTACGGAAGAATTTAGAAGTGGCAGTAGGATCACAATAGTGTGAATGTTTACTAAGCATTCGCACTATTACTGCTAATTCATTGAGGACATTACGCTGCACACACTGCACCTTAAAAAGAACACGCACCTTGATGTTGAGAGCTCGACTCTCGATTTCAGACGTGCACTTCTTGATTATGAAAGGGATCCCATCTGGGCTGTTTTTTGCTGCCTGAGCAAAGTCGATACCAAACAGCTGCAGCCGGCCTTGCAGCTTTTTGTGACCACACTGGATAGCAAGTGTCTCCAGACACTTTTTATGACAGGCCAAGGAGCACTGACAGAAGGAAGCAGACAGTAAAAGTTTAAATTTGAAGCCTTTGTCAATTTTACCACCTTGTATAAATAAACACTATCACTTCAGTATATTTTCCTCAGTCAGAGTACAGCTGTGTGTGTTGTACCTCTTCACATTCAGCTCCATGGAAAACAACCAGACTGTCGCACTCTCTGCACTTAGAAGGAGCTCGCAGTTTCCTTAACTTGTGGGTTTGAGCCGCTTTTGACATTTGAGCATTTCGGAACGGGCCAGGAGAGCTCGCCGTCTCTATCACCATCTCTGCTAGACCTGGAAATCACAGGAGATTTTTTTTATGAGAAAGGTTGCTACTGAAACAAATGTTCTTTTCAGGAGGAAAAGTGGAATTAGTTCACAAAACAAAATTTATTACAAAAAATGCTATTTTTCCTGATGTCACACATCTATACAAACATTAGCTTTAACCCTTTACCACTTAGGAAAGATTTACCAAATTAAAGTGGGTCGTCGGCGATGGGTTAAGTAGTTTTCTGTCTTTTTTGTTACTAAAACAAATTCACAGCTCAATTATAAATTAAAAAAAAAAACAATGCAGTGAAAATAGCCACAAATAAAACTGTTCAATGCACAAGTTTTAAATATTAGGGGCAGCTTTTATTCCCACTGTGGCAATAAACTCTGACATTGACATCAACACAGATACAGAAAAATTAAAACTGAAACTATGTCTCGTAAGTAACAAAAGCCTAATCCACGCTGCTTTGCTAAAAATAAAAACGTCTGACACGTCAGGGTTTACACTAATAAGATAATTAGATGTTTTGTGCACGAGTATTGTGCAATCCTCTCACACTATCTCCCCTTCCCTGCCTGAACTTCTCTGCAGACGCAAGACTATAATTAGCAAACAGCATGAACGTGAATCCCTCTCTGCAGTAAAATACACACAAAGAACACACACACACACACACTGACATGTCTTACCATTGTCTAAGGGAGTAAAGGGCTCCCTCTCATCCAGATCGTCAGCTGAAGACATGGTACCAGTAGAAGGAGTTCTGGGCAGCCGACGCTTAAAGTCACCTGCAAAATATAAATAAATAAACATTTAAAATAAAATAAGTAAAAGAATATTCCTGTGTTAATGTTCAGAGACTGAATGCAATACACACATGCTACTAATTAACATAAGATACATAAACTTCTAAGATATATACCACCTCATATATATACACCTAAGATGTATACACCTCCTTGTACGGGTGTGCAGTGGAGAGCATTCTGTGCTCCAGCATCAACGTGTGGCATGGAGGCTGCACAGCTGCAGAAAGAAAAGCTTTGCAGAGAGTGGTGAAGGCTGCACAGAAGACTGCTGGAGTCAGTCTCCCCACCATCACAAACATCTACACCTCCAGATGCAAGAAGTGGGCCACCTGCATCATGAAGGACCCCACTCACCCAGCACACACACTTTTTGCCCCTCTCACCTCAGGCAGGAGGTTTCAGAGCATTAAGTGAAGCTGTTAGACTCATGAATCTAACCAGGATAATCACTGTAATGTCACTTTAATTGGACAATTGATACTTTATCTGTGCTGCTGATTATCCATGCTGCTGATTTCTTACCTTAAGCTGCTATAGTCATACCCATATGCTCACAACAGACTCATGTTCAGACTGCTGTTTAATACACTATTATATTATATTATTATTGTTTAGCATATATCTTAGATCCTTGTATACTGTTTGCGTTTTTATACTTTATATTTGTGCTATTTTTGGGTGTAACAGGGCCTTGAGTACACAATTTTGTTCCACCTCATGTACCACATGTGACGCGAATGACAATAAAGTCACCTTGAACCTTAATATATCATCATTTACAAAAAAAGTGTCTTCTATTAATGCACATTTCCATTTGAATGTAACATGTTAGCACATAATGAAAGATGTTCATAGTTGATATGATGGCACTTATCTCTAATACACAATCAGGATGTTATAAAAAATAAATAAAGAGAAGCAGCACATAATGAGTCATCTAGAGTATTGAATGTTACTGTTTATCTTATATTTTCTTGTTTTAGCTCGCATATTCATTTTTTTTATGTCCAAATGCATTTGACTGATTTACAAAAATATTTTTGTGTGAAATCCTTGTACCTGGGCTGGCTGTGGGAGAGTCCATGGACCTGGACTCGCTGCTGCCTCCAGCGCTCTCCGAGTCGCTGCACATCCCGCCCTGGCTGCCCTGGCTGCTGGAGGCCCAGGCTCTCAGCGGGGCCTGGCTCCTCGGCGCTGCTCAAACACAAGCGGACCACCAATCACAAAACAAACGAAACGCACTGTAGCTAAACAGCAGCTGCTTTTTTAGTAACATTCTAAGTTATTTTCAGAGACTAGAAGGTCACATGATTGTTAGACTCCCAGTCCCTTAAAACATTTCCATGACTCAGAAGACCCAGCAAGTCTTTCAGTCCATCCTCCAGGAAGAGCAGAAGTTTGATTTGAGTTTCTTTCTAGAATTAATAATGAACCTCACAGGCTTGAATACTAACCACGTATGTCTGTGCTGCTACTGCTTTTGCTGATGTGCGCGGGCCGGTCCATGTCATCACAGGAGGCGACGGATTCCTGCGACAGGTTTCCATGAGAGGAATGAGTGCTGCCCTGCGACCTCTTGCTGAACGCAAACCTGGAAAAATAAAGGTGGTGCTTGAGATTTTGTGCAATACATTTTGCAGGAAAAACCTTGCTCTATAGGTCATAATTATTTTGTCACATAGTGTATATTTGTTGAGACAAGCATATTAAATGAAAGCAACACCAGATGCTTCAGGTTTCACTTTCAGTTTCTAGTAAAGGTTCTGATTTGGAAACTTGTGTACCAATCTGACAAGCAGCTTACAGCTGAAGGCATGAATATTTTAGTGCTATATACTCTTTATGCTTGATTTTTATTCAACTAAGCTGTGGGGAATTTTGAATATTTTATTAATTTTGTGCAGTTCTATATTTTGTAAAAAGATAAGTGTTGTCCTTTCTGCTGATTATTTTTACTCTAAAATTGTGTAAAAAACTGCAAAAAAATTACAAAAAGGCTACTTTTTATTGCGTGAATGATTACTAAGCATTCACACTATTGTGATCTTATTGCCACTTCTAAATTCTTCCCTATGTTTTTCAGCAACTGTCTCGTTCCACAATATTTGTGTTATTTCAACAAATCATAAATCAAACCGTTCAGCTCTTTCAGGACAATCCTATATGACTTGGTTTTGGTACAACTTTAGCTTTTTGAAATATTTAGCCTTTTCTGACATTTTTTGTCTCATAGAAAATGAATTTATCTCATTTTACATCCTTCATATCTTTAGATCTGTTTACAACCTTTTACTGCTCCTTTCACATTTTGTTCTGGTTCAGCTTCTTTCAGCTTCCTTGTGCAAATTTAAACATTTTTTCAGCTAATTTCAGCCGTTTTGTGATCCTTTCTGATTCTTTCTGCTAACTACAACATTTTTGTTCTTCTAACTTCTTTTTACTAATTTTAACTTGTTAGGCTCCGTTCAGCTTTAGTCTGCTAGTTTCAGTTTTTACTGCTATTTCAGCTACTATTTAGCTTTTGTTGTTGCTAGTTTTAGCTTTTTTCAGCTAATTCCACATGTTTTGCATGCATTTAAACTTTTTTCAGCCCAATTCAACAAAAATGTGCTCTCTCCACTTCCTTCTGGTAATTAAAAGCCTTCTTTTGGCTTTTTTAGCTACTTTTCAGCTTGTTATTTTTTTGCTCGTTTAAGCTTTTTATTTTAATTTTTTTTTAGATAATTTCCACTTTTTTGTGCTCATTTCTGCTTCTCTCAGTAAATGTGTTCTTTCCCCTTTCTTCTGCTAAATGAAGTTTGTTCTACCTTTTTCAGCTATTTTTAGAATTGTTTGGCTAATTTCAGCTGCTTTAAGATAAATTCAAGTTCATCATGGTAATTTCTGCTACTTTCAGCCTAATTAACTTCTTTATGCTTTCAGCTTGTTGTGCTCCTTTCAGATTTTTTTTGTGGTAGTTTCAGCTTTCTCTGTTATTTCAGCTACTATTTAGCTGGGTTTTTGTTTGCTAAATTGAGCCTTTTCAGCTAATTCCAACTTTTTAGCTCATTTCAGCTCTTTCCATTTCCCTGTAATAGTTTATGCTTCTTTATGCCTTTTCAGCTACTTTTTTAAGCTAATTTCTTATCGTTTGTGCTAATTTCTGCTTATTTAAACCTAATTAAGCAAATATGTGTTCTTTTGTTTTCTGCTGCAAATTTCTGCTTGTTTTTCCATTTCAGCTACATTTCGGCATGTGGTTTTTAGCTAATTTCAGCTGGGGTTTTTTAACAAGTTCTTCGGCAATAAGCATTCACAATGCATTTTTGCAGGAAATACAATTTCTCTAGTTATTTTTAAAAGTGAATGCCTTTTTTAAGACTAGGATGTGTTAGTGTATTTATCACGTCTGATAAAACAGAGAAGGAACAAAAACAGAAAGAAACTGTCAGCAAATCTCATAAATAATGGAAATACACACAGCAGATCAGTCACATTCCAGCCACTTATAGGATTTTCTGTAATCTACTCTTAACTGTATCTATCAGGGTTACCATTAACCTTCCTACTGACTCTGTACATTAGAGGTATAAAAATATTGATTCTTTTCTTTGAGGAAAATGAGCAAATATGCGTGGGAAGCTGATTCTTAACTTTTACTAGAACTCTAGGGGCAGCTTCACACAAGAGCCAAACTCTCACGCTCGCAATCATCTCTGCTGCTTTCAGCCTGCGACACAGATATTTCCTGAGGAAGGGCATGAAATTCAGCACGAGCTGTCTCTGCTAAGTTCTGTCTCCTCCTCCCACTTTGACTCATTGTTACTTTTGTTGAAAGTAGAACTATGCAACTTTAACATGGGAGGGACAGCCCTGAAGATATTTGAAATACGTACTATCCTCTACATCTGAACTTTGATCCTAAATGACTTTAAAATACAAAAACCACAAAACAAATGTAAGCATGTGTCAGCTGGGCTGACTTCCAATGAAAGGCACGGCGTTTGAAATTTGCAGAAGTGCAACAACGCGCTCTGTGATGACTTTAAAGATGTTATCCTCTTAGTTCACAAAATTTAAGTAATTCTTTTCAGTGTCCGTCCTGCTTCATGCAGCCAAGTGTTTCCAGAATCAGAGGGCGCTCCCAAAATCGTTCTCACCTGGAAATGTCAGAAACGGAGTCTGGCTGAAGGTGCTCTTTAGGCAGATGTTTGGGCAGGTTCCGAACAAACTCGGCGTAGCACCCTCCTGGTTCATACAGCTTGGCATTTTCACTCAGGGCCTGGAAGTGGGCAGGGAGTGCAACAGACTGCGCTTGCTGCATCTGAAACCAGTTTACTGTGACCTAAAAAAAAAAAAAGAACAAGAGAGTGAACAATACAAATAAATGGAAGTGTCATTAAATATGATTATAGAGGTCAGTGGAAAAAATGATTACATCATAACCAATTAAATCATACTAAAATACATTTTAGTGCTATTTAGGGATGCACAATTTTGGAGTTTTGGCCGATATTCGATACAGATATTTTTAATACACTTTTCTTTGTCAAAACATTTCCCTCTTATTTAGGCTTATTTGCTACAAAAATTGTATAACAGCAGTAAGAGCTGGTGACATATATTCAGTAACAGCCATATGCATAGCACTTTAACTTATATTAAATGAAAAGTGTTAAATGTCATTTATTAGCATTAGTCACCTGCGATGCTGTCTCACTTGTGGAGTCTTGTTCCAGGTTCCTATAGCTGCAGTGTGGGATCCTCTGCACTCTTGTGCATGAAGGACAGACTTTTTAGGTTCAAAGTTTTTGTCTATCCATTGTGTTGAAAAACTAATCATGCTAATGGGGCTAACACAACGTCCAAATGTCTGTGGTAAAACTCACCCAAGTGCTATCGGCTATTAGCTTCTCAATGACGTCGCAAATGACGGCTTGTAACTCGGGTAAGGCTATATCGGAAAAATATCTCTGACTGGGGACGATGTAGCGAGACTCAACATAGTTTAAAAATCTTCAGAATCTGACATCCTCAACGAAAAAAAAAACCTTCCACACCGCCGACATTTTGACTTCTTCCTCTCCGCCATGATGAGATCAGGTAGGCGCGCGTGATGTCATCACGTTGTTGATGTTGGGTTGTCATACAAAAACATAACCTTTAATATTGGTGAGTAATTTTGATGGAATGGCAGATGTCCGATATTTAACTTTAATGCTAATATCGGCTGATACCGATACCATGTTGATAATATCGTGCATCCCTAGTGCTATTTATTTTCATTCTATTAAAATTTATTTGAGAGCAGGTTTTAGTCTTGTATTATACATAAACGTGTTTGTTTACAAATATCTGCAGAGATCAGTCTCGAGATAAAACTACAAACTCATCAAATTAATTTCAATATTTTTCAACAACGTTCTGCTGGGAAACCTCATGTTCTGGTATTACTGTAGATGTTAATTTTAGGAACTTCTTGAGTTTTTTCTTCTTCTCCGGTTGTTTAATGTGTGTCCCTCCACTAAATGTTGCTGCAGGACTAGCGCAGCAAAGTCTCATGGCCACCGAACGACACAAGAAACTTATTTAACAGCCTGAGGCGATGATGAGGCTTCAAGTCTCATCAAATTGTTGTGTTTGAACGTCTGTGGCCTCTCTTTACAGAGCTCGCTCCAATCCTGCAACCCACAGGACACAAGGGGTCTAGAGCGTGGTGCTGGGTACCAACTAGTTTAAAGATCTCTTATCCTTGCACTGGCAGACCAGAGCTGTTTTAGCACCTTAGCAACATGAGTTAAAGTCTTTTAATGTTCTTGAATGTGACAGGTCGGTAAAACAGTTCACTTTCCTCTCAGTGCATTACATTCTTATCGAATGATGACATAAACTCTTACAGCTTTGAGTGTGAGGTCACACTGGAAGACCATCTCTCGGATCTGCGAGAGGATCGTTCTCTTAGCGTTGGCCAGATCCATTTTTCTGACGCCAGCGTCAGCCAAACAGTTCTGGTACTGGTCTTGGGCCTCTTCAACCTGTCCAACACATCGGATACAAAACAAGTTTAAAGATCTGGAAAAGGCTCACACCAAATAACATCTGTTTTATATACTGTATACATATATACTGCTGACCTTCTGCAAAGCCTCCTCCTGGAGCTTCCTCTTCTTCTCCATCTGCTTATTGCCAGCGTTCGGCTGCTCCTCCTGGGAGCGGCTTTTAGACGAGTGGACTTTCTGGTACTCCTCTCTCCTCTGTGTGTTCAGCGCTCGTGCCTTCCGCAGGGTTGTGTCAGCCTCTTGCTGCCAACATCACACAGATCGGATCAGCCATAACGAAACCACAATTAAACGTCACAATGTGTGCAGCGTTACCATGGAAACAATCAGAGATGGCTTTCTGAATGGCCAAACATGCGAGTGAAGTGATACATTGAAGTTTGTACACCTGTACATGATTATCTAGACTTAGATTAAAAAATATATGAGTGAAAAAAAACTCGAGTTCTTTAATACTAATTAAAACTGGATTATTCAAGAGTATATCAACGATCATCTAAATAAAGCTGTTTAGTGTTTTTGCAAGACTAAATGGAATTATTTTGACTTAATACACTTTTTTGTTACAGTTCTCACAGTGGCAGAGCTGGTGACTAATGCTGCAACATTCACTGGTTTGCAATGGGAAACAACTAAAAGTTGTGCTGTTTGAATTAAAATTAAATACACACCAATTATCTGTTCATAAACGTTTTACAAACCATTTTCTTTTGCTCTCTCTGCCATTGCTCCTTGAGGTCTTTCCTCAACTTGTCCAGTTCGTTCTTACGAGCCAAAAGAGGCTGAAAATAAATCATCAACAGTCAAGTTTAGTTTTTTGGTTAAAATAAATAGCCTCTTTTTGGTACCAAGTAAAATTTCAACAATAATACATGGAAAAAATAAACATTAGGGTCTGTGTTTAGAAAAGCTAGAATTTACATTGACTATTAACTTTTACAAAATTACAAATGAGCAAAACAGCATTTTGATGCTTTCACTGTGCTTTTACTAAAGTGAATGCCAAAGTAGCATGTTGAAACATATCCAAAAGTTTAGAGTTTAGCTCTCGGTGTCATTTTTTTTTACCTGTATGAATTTATTGGTTTGAAGAGCGACTGCAGTCTGAATAATGAGCTGGTTGTATTCTATGTCCTTCTTGAATGTGGAAATGTAGATATCACTAAATGGCATGAAGTCCTTGAACAAAAATAAAGAATGCATATATTTTTGATAATCTTATTTTACATGTAAAGGAAAGAACTAGAAATCAGTAAGTAAGGTTTTTTTTTGTTACCTGTTGACTGGCCAAGGTCTTTGCAGATTCAGCCAGTTTGGCACAGCTTTTAGAATTCTCGATGTCTGAAAGATAAAAAAAAAAAATGTGCAAAAGAACAAGGAACTAATTATATTTGTGATCAACAAATCATCTAATCACTTCATGGCAAATCTGACATTCATTTGTATTATGGGTACTCATTTAGACATTGCTGTGTTTCATGCATCTACTGTATGTTACAAAAGAAGACAAATGCTCAGAAAGCATTACTAATAACTGACCTAAGGAAATGGATTAAAAAAATATGCTTGCTAGCAAAAAAAATGTACTGTCACGAATATCTCACCCATAACTACTCGTTTTTCCATCCATCCCAGAAGATCTTTGATGTACTTGGACCAGGCCTTTGCATAAAGAAGAGCAGACTCTACCCCACTGTCGTTCTTCAGCAGGGTCAAGTCGACTTCTTCCTCTCTTGACAGTGGCACCTCTGGACCTGCGACGTCATTAGAGATGGATATCAGGTAGGAGGCATGAGTGCAATGTCCTCAAGCTGGACTCACATATCTCAGTTCCACTTTCTATTAAGACGTGTGGAAGGGCACAGTAAATACAAAAACAGAACAAGGTTGGTGAAGTAGTCAGTACGGGACAGTATGAAAGTGCCAGGCGTTTATGGGAACATGCGGACAGGCTTTTATGCCTTTCACGTGAGCCAAGTCATGCAGTTTAACACAAAACCTATGTATTTCCCCATCCCACACAAAATTACTGTCAGACGCCAAAAGAGAAACGAACAACTAGTATGACAAAGCAGCAGAGGTTAAAACAGAGGTTTAAGGCGGGTCTACCATGGGGATGAAAGAGTGGAAAGGCAAAATCTCTTAGCTAAGTCACAAACTGACAAGGCTGCCCTGAGCTTCAGAATAAAGCCATTTATAGCTATCACATTTCAGAAGGACGTTTTTTTTTTTTTTACATGCTTAGAGAAAAGTGACTGTGATGTAAACTTACCCACAAGATTACTTCTCTCTGGAACATACCCTTCAGGATCCACAGAGAGGTTGTCAAAGGACTGTGAAAAAGACAGTTTAGATTAAAAGGAAGGAAAATCACACATCCAATCAAAGTCACACATCAGTAGCAGCTGGGGTTTTCAACTCCCCAATTAAATACAGAAAAAGCAAGTCTTTGAGGATTTTTTAAATAAAGGCGGGGTGAAATTGCTGCTATTAGTGCCCCTTTTAGAGAGCTGCAATGGTTCAGAAGAAAGACTAGAATAACATGTTGCCTGAAGGTGAAAAGAAAAGAATGATGGGGGTCTCACTCTGCTTCTCCTGGTCTGGGGGTTCCCCAACCCTGAGCTGCTGTCCACATCTCCCATAAGGAAGTCAGAAACTCTGTGGAGTCCAAATATGTACACATTATATTCATATGTGACTGAAAGAGTTTAAGAAACAGGTCGAATGGTCAAAGGGGCAATCTATTCTAGTGCCTCTAAACTGGTATTTAAATTCAGATAAAGGAGTGGGGTAATGACAGGTTTAACTAGATCAACTAGCTTCTATATTCTGGTCTAAAATCAGCCCAACACTTGCTGGCAGTAGGACAAAAAGTAAATAAAATGGGGGTGTTGAAAAGGAAAACAAGCACTGTACTCACACATTGCCGAACGTGAATGCCAAAATGTCAATGGATGTGTGTATCTCGCCGAATGCTTGTTTGTTTTCAGGGTTCACTTCCTCGAAGTTAATGCCTGTGAACAGTGATAAAACACGCCGTTACTTCGGCCAAAAAAAAAAATGGCTTGCCACCAGCTTTTGTGCACTTAATCCTTCAACAATTAGCAGGCAACTTTACAAATAAATGAAGAAGGCGAGCAGTTTGATGTCATTTTAAAACTTCAACCATCAGTCATAAACTAGAGCAAGTTAGCTTTTATAAAGTTTGGTCATCTTTTCTACAGGCTTCAGATTGATTCAGCAAAGACCTGACTTTATGGATGACACTGAAAAAGCCTAAATCCTTCAGCAGTTACACAGTTTGGGTAAAAAAAATAGGATGAAGGTTAAAAAGAAACAAGGTGCCAAAAGTAATTTTGTGCAATGTCCGTATGTTGTCCTACCCACTCAAAATGTCCTCCTGAAAAAGATTCAAAGATCTTCAAAGTGGTGGATTCAATGTCGACTCAGAAACAATCCCAAACTTTTCCTCCTTTGTTTAAATGTGATATAATCCTCCGGACCATCATCCATGCTGACCGTGACCACAGACGGCGATCTTCGCTTCGGGCAACTTTTGGCAGTACAGTATCCAGCAACTTTAAAAAGCCATCAGCTCTTGACAATCATCGGGAACGTGTGCACAAGGGTTTCTTCGCAGCAACATTTGCAGAAAGCAATCAGAGGAACCAAAAACACGGTCACTGAAATCCGACTAAGCGGAGTACTTCCTGTCTGCCCCGCAACAGGAAGCACTCACACAGCTTGAATTCTGTCAAATGTAGGACTACAGGCTACCATGACAGCTCTTACCTTCTCTACCTGGCTTTTGCTGCCAATAAATAGTACCAGAAATCTGCAGCAATGTGAACAAGTAGCTAGCACATTAACCGATCCAGGCTCCAAGATGTTGTATAGCTTTTGATTTCCCATTTTCTCTTGATGAGGGTTAACTTAATCCATGTTAAGGGTGGATGGGTAATTATAAATCCCAAGCCAGTGAATAAACTCAGAGAGGTCATGGCATACTGGGTTAGGAAGGCAGCACATTCCAGGGAGACTCTTGAGGACTCCGAGAGAAAGGAGGTGCAGTGCAAGCCTCCCTGTCGTGCACCTCCCTCTCGCTGAATGCTAGCGTACGACTCGGTACTGACTTCTTCCTCAGGACATCCTGTGGATGTCTAACAATGATTGCAAAGCTTGGCCCCTCTTGTCACGGCTGAAATTTGGAAACTGCATCATTTAAGTGCACGGCCTATTGTTTTCTCATGACTGCGCTGGAAATTTGTGAAAATGGCATTTTGTCTGATCATAGCTTTTTTCTGTCACGTGTTAACGATTCAGTCGTTGCCTAATCATTAGGCTAAAGCTGTATGCATCATGCGCACTTAAAGGAAAACAAATTTAATGCAAAAAAAACCTATTAAACGTCAATAAACAATGTGTTTAGATCATTTTAATAAATCTACAATAGGCTAAAAATACACAAGTTAGTTGTAAATGTATTCACCAAGTAAAAGGGACTAGAATATAAAATAATTTTAATACATTGAGGAAATTAACATTGTCGTTATTGTTACGCCTTGTGGTTAGAATCAGGGATTTGGTCTGAGTGTGACTTGGAAAGTCACTTTGTACGAGTTTGTTTCAGGCCAGGTGACAAAACGAGAGGAAAACAATAGATGCTTCCAGCTACAATTAAACTTTTTCAGGCTTTTCAAGTTTCTGAGAACTTGCATGCACGTAAAAAAAAAAAAAAAAAAAACAGCTTAAAGAAGGAAATGGTTTGAGTAGATAATGTGCCATTTAAAACTAGTCAGACAAGCAATGTTTGGAAAAAAAAGTAGCATTTAGGCGGCTGTACACACGCCCCAGGTGTCAAGCTTCAAAGAGTAACGCAGGTAACAAGACGGCACTCTGAGTAAGGAGAAACCTGTTATCATCCAGACCTTTGAGTCTTCATCTCTGATGTCTCACTGATTCATCCTTCTTTCAGCTTTTCCTCCTTTAACTATCTAAGTGAATTTTGTGTTCCCACCAGCCATTAGGGACAGTCTGATCTGGCGTAAGACACCCCCTGGTGGAGATTCAAACCCCTCAATGAAGTTTAAAGAAAATAGTTGATTTATTACAACCTTTTTTATAAGATAACGGCTACCATTAACATCAGGAAGGAACATGCATAAATGAAGAGATATTTGATTATATTTTATAATAATGAAGAACAAGACAATCACCAAAATGCTAAAAAGGTTTTTATGAAGAAACATTTTCTTTTTAAAGCTTTTTTCTTTTAAATTATCCAAAAAAATTCAATATTAACCTGATCCCAGTGTATATTTTTTAAGCAACCAATTAGGAGAAGATATTTAGATGATTGGGTGGCATGGTGGAGAAGTTGGTAGAGCTGTTGCATCTCAACGAGAAGGTCGCCGGATTGAATCCCAGCTGGGGGCCTTTCTGGGTCGAGTTTGCATGTTCTCTCCGTGCATGCGTGGGTTTTCTACAGGTACTCCGTTTTCCACCCACAGACAAAAAAATGTGCATGTTAGGCTGATTGGCAACTCCAAATTGTCCCTAGGTGTGGGTGAGAGAGTGAATGGTTGTTTGTCTCTATGTGTCCCTGTGATGGACTAGAGACCTGTCCAAGGTGTCGCCCCCACCTCTCACACAGTAGCTATGTTTACATGCGCAAAGTTATTTGATCAGACTGAAATGTATTCAGACAAAATAATCCAAATGTATCATTTACATGGGCGCAATCCGTTCACGATGATTGTTTCATGCAGCGGGTTTTTATTTAGAATAAAACTACGGACGTGCACAGAGTGGTAAACTCTCCTTAAAAAAACCACAGAAGAAGTTCTACTTCCATTTTACTTTCGCGATGAACGTAAACAAACCTGAGCGCCCAAAATGGACCCGCGCCAGGTTTTAATGACGGCGGAGACGTTACTGCACTCCCTGATTGAGCTACAAGTGATACAGATCATTTTGAGCTCTTTCAAAGTTTCTAGTTCGTTTGTCGCTCACCGACCAGTTTTGCTTCCCCGACATATTAGCATCTAGCCAGGCGGAAATACGTGAGGTAGACATAGGTCGCACATGCGCAGTCAGGTCAGTTTTCCACGATAGGAATAAAATGATCAGATTAAGTGTTTACATGCACACGGTTCGGGTTATGAATCGGCATAAACCACCCCTCTCATTCGGATTACAAATTCATTCGGATCGAGCTGAATCAACAAACAATAATCCAAATGGGGCGTTTACATGACACATTTTTATTCCGAATGGCTGTTTAATCCGATTACTTATGTCCATGTAAACATATGTAGCTACTGATAGCTGGACATGGGCACCAGTGACCCCCCCATGACCCAAAAAGGAAAAAAGCGGGTAAACACGATGTAATGGATGGATGTTTAGATTATTATTTTAGGATATTTAGGTTTAAATATTAAAAAAATAAAAGTAAATTAAAAGAAACAATTTCAACGTTATTGTGGACTGAGTCCTTTTTGTCATGTGACTCGAGTGTGAATAGCTCTTTTGACAAATCTGGATATTTTTGTTTGCTTTTTGCAACCTGAACATGGAATGCACCACCAAACTCTACAAAACGCAGACAAACACACATTCTTACTGCTCAGAGACAGGACAGGTGACCAGATGGCCATGGATATTACAACAAAAGAGGAAAAGAAAAAGTGAAGAAAAGTGGATGATCTTGACTGAAAGGAGGAGTCTCAAGATGTTGACAACATGGAATGAAAATTATAGGCATTAGGCCTCCGCCGTTCTCGTGTGGAAGAATTCCTCTGCGATGGGTCACATTTCTATGTGACGTTTATGAGCTGAGATTCTCTTCAGGTTTATCTGCTGCTTTAGAAAACTTCATAAACGGCACGTTTCAGAAACATACTTCCAAAAAAAGCGTGGAGTGGGTAAAGATTCCTTCATGAAACTGTGACGCAAACTCTTATCTTGAGCCACTGATTCAACTGTGAGATTTCATGCCCAGATATTAGATACAAGTATCATCTGTGCCTTGGCTGTGTTCAGCTGTACATCTGTCAGCACTCATGCATGCTGCTGAGTAATTACTCACCTTTGACTTTAGCAATGACCATGCCAGCTGCTCCAAGGATGTCCACAGAGTTGAGGGTCTGGTGTTTGCTAATTACCGTCTTGAGGACACGAATTAACTCAGCTAAACGTTCCTTTACCACCTCCTGAAGCCCTTCCATGTTATCTGATAAAAACAAAAAGAAAATGCACGTGTAAATAATAGGGATTCACTGATCCACTTTTTTCACGTCCGATACCGATATCTGATGTTTGGTATCGGGCGATACCAATCCGATACCAACCTGAGACAGGAAAACATTGCTGAACTAACTTAATAAAAACATAATTTTTTTTAAACGCAGACATAAATGTATGAATTACAAATGTAATTGAAAACTTTGCACCAGTGCAGCACACTTAAACACACCACAGTCTTGGCCAAATATGTAAAAACAACATAACTTTAATTTGTTCAGTCAGTGCAATTAGGAGTATGACATCAAATGTAAAATAAATAATAATAAAGATTAGTGGTGTAACGGTACATGTGGGTGTATTGAACCGTTTCGGTACAGCAGGTTCGGTCCACGTGTGTACCGTTTCGGTTATTTTTTCACTCATTAAATTTTATTAACGAGAAATTATGCGCCGCGGAACTAAAGTTCCTAAGTGTGTTTCAGCACGGCGCTATTATCTTGCAACATGCGTAGCATCCGCAGCCTAGCAGGCAACGAACAAGCCACCTCGTTGCAGTCTCCTGTTTGGGAACATGATGGCTTTCTTGTTAAAAGACAACTGGACACATCCAAAACGGTGTGTCGACGTTGTTTCATGGGGATTGGATCTGCAGCAGGCAACACGTCTAGCTTGTTAACACACTTGAAACGACATCACCCGAATGTGAACGTCTCTTCTAGCATCTTGGTGCAAACACCGATAACAGCAGCATTTAACCAACCTATATCAGGTCATTCAAAGTAATAGCACAAGAGGTAGGAGTTTGTAAAACTCTGGACCTATGTCTGAATTCTGTTGTTGATGCACCGGCTTTAAGCATATGATTAAAGTTCTTGAGCTCTGCTGCCTACGACATCATATCAACACTTCAGCCAAAAAATTGTAGCAGTACTTTATGAAAAAGCTAAAAGTGATATTGTCAAAAGCCTGACCCCAGATTTAAAGCGCTGCCACATCGATGATGAGCGAGAGAAAATATTCAACCACCTCGTATGATGACCATGAAAGAAGAGATATTGTTACTGTATTATTATGATTCAATTAACTTTTTTAAATTTAAAATTATAATCGTATTAAGTCTTTTTTTATTTTTTTTTATCTCTGCGTTGTTTGCAGTCTGAGAACTGAGATAGCAGCTGAGTCTTCCATTAACCAGATCACCTCCAGTTTACACCACCTCCTGTTAACCTCCTGTTTACTTGGCGTATTTTCCAAAGAAACATTTTGTAAGTCTTTGTTTTGGCCTTTTTTGCATCAAAAATTAACCGAGCCGAGCCCTCCTCGAAACTGAACCGAACCGAAATGTGATTTTAGCGTTACACCCCTAATAAAGATACTGAAACGGACAAAAACAACAGGCGGACAACTTTGGTCAAACATGAAAAAAATTAACTTCAACAAACCTTTCAAATGGTTCAGGAAGTTTAAATATAATGTAAAATAAATAATAAAGGAGCTGAAATAAGAGGGAAAAACAATAGCTTCACTAGCTTGATTGGCAGATATTTAAAATAAACAGCAATCAGCTTCTGTCCTTTTGGATCGGTCACATTGTCACAGATACCCAATCAAGGAATTTTTTTGGATATCAGTACCGATACTAATATCAGATTGGTGCATCTCTAGCAAAGCTTAATCAATCCTGAACTTGACCACTGAACGGCAGAGTGCAATGTTTTATCATTGCAACAAGTATTATTGCACAAATATTTTGTCATTTGAACACTGTGACGTCATCTTTTGCTGATTTGCCAGGTCTTTCCTAGGCAAATGATACGTTGTGTTGTTTTATCTGTTACTGCCTGCAGCACAGAAGTAGAAAAATAAGACAGCTGTGGTTGATAGACAGTAACAAGTTCAGTTGCATGCAATTGCTGTGATGTAATGTCTTTCTTTTTCTTTGCTTCCTCCAGGCAGACAGCACGTCCAACGGAAGTGGTGTGTTTCATTAACAGGTGGAGCTACACCAGCCAGTGTAAAAAAAAAAAAAAAAAAGTTTAAATGTGAAGAATTTCTGTGTTTATTAACATAAACAGCTGTACTACAGAATGCCTGCTTCAAAGTGAATAATTCATTCAAGTAAAATATAGAAAAACACAAGCACTTTCGTTTTATATGAGCATTTAGAAAAAAATAAAGACTGACGGGACACACATGGCAACAATTATATAATAATATGTTTACCGACAAGCGCATGAAGTAGCTCTTGCAAGATTTCTTCAATGCCAGTGAGGTTACACAAGACGACTGAGGGAGGAAAAGAATGTACAAAATGTTTCTAGATTAGTCCTTCTCTCTTTACTTTTTCAACCATATCACATTCTGTCAGTCCCTCTGCTATGAAAGGCATCTCTTTGCTGTTCAACCAAAAGCAGCACTTGGAAGAAAAAAAAAACAAAACCTGGTATGAAAAGGTCTTCGAGTTGCCACAGTTGGTCTCTGCGTGGTGATTTTCCATTTAGTTGCAACTATTTTTTTTCATAAATGTTTTAAAAGAACAGACATCTTCTCTGGGAATAAATCCCCCATTTTAATACTATAATCATTCGTAATCAATAAAAAAAATGGAAGGGGAGGAACTTATCTCCTGTTCTGATTCAGACTTATCAGTAGTGGCTCTACAGTAGAAGTTGGCACCAGACAAAAGGTGAGTTCATGTCTCACTTTTGCTTTGGAATAAGCGGGGGCAGAAGCGTCATCTGTTCTTCATCAAAGCAACCCAAGCAAGCAGAAGGGCGAGACCAGAGGCTGAATTTATGGGAGAGCTACGAAGAGTTATGGAGTCAAAAATAAAGCTTCTGTGCAAGTAGAGACGTAATCTCTACAACAAAAATTTGTACCTTGCCAAGTTGTGACGCCAACAGTTTAATAAAAGAAACTCCAAGGTACAAGACACGCCAAGTGACAATAAGATAAGGATATTTCTTCAATTTTATCTAGAAATAAAAGGCCTAACATTCTTTGGAGGAATGCATATCACTCACTGCCTTGCAAGCTATCGCTGTAGATAAGATAAGTGCCATGTTTTGTCATCATTGTATGTTCCCATACAATGGTGAAACTGGTTCTCTGCATTTAACCCATCACACCTGAGATACACCCAGGTGGAGCAGTGGGCAGCTATGTAAGTGCCCGGGGAGCAATTAGGATTAGGTGTCTTGCTCAGAGACACCACGACATGTGGGAATGGTTGGGGATCGAGCCTTGGACTTTCAGGTCCCTAGTCGGCTGCCCTGACTTTACCCCGTCTTGTCCCCCTATTAACAATTTCAGAAAATTTGTTTGAACTTAAAATACAGGATGTTTAGGGGATAATGCTCAGCTTCTACCTGTAAAATTCACTGAGTTAAAATCTGAGTTTGTGTTTGCTAAAATCATTTAGATGTGGTGGCCATACATACCATACCATACCATACCACTTTATTTATAAAGCACTTAAAAACAGCAACACGGCCAACCAAAGTGCTGTACAGCAAAAACAAACAAGCAAAGGAGATATCAAAAAATACATAGATCTAAAAAGGCAACGATAGGAACTAAATGGCTAACATTGTTAAATACAGACGTTAAAATCAACTTGCACAGTGTCAAAAGCCAGGGAATAAAAGTGAGTTTTCAAACGAGACTTAAACAGTGAGAGAAGGAGCCTGCCTGACATACAGTGGTAACTCCTTCTACAGTTTTGGACCTGCAACAGAAAGCCCCATCACCTCTGAACTTAAAACAAGTGCCTGGAACCAATAAAAGCATCTGATCTGCTGACCTGAGAGAGCGCTGTGGGACATATGGCTGCAGCAGATCAGCGAGATAAGAGAGGGCAGAAATGTTCAGAGATTTAAAAACATGCAAAATGATTTTGAACTGAATTCGAAAGTGAACCGGGAGCAAGGGAAGGGAGACCAAAACTGGAGAAACGCGCTCTCTTTTGCCTGTACCGGTTAAAAATAGGGCTGCAGCATTTTGGACTAGTTGTAATCATGCAATAGAGGTCTGACTGATTCCAAACAGGAGCACATTGAAGTAATCAAGCCTGGATGTTATGAAAGCATGCATTACTGTCTCAAGGTTAATTTTGGACAAATCTTAAATCGGGGTGACTTTAAAATGTAATTAGTTGTAGATATACACATGTATTGCTTTCTAAGATTCCATCTGTTCACTATTTTATTAGATGTTTTGCCCAAAGACAGACAAATGAACACACACTGGCATTTTTAAAAATCCATTTTAATCTAGTCTGTCTGTCAGGAGGAGCACGACTGTAAGTGTGGCTATGGAATCATGGCAGAAACTGTTTTAAATCACCCATTTCCTTTCTCTTGTGAAAATAATTTAATTACACCAATCTGCTCTTCAAAGGTGCACACTGGGAGAAATCACAATAACTGTGATGTTACAGTAACAAAGACTGATCCAGGCTTTTGTAATCTTTTGTTTACTGTCACCACTTTATGATTAACACTGTGCAGCACTGAGCACAGCTAAGCTCTGTAATGAAGTGACACAAATAAAAACACAACAAACAGCAATTTCATATAAAGATAAACAAAACAGCAACCTTTAACAAACAACGATCGTGTGCACATTGATTAAAACAAAGCTTCAGGCATATATGGGAGCAACAATTTGCAACCTGAGTCATCCAATTTGGTAACAAAAATATGACAAATATTATAAAAAGACAAGTGTGCACAGAATAAAGAAATAGGAATAAAGTTTTCTTTAAAAAAGGATAGTGTGTGATAAAGCTCTCACGTGTGCTTTGCTTAGTGCAGCATGATACTATGCAAAGAAAGCAGAAGTATAGGATTTATGTCATAAAAGAAAATAAAGAAAGCAAAATATGAACTGGAAATTTGCCCGTTAGTGTGGAAGCCAGTCCACTGCTTTAGTAACGGAACTGAGACTGAAGACCTCCTTATTATACATTACTGTAATATAATAGATAAAACCAGCTGTCAGGTATGAGTAATGACATTTTTGTCATCAAAGTTAATATCTGGGCAGATTGTAGACTTTATGGACACATCAGAAAGTAAAAACTACGTATACAAAAACATAGATTGGAGAAACGCAGATAATTCAAACAATAAATCTGAAATGAAATAAAACTTAAAACTCTGCTCTGCAACTTTGAGCCAATGAAGACATTTCTAGTGTTTTTATTAGAAAGAGGTCCAACTGATTGGTCTGCTCAGTCCCACCTTGTGTTAATGCTCACTCAAAACTATTAAACTAACTTAATAATCTCAGAAAGGCATGCCTATCAAACACTGTGGTTCGCCACACGCTACAGGAAACAAGTGTTAAGATACCCTCTGGGTTATCGTAGCCTGGAGGCTTGTCTCGGGGGTGGGGGTTAGTGGTTGTTACTGGACAAAAGGACAGTTTACATGCTTGCTGTAGCCTTTAAAAACACTGAATGGAAACACCCAAGTAATAAAAGAAGCACATTTAACTGGCTTGTTATAGTGAGTGTGTCTACATTTAAAACACTCGCTTTATGTGGGGCTTTTAACTTAAAACAGTTAAATGAGTAAAAATATTAAGTTCCTTATCCCTAATGTTAGACCAGCGACATCCATTTTATCTTCTGACAATAAGACTGTATTTTGAGGAGAAAATAACATCTTTAAATCAATTAGTCTGATATTTTTCCCCAAATACTTTATGCTTTAACCTATCCAGGAGGTTAAGAACGGGGAGGAAAAAAAAAAAAAAAGTGATACAGTTCTATAGTTCTAAATCCATGCAGATTTAAAATCCAAAAGTCTCTAAAATCTTGGAAGATAGTTGTTTACAACGATGCCATATGTGAACAGGTTTCAAGAAAACTAAAGATGTAAAGATATCCAGAACACTTCTCTCTCCCTGCCTATCTAAATGTTACAAACTCTCGCACATTGTGACAAATTATTGCAAGACTCGTCATTTA
>NC_056506.1:42588839-42620828 GCF_014905685.2 Nematolebias whitei
TTTTTTTTGCTATCTATGGCATCAATGACAGAACTCAGAGTTTAGTGTTGCAACATAAAAGTTCAACTTTAGGGATGCACAATATTGGATTTTTTGGCCGATATCTGATATATTAAAACTTATTTGGCTGATAACCGATACCAATACTGATGGTTTTTTTTCCCTAGACCAATTTACAGAAACTACATAGCTTTCTCTGCTGTGGAATTAAAATACTACATTATTCTGCATGGTCTTTATATATATATATATATAAATAAACAACGCCTTTTATATCGGTGAGTTATTTTGATTGAATGTCCGATATTTAACTTTATCGCCAATATCGGCCGATACCGATACCATGCCGATAATATCGTGCAACCCTATTCAACTTAATTTCTAAAATAAATCTGCAACATCAACAAAATGACAAAAATCTAAATAATAAGTAGTTTGATTTTAAACAATATCTTATTTTATCTGAACACCTATAACTTTCATTACTATTTCCTGAAATCATTATCTTGGGCTTACAATAGTTACTGCGCAGTGCTGTGAAAGGCAGGCGATCATATATTTGCCTCTGTCTTTATGTATGTGTGCATGTTCTAGCTTGTCTCTCTGTTGGTTACATATGTCATGATGAGCCCTTGGATTAAAAAAAAAACAAAAAACAGGCAGTAATCTCAACCTGAGTTAAGATGCACCCTTCTCAACAACAGGCAGCAAGGGGCAAATTCGCCGCTTACTCAAGTGTTCGACGCCAGCACTTCACAATCACAAGACCAATTTCAGTCATGCTATTATACACGGTAGTCACTGCCTGTGTAAGTAAATGAGGAAATGACCAAAACACTTCTAGATCCACATCAACTTGGTATGAGCACTGGTTCCAGTGTGGCCACTCCTATGAAAATTGTCTGACTCCGCCACTGCTGTGCAGCTTGCTCGTATATCTAAAATGGTTGGGAAAAAAAAAAAAAACTCCAATGTTCGAAGACCAGACAAGTAAGTTTGACCCAAAACAAGGCCTCATTTTCAGCTACAGATTCTGAAGGGTCCGGTGGTCTGGAGGGACTTCACAAAACTCCTGACAGGAATTTTTTTTTTGGTTAATACTCAAATAATCATTTTGGGTGTACTAAAGGGGGAAAATAACTAAAATTTTGTAAAAAAATAAATAAATAAATAAATAAAATTAAGTGGAGTTTTTTTTTTTGTTGTTTACAAAAAACCCATAAAGAGTTAAAACAAAAAGTCATTTAAATTTGATGTTTTTATTTCAGGTTAAGATAGCTCTAAAAGACTGACTAGTTTTTATGTGGGAAAAAATTGTAAAAAAAAAATAGTATTTTTAAGCAGTTAAATAAAAGTCAGATTTTTTCCCATAAGGAACACAAATGGTCAAAAAGTACAAGCACAATACAAGGGTTAAAACTGTCTTATTTGAATGTACACATTATTATGCTTTTGACGTCAATCAGCCTCCACGATCCTGTCTGTATTTACAGCAAACAAAGCCAAGGTTTTGACCTGCATGCATTCAGGGATATTTTGCTACATGTACTGCTGCAAGATAAAGAACAAAGATAAATTCTTTGTGAAAGAATTCAATTCATTATTAGATTCTTGAGAATGCATGTTATCTTGATCTACAAAACTGATTCACTGATACCACTGATTATGACTTCATAACTACATATTTTCATGCCTGTGATGCTAGTTGGGCATTTTCATCAATGATCAGTGTCTGCGTTCGCCAACATTTTCACTGCACAGAACATCTGTGCAACATCTGTCCAGATGACCTGACTGAGAATTGTTGTGATTGTATACCTGGATTATTGAGCATGGTTTGTTGATCTATGTACAATGTTTATGTTGGGAAATTACTCCAGCCTCTGAGCTATTGGCTTTCTACTCAGAAAGTTATTGAGAAGACTGAAGATGGCCTTCAATCAAGCATAAAAACAAAAATGGCTATTTCTTAGTCAGTTTTCCATATATTAAGCTAAACCCTGGTGTGGTAGTAGCTGAGAGTTACCAGCAACACATACTCTAAAAGTTAACAAATCAACTTTGAATAACATGCATGCAAGGCAGCATATGCTTTCCTTCTAGGAATGCAAGTCTCATTATGTAAAAAAAAATAATAATAATCACATCTGAATGAAAAACAGACAAAGAGAAAAGGGGGAACCCTTTAAATAGAAAATTAAGATGGCAGTAGATTTAGTTTCTGATATCAGTGACAAAGTAAATAGCATGAATAGCCGACGGTACGTCTGCCTTTTTCATTTGTAGTTTTGTGTTTTTGCGACCTCTTGTACCAAACTTTTAACGTCCCGGTTCTTTCTAAACCCACCTTGCTGCTGAAAAGCATCCTTGAGTCTGATCAGCACATCAGCAAACCACCGCACATCATTCACCAGCTGCATGACATAGTCTGGGTCCACACCAGGGGATCCCATCAAGCGGGATGACAGCCACATGCTGCTCAGAGGGCTGGGGTTCCTGGTGGCACGACCCATAGTGGCCCAGGCCTTGGCAGATCCAGGGGATAGAGATTCTGGGTGTGGTTTGGAGTGGTGCCGTGGCAGCTGTTGGATGTGCTTTGTCCCACTTCCACCTCCAGCACTGCTGCTGCTGCTGCTCTTCCGTAGCATCCCAGCAGCTGGAGCAGCCGTTCACAGGCGCTCCAGTCGGCCAGCTAGTCCCTGAACGCACCACGCTGCCCTCGTCCTTGGACGGCTAAAAGAAAGAGCATCATTAGGTGACTGAAAGCATGTGTTTATGGGTTAGTTATCAACATGTAAACACGTTAAATCTGCTGAACTATTACAGTTTATAATTCGGTTATTAATGTGTGCAACAAAGCATGCAAGAGCAAAGCAAGCTCTAATCTCTTCTGGATGTTTTCTTTTTATTTAGTCTAGTAATCATATTTGATCGCATATCATTTTTAAAAGTTCTTATTTTTAACATTCTAACTACAGCAACATATTTGGGTTTTTTGTTTTTCACTTGCTTATAGCTAACGTTAATTCGTTAGCATAGCTAAAATGTTATGTTTTCGTAAAACTGAATAGCTAACCAATTCATAGTTAAAATATGTTTGAAGGCAAAGCTATAATTTGCACCAAAAGCGAAAAGGAGTAAATTTATATGAGTTCTAGTCTAAAAAAACGATTTTTTTTTTTCTGTTCAAGATGAAAAACGATGCTCTCCCCCGGTAAAAACAAACCCGACCCGAATCAAAAAAACTGCTTTGCTTGCAGTTAAAAAAAAAACGCTTTTAACTCACCTGCTTGGCAGTTTAAAGTCATAACTGCCAACGTAGCCAATGTTTTGATAATTAAAAGTAGTAAAAGTCCGTTAGGCAAAAATAACCAACAAAAGGCAAGAAGCGTCGCTGTATTAACTGTACATCGCGAAGTAACGACTTTGCAACTCTCTCAACTCAATCCTAGTTTACGAGGCGGTTTAATCACGTGATGTTTCAGATGAGCTCTCATTGGTCAGATCTGCCCAAGGCAAAAAAAAAAAAAAAAATGTGACGCCTTCAGGTGCTGTTGGACATTTAAAAACTGAGGTTCAAGAAATTAGCAAGTTAACCAGTTTATGTAAACAAATTAAAATAGCATGTGGTCTAGGGGTTATATTTGAGCAACCGCTTCAAAATTTAAGTTTGATTCCAAGTGAATATTGCATTTAAAACATCAAAAATATTAAAAACTGGCTTTGTACATTTAATACATACGTTCGTTAAATAGCAATTATACGGATGAACTGTGAATGCCCCACGTAGACTGGACTCTACTGTTTAAGGATTTTCTAGCAATACTGTAAATAATCTATATCAAATAGATGTTTGTGTTATTTTATACTTAAATTGACATTTGACTCCATTGTATTTTTAAAAGATTTTCTATAATCCAAATGCTATAAGCAGTATTTACTATTGTGAGTTTATTGATGAAAATAGGAGGGTGAAATGTGTATAGCTGCCCCTTATTTAATTAAAAGAACAGCACGAGACAGATGTTTTATATCAAACAAGAAAATGTCTCAAATTTTATGACTGAACACTGACACCCCTGCTGCCATCTAGTGTACATATCAAATCATTCAACAGCATGGTAAGTTACTCATACTCATTACTTTTAATTTTTTTTTTAATCCAGCTGTTCTTGTTAGGAATCAAGCAACAAATGCAAAAAAAGCATCAATTTACGTGGTTAATCAGAATTTTTCTTTATTTTCATATACAAAAAGATGAACGTACTCTCATCTAGTTTATATTTCTAAGCATTTCAATGCACAGATAAAAATTTTCATTCATACCAATTTAAAGAAACTCACCAACACACACACACGCAGTTCACATAAACAGGGATGGTCGCATATTTCCAACATTCGTTCACACTATTATAAGAAATGAACAATATTCTGACTGAAAAATCAAAGAAAAAAAATATAGGATTTTTCTTTCACAGGATCCACACATGAAAAGGAAGAAACCCTTTACATTTAGCAA
This sequence comes from Nematolebias whitei, assembly GCF_014905685.2. Classification (NCBI taxonomy): domain Eukaryota; kingdom Metazoa; phylum Chordata; class Actinopteri; order Cyprinodontiformes; family Rivulidae; genus Nematolebias; species Nematolebias whitei. The sequence continues at coordinate 42,593,359 of NC_056506.1, forward strand.
GTAAATATATACACAATAATTGATATATGTTTTTCTTTTTGTTGAAGATGAGACTGACTCCAGGTTAGTGTTACTAAACAAGGTACTGCATGAGGTAACATGGTTTTTTTTTTTCGGTTCAGAAGAGCTGGGTGTAAGACAGCATTTGGAGGTAACAACCGATTGCGGCGGACTCTCGCACGCGACCGTTTGTTTGCCTGGCACAATTTGTGAAAGCACCTGGGCCACGTTCAGCGTGCACACAACAAAGTTCAACCCACTGCCTCCCACCCCAACCTTAGGAGACTTTGACTGGCAGAGCATGATCCAGGTGTGAGGAGACGTATTCTGTTGATCTGCAGAGGATACCTGCCAAGTCACAGCTGCATTTAATAGACTTAAATGACTATTGCTGTTTAGGAAATATTGCTGAACCCTTGGACTGTGCACATGGCGCTGTTTGAGTGAATCCTGACGGTGCTGCATCGGTCAGTCATGTAGCTACAAACACAATGATGGTTTCAAAACACTAAAAACATTGTTCAGCACTGAGTTGATTTTATACCCCCAAAAGTCCTTCACCAAAACTGCACATCAGCAAGAGCTACAGACCACTGTTAAAAAAAAAACACTATCTTTCCACACCACTAATCAAAGCACAACAGATGAGCCTGTGTGTTGTCCAACGTGGCTAAACTATCACTAAACAGGTCAGAACATCACATCAGCAGGTTAATATTGAGGCAATACTGTTCAAACAAGTGGCCAATCACAGAAGCTGCCACAACCATAAAAAATATTTGTTTGTCTTTTTTTTTTTGTTGATATACACACTAATGTTTTTCAATGCCAGTGCCACCCTCACAGCTTCTAATATAGATAAGCCAATACCATAATTCACTGATATCAGTAACACTTCTTTTAAAAGGAAAAAAAAAAAAGTTGCAGGGCTCAACTTAAATATATAAATGTGTTTCTGGAAAAAAAATACTTTCTGTAACTGTGAAATAAGAAGACCAACGCCCTGATTTTGTATACGAAGAAAAAAATGTATAGCGTTAGGTGTCTGTGTACACACATATTTACAGGAATCTGCCTCTCTTCTTTTAGGTTTGTAGAGCTTAAAACACCATGAAAGCTGGTCGGGTTCTATTTTTTAAAAAAAAATCAAGAAAAACTAAAGACAAGAGGCCCAACCTGCAATAAAATATCTCAGCTACTAAAACACAATAAAATACATAACACAACTTGATATACATGTAGAAAAAGCCTGAGGTACTTGTCAGAATATCTGAGGTCAGTCTGGAGGAGTAAGCAGCTAAAGGCTTACCCAGTCAAAAGAAAAACAAAGAACAAACAAACAAAAATAAAAAACCAGGATATTAGCCTCACATAATATGGTTAGTTATCACGTTAGTGTAATATCAACAAACAATACATCTACAAATCCTTGAGTATCCTGGAAAAGTCACAGCAGCATAACGGACATTCAATGTATGGTTTTTATGTTATGGTACAACTATGGCATTGCATTTGAGACAAAGGCAACCATTTGAGCTCTCCTTGCATGACATACAGTGACTGAGGTATCTAGGGGACTGGTGTCCCGACTGAGTATACTAACCAAATATCAATGAAAGTTTTAAAAAAAGACAGACATGTTGCTTGCTCCTGTATGACCCTTGCAAGGATAACCCTTCAAATTACCTGTCCACGGTTCTTACTTTTAAAAACACACACTTTTTGTCCATCTCGCATCATTTAGTCTTCGATTCTCACACTCGCACACAAATGCATACAGTTAAAATTAAAAATGAGTAACATTGCAACTCCAGACAGCATGTGCCAATGCCCCTGGCACTGGCAAAAAGGAGCAACTCTGAATAATAAAAACTGAAAACAAGTCCAGGAATATGTCCACGATAGCTAGCCGATTAGCTTGGCTCTGAACGAAGAGAAATGTTCCAAAGAAGCCTGCTGGATACCTGAGAGGTAGTTCCGAGAACAAGACGCCTGTTCCAAATCTTCAAAAAAAGTCCAAAAACATCCAACACGACTGCTCAGTTCTGATTTAGCCCCGCTCTCTTGAAATAAAACGGCCGTGGCTCCTCTTCGCTTTCCCCTTCCGTTCCTCCGAGGAGTCTAAATTAAGGGAGCACGCTCAGAGTTTAAAAAAAAAAAAAAAATCGAGAAGCTTCGACCCCTGAGGAAGATGAATATATTTTGTCTAACAGTCTAAAAACGGGTCCTCCGAGGTGAGTCTGAGGTTTGGAGCACAGGTTTGTATCGTTTTGGCCGCAGACGATTACGAGCACGACGGGAAATACATCAAAGACGAGGAGTCATGAGGTAATAAAAAGAGACTAAACATGAAAGAAATACGAGGTAACAACATTTAAGGTTTGACACAAGGGGTGCTATCTGATGTGCTCATCACATAGCTTATTACTACTTCAACTACAGCAGATGGATGTATCAATACGATCTGACTTTAAAAAAAAAAAAAAAAAACCTTGAAACAGAAATAAAATACCAGTAGTGGGAGAAAATAGCAGCTGCGTTGAAGTTGCTCGGGGTTCTTGAGTTGTTATTCACGGCGATCCGCTGAGTTTGTGGTTTAAAAACTTAAAAAAAGTCAGGAGCTCAGGGGAAGGGGGTGGCGTCATCCGTTCAGGTGCTGGACTCTTTGGGAGGTAGGTCCTCGTTGATGAGAGACGTCACTATGGAGACGGGGCTGTCTGAGGTAGTGCTGCCTATCGTCCTGGCGATCTGACTGATGCGCTCCTCCACACAGCCAGCAGACAGTCGCGCCTCTGCGTCGTGGTCCCAGCACTCCTCGATGGTCTCGCACATCTGGCTCAGACCCTGCAGCCAAACATTAGAAGTTACAGAAGAATCCGTCCTGTTGCATTTTAAAAGAACAGGCTAAGATTTTCATAGCTGTAGTAAAACTTTTTTGGAGAGCCGTGAAGTCGGAGCATCAAACTTTAATGAGAGAAAAATAAAATAAAGAACGCAACACATCCTGGTTCTGCTGCAGCCATTCTTCCACAATTACTCACAGGATGTTTGAGCCAGCAGTCCTTGATGGCTGGGCGCATCTTCTTGTGCACAACCACATCCTGCAGATCCTCCAGGGTGGGATGCTGACCTATTTCATCCTCAAACGGCAACATGTACTCCCCAACTGTACCTGAGCAGAAACAAAAAGAGTATCAGCACAGATCATGTAAACGAAGCTGCACTTCCATTTTAAAAGGCGTATTAGAATTCTACAACTATATGAACATCACAACTTGTTGTCCCTGCTCGGGCTGCTCTGCAGACAAAATAACAGGAGGCCAGCCTGAAGCAAAGTGACCTTTCACCTGTGGGCGAAGCAGCATTCCTGAACTGTTTGACTTACCGTCTGTCTCTAAACAGCGGGACACGAGCTCCCACAGCACCAAGCCCATGGCGTACATGTCTATCCTCAGGAAGGAGTCTCTCTGAAAGTTAATGGCTCCCTCCAACACCTCGGGAGCCATGTAACGTCTCGTACCAACCTACAACAAAGAACAAACAAAAATGTAATAAAAACAAATGTCTATTAATGTTTTTAATCACTTGTTAATGGCTTCATCCAAACCATCCACATGTCTGCTAGATCCCATCTCAACCAGGCCATTTAAAGATGTATTTCCCTTAATTAATAATCACGTCTTGGATCTGCTTAATTTGTCTCTAATAAATGGTTACATACCACAGAGCTTTAAGAATGCTGTAATTAAACCTTTACTTAAGAAACATAACCTTGACTCAGGAATCCTAGACACATTATAGAAGGTATATAGAATTATAGAAACATCTTATTTAAAAATGATGCAGAAAAACTGGTCCATGCACGTGTCACGTCTAGACTGGACTATTGCACTGGTTTATTATCTGGGTGTCCAAATACTTCTTTAAAACGTCTTCAGTTGATCCAAAATGCTGCTGCCAGAGTCTTAACTGGAGTTAGTGGGAGAGATCATATCTCTCCAGTTTTAGCTTCTCTCCATTGGCTCCCTGTCAAGTCCAGAATTGAATTCAAAATCTTACTTCTAACCTACAAAGCTCTCAACAACCTAGCTCCAACTTATATTCGAAATCTTATGGTTCCATATTTTCCTAACAGAGCACTTCGCTCTCAGACTGCAGGTTTACTTGTGGTTCCTAGAGTTTCCAAAAGCAGAATGGGAGGAAGATCTTTCAGTTATCAGGCTCCTCTCTTGTGGAACCAACTTCCAGTTTCTGTCTGTGAGGCTGACACATTGTCCAGTTTTAAGATTTTCCTTTTTGATAAATCCTATAGTTAGGGTGGGCTTGTCATGCTGCCTTAAGCTTAGACTACTTGAAGACAAATTGACCTAATTGCCTTAAATGATTTGCTAAAATTGAATAGTTTTCATTTGATACTATTTCTATCTTAACATGTGATTCTTGACCTGCCATTGTGTATCTGTTCCTCTCAAACCCAGCCGGTCGAAGCAGATGGCCGCTTGTCCTGAGCCTGGTTCTGCTAAAGGTTTCTTCCTCATGAAGGAGTTTTTCCTTTCCACTGTTGCCTTCATGCTCGTTCAAGATGAGAGTCTGCGATGGAGTTAAATTCAAAGCAGTCTGCTCCTCAGATATTTATTACTATTTTTATGTATGGATGTTTCTGTTCAGTGCCCTGAGATGACTCCTGTTGTGACTTGGCGCGTTATAAATAAACTGAATTGAAGCAGAGCATCAAACTTGGGTCTTACTTGCTGTAAGAAAACAGATGTACAGAACAACCATCACATAAATTCATGTTGATATCTGACTGTGCGTTTATTTGAAGACATATTACAGGGTAAGTAAGTGACAGCTACAAAGAATGGTCAGAGAGAAATAGAAACCCATGATGAAGCTTTTCGTACCTGGCCATGAGTATCTCCAGGAGGCTTTCCTGGTTCGAATCGAACAGCGAGCCCGAAGTCCCCGATGACTGCAGTTAAATCATCTCGCAGCATCACATTCTTACTCTTGAAGTCCCTGTTCAATTAATTTCACAACAGTCGTTAAAATGCAGTTTTTAATGGCCGTGTTTAGTCACTGCAGTCACACAAATCAGTCGACAGGCTTTTAGAGTGAAACTATTACCGTAATTCAAGCACAGCTAGAGGAAAATGACTGAGCTGAGGGGGGAAATAAAGCAACCGCCAGGTTTTGAAGATGAATGGATACCTAATTCAGTCAGCGCAGCAGAGTTCTGATTTACATCCCACCTTTCAGTGCAAACTTTGTACCTGAGTGTGCTGTAGTCTTTACATCAAACGAAACCAGAGACTTAAAACACAGACAGAGCCAGAACGAGGCAGTGATTTCCATGCATCAACAAAACCCATCTTTAACTGAGCTGATATGGACACAACAGCACTCTGCAGCTGTATGATGCGAATTAACAACTGGGCGTATCAAAATGTCTCTGTGGAGAAGGACAAAACCTCCATATGTTGAACACTGGGTAGTAAAAATACTGTTATGTATACATGAACAAAAAGTGGTGTTTGTAGGGAGTCACATCTTCTGTTTACAATAATAATAATGTTCACTTTGTTAATCCACAATGGGGAAATGTATTCTCTGCATTTTCCCATCACACATGTAGCTGGAGGGTTAAGGGTCTTGCTCATGGGCCCAAAGTGGGGCAAATAAGGGTGGAGGCAGATGTAGGTGCATCACCTGTCCCACCCTAATTTGATTCGCCAGGTTGGGTATTTGAACGGGCAACCTCCCAATCACAGGCTCCCTTTCTCTAGCCTCTACGCCACCACTCCCTCCTCAATCAGGGATCGTAGCAAAATATTTACCTCAACCAAAGTCTGGTTTGTAAAAAATAAGGTGGTCTGTGAGAGACCGTGAGGAGCAATTCTAAATGAGATATTCAAAATCCAAGATCAAGATGTAGAAGTGGGTATTGTTTGAAAACTAATAAGCAAATAAGTTCTTTATAAACATGTATACCCTATTCTAGAACACCCTCTACACATAAAATACCACCGTCTGGATTCTTGCTCGTCTCATTACATCAGCTGCACCAAAACAACAAACGCTGCACCATTTTCACATAGGGCTGGACAATAATTAGATAACAATATACGTCGCAACATACTTTTATTCAGTAACAGTGATATGAGTTTTAAGCACGTTTCCGATATTTCAATATGATTACAGCGTTTCACTGATGCATTTCTTCCACTTCAGTTTCAACCCGGACAGAAAACGGTGCGACAACCATGCAAGTGCACGGTGACGTCGATGTTACACAGAGCTCGAGTCCAGAAGGGGTTAGCGGTAGCAGGCTAGGCTAATCTCCAACGCGCAGTAAGTTTTCACTTCAAAATGAGTGCCCATGACTGTCAGAATGTGACTGAACAAGCTTTCACAAGCGAAGAGAAAGCAGATGACATAACTGATGTGAGAAAAGACTAATTTGGCGGTGTGGAAGTGGTTCGGCTTTCTAAGATCCAATAAACTGCAGGTTTCAGTTGGTGTGCTGCCAAATGTGTTGGGAGCCGTTCCAGCTAGCGGTGGGAACACATCTAACTTGTCCACTGGATAGAATATGCTGAGAGTCAGAAGATGAAGCGCAATAAAAGTTTGAGTCAACGTGTCCCTGAAACACCACCCCCAGCTGTATCAAGAGAAACCCACGCTGCATGGGTTAGGTTGTTGTTTAAAGTTAAAACTATTAATACTGACAAAGCTGAGGGTTTTATGTTTATTTGACGGTGATTTCAAATTTCTTTGAAGGCCAAATACAAATAAAAGGTGAACATTAATTTATTTGTACAGTTTGTACAGTTTTCTGAGGCTTTGATATCGTTTATATTGATATCGAATTACATCGTTATCGACCGAAATTAAGAAATATATTGCGATAAAAGTTGTGGCCATACCATCCAGCCCTATTATCACAAAAAAAAAGTACGGTAATTAAATTGGGTTTGCATCAATTTGGAAAGATAAAAATGCATTAAATAAAAGCAAAGTACTTTAAAAGGAAGACTCTAAATTACTAAAACCAACAACACTTTGGCAAAACACAGGAGACCTTATGGTGCATTTAGTTGTATTTTGTAAACTTACAGATCCGAACACAAATAACCAATTTGAAACAGTCTTGTTTTTAACCTCATCTTCCTTTATATAACACATTTAACCAAATTACTGATCTCATTTTTGCTTTTCTTACCTGTGTGCAATGGTCGGTTTAGGCCCCTCTCCTTTGTAGCTGGGAATGTCTTCATGGAGGTAGGCCAAGCCACAGGCCATGGTCTCTGCTATGTGACACAGCTCAGTCCAGGTCACAGGGTTACCCTTCAGGTGGTCTGTCAATGAGCCCTGCTCGCACACAAAAACACCAAAGGTTAAGGGAGAAGGATTAACACCTACGCAGGAATTTTTAATCCATTTCCCAGAAGCTCTGCTTCGATTCAGCTTTCAAAAAGCAAACCAACTAAAACAGTAAGCTCTCATAAGAACTGTTTTCTGAAGCCAAAAAGAGGCAGGGGGAGGCTCTACGTCTATTTGACAAACAGAAATAATAAACACACAGTTAAAAATTCACCCAAAAAGCAGCAATGAAGGCAACGAGGCAACAGAAACAGATTTATTGGTGCCAATGCCAAAAGTAAAAATAAAGTATGAGAATAAGGCCTAAAAAAATAATTTTGTAAAAATAAAATGCTGCATTTCTTGTGACAATTATAGCTTTTAGCTTCTGGGAACAAGATGATAACCAAAAAATGTATTATGTCAATCTTATCTAGCTTAAGGCACCAAATACAAATTTGCACATATTTTTATCTGAAACGAGTTTTTATGCTCTCTTTGAAGGTAATTAAAGGGGGTAAGTCGGTACTAAAAAACGTCCGACTCCTCTGTTTTCTAAAGTATGTGAGAGTCTGTATATTTGCTGCACGTGTGCAGAAGTTTTCTCACCCTCTCGTGAAATTCTGTGATGAGCCACAGCTCCGTTTCCAGGTTCGTGCCATGCTTCTCTGCAGCTATGTAACGCAAGAGGTTTTCATGTCTCATCCCCGGAGACACGAAGATGTCCCGCTCATTTTGCCATGACTGCTTATCCTGTAAACACAAACCAAGGATTCACGCACGAGCCTCAGTGAGTCATAGAAAAACGTTTCTTATGCTTCAGTGTGAGACTGGAAGAAATTGAAAATCTTCAGTCTAACAGAAAATGCTAACAGCACTCAGATTTTCTATCAGTGACAAAAAAAAAAAAATCAGGTGAAATTGTTGGTATTTTGATCCACAAAGCAGCAAACAAGACAAAAACTTGTTCCAGTCAACTGAATACGAGCACTTCACGAACCTGAACAGGGAAGATTTTTACAGCGACATATTCGCTCATTAATTGAGCTTTCCAAACGCAGCCAAAGCGCCCCCTAGCTTTGATTTCCAGCAGCTGCAGTGGCTTCAGACCCACCAAAGGGGATGGAGGAACTGGTCCTGGATCCTGAATGAACAAGGGAAAACAAATTCTCAGTCCACTTTGTTGCCTCCAGAGGATGTATATACAGGTGCTGGTCATAAAATTAGAATATCATGAAAAAGTTGATTTATTTCAGTAATTCCATTCAAAAAGTGAAACTTGTATATTATATTCATTCATTACACACAGACTGATATATATATATCAAATGTTTCTTTTAATGTTAATGATTATAGCTGACAACTAATGAAAACCCCAAATTCAGTATCTCAGAAAATTAGAATGTTATCCATCCATCATCTTCCGCTTGTTCTGAAGTCGGGTCGCAGGAGCAGCAGCTTGAGCAGGGAAGCCCAGACATCTCTTTCCACAGCCACCTCTTCCAGCTCTTCTGGGAGGATTCCAAGGCGTTCCCAGGCCAACCAAGAGACAGTCTCTCCAGCGTGTCTTGGGTCTTCCCCGGGGCCTCCTCCCAGTCGGACATGCCCGAAGCACCTCCATGGGGAAGCGTCAAGGGGACATCCTTACCAGATGCTTGAACCACCTCAACTGGCTCCCCTCCATGTGGAGGAGCAGCGGTTCTACTCTGAGTCTCTCCCGAATAACCAAACTTCTCACCCTATCTCTAAAGGAGAGTCCAGCTACCCTGTGGATTTCTACCGCCTGTATCCATGATCTCATTCTTTCGGTCACTACCCAGAGCTCATGACCATAGGTGCGGAATGTTACTTAAGACCAATTTAAAAAAAAAAAAAAGGATTTTTAGAAATGTTGGCCAACTGAAAAGTATGAACATGAAGGATTACTGCAGAAAGGTGGCATGTATGGAGTCGATCAGTCTGTGGCACTGCTCAGGTGTTATAAGAGCCCAGGTTGCTCTGATAGTGGCCTTCAGCTTTTCTGAATTGTTGGGTCTGGTGTATCAAATCTTCCTCTTCACAATACCGCTTAGGGGTTAAGGTCAGGCAAATTTGCTGGGCAATGAAGAACAAAGATACCATGGTCCTTCAACCAGGTACTGGTAGATTTGGCACTGTGTGCAGGTGCCAAGTCTCGTTGGAGAACGAAATCTACATCTCCATAAAGTTGGTCAGCAGCAGGAAGCATGAAATGCTCTAAAACTTCCAGGTAGATGGCTGCGTTGACCTTGGACCAAAGAAAATGCAGTGGACCAACACCCGTAGATGACACGGCCCCCCTAACCATCACTGACTGTGGAAACTTGACACTGGACTTCAAGCAACGTGGATTCTGTGCCTCTCCTCTCTTCCTCCAGACTCTGGGACCTTGACTCCCAAAGGAAATGCAAAATGTATTTCATCAGAGAACATAACTTTGGACAACTCGGCAGCAGACACAGGCGAGACGCTTTTAACGCTGTCTCTTGTTCAAAAGTGGCTTGACAAAAAGAATGGGACAGCTGAACCCCTTGTCTTGCATACGTCTGAGCATGGTGGTTCTTGAAGCACTGATTCCAGCTGCAGTCCACTTTTTGTGCATCTCCCCCACATTTTGGAATGGGTTTTGCTTCACCATCCTCTCCAGGGTGTGGTTATCCCTATTGCTTGTACACTTTTTTCCTACCACATCGTTTCCTTCCCTTCGCCTCCCTTTTAATGTGCTTGGACACAGAGCTCTGTGAACAGCCAGCCACTTTAGCAATTACCTTTTGTGTCTTGCCCTCCTTGTGCAAGATGTCATTGGTCATATTTTGGACAACTGTCAAGTCAGCAGTCTTCCCCATGTTTGTGTAGCCTACAGAACTGGACTGAGAGACCATTTAAAGGCCTTTACAAGTGTTTTGAGTTATTTAGCTGATTAGATTGTGGCACCAGGTGTCTTCAGTATTTAACCTTTTCACAATATTCAAATTTTCTGAGATACTGAATTTGGGGTTTTCATTAGTTGTCAGTTACAAGCATCAACATTAAAATAAATAAACATTTGAAATATATCAGTCTGTGTTTAATGACTGAATATAATATACAAGTTTCACTTTTTGAATGGAAATATTGAAATAAATCAACTTTTTCATGATATTCTAATTGTATGACCAGCACCTGCAGATAAAACTTGGGAGTTCAGAGCTGCTCTCTCACCTCGCTCAGGTCTACATGACCGTAGGGGGGCTTCCGGTGACGATACATCCACAGGGCCAGAATGAGAGCCAAGGACAGCACACACAGCGGCAGCAGGGAGTACACCAGCACATTGAGCAGAGATGGCACGCGGGGAGGAGGACGAATTTTTACTGTTAAAAAGGAGCAGAATTAAATGCAGCGCGTCACCTGCATGACCTGCGAGTTATAAGCAGCTTTACAAGTGGCCCTCAAAAACTGCAAGACTTGGTTTTAAATGAGGACAGATTTTACTGAGACCTTTATCCCCAACTTACAAATAGGTCTGTGCAGGAAGCCTGTTGATCGACCAGACACCACATATAAACAAATACATTTTTACATTACGCAAGCAGGCAATGACAATAACTAACAAAATCAGCAGCATGTCCTCCATTGACTGATCCTAAAAACCATACACGTTTACGTTGCTATGGTTTGGCTGAATGAAAAATAAGGTAATGTGTTGATAGTAAAATATTTACAATATAAACTTGTCTACGTTCTCAACAATGACAGCAAGTTTCTGGGTCTTTTCTCTGCATTACCACAAGGTTTCAATTTACTGAATAACTAAAACCTAAATTAAAATTACAGCATGTCTCCCTCAGAAACCACAGTATCAGACATTGCTCTGATCATCCTTTGCCAAATCTTTAATGTTACTGTGACTGTGTCGTTGGGAGATTAAAACGTGATCATCAGAATCGTTCCACTAGTATCGGTAAACTCATGTTTTTTTTTTCTTTAAATTCTTTCTGTTTGCAAACTATAAATTTCACAAGATAAACACTAATTATACCAACCTCTTAATAGCAGCTGGCAGGATAAAGAAAATAAAATGTAATTCACATAGCAGCTGATGTGCCTCTAGATAAGAAAAAGGCAGTTATTATAGATTGACTATTCAAATTCACCCACTTTAACTGGACTTCAACTATGTTTAAAATCACCCTAAAAACTATAATTTTGAGTGATCCTTATGAAAAATGTAATGTGTGTAAACCTTTATTTTTTTAATTCTTGGATAAGGTTGTTTAATCGGAGTACGTCGAAGCTCTTGTCTAAAGTTGACATCAGTCATGGGGACAGTTCCAGATCATCACCTGATGCTTAAAAGTGGCACCTAAAAACAGCTCAAACCATAAATGTACTGTATTTTTTGGATTATAAGGCGCATTAAGCAAAACTAAAATATTTTGAAAGATTTTTGAACAGTGTACCGCATAAAATCAGTTCAAGGTCCGTAAGAACAACCAGAATTAATAGATAAGGCGCACCCGATTATAAAGGTTCACTGTTGATTTTTGAGAAAATTAAAGGATTTTAAGTGCGCCTTATAGTCTGAAAAATACAGTAGCTGTTTTTCTTTTGGTTGCCCCCTACTGCAGAGAGAAAGCAAACGCTCATAAAAGACTTGGCAATTGACGCGACGCCATCTGTCAATCAATAGACGTGAACCAATCCAATACCAATATCGCTATAAGTCCAGTTATCAAAAATACTTCTGGATCGGGTATCGTGACAATGTGACCGATCCATGACTGGGCAGATCTAGTCACTCTAATTCTATGCTTCGTGCTCTGAGTGACGTCACATGCTAGCGAACTCGCCGCACCGATTGTTTTCAAAATGGAGCGAGCGAAAGGATCAGCCATCTGGAACTATTTCACACTATCTCAGACAACACATTCGACAGCTACGTGCAATACGTGCACAGCGACGGTTCCAGGGGGTGTCACTAAACTCCCAGTTATAACACTACCAACTTAATCAAGCATCTCCAGAGATCTCACCCTAAAGAGCACGCTGAGTTTGTTGAATGGAATTCAGCAGTTTTTCTGTATCAGATCGGTATCGGATCGGCATCTACCGATACTAACGCTCAGATATCGGTATCGGATGTTGAAAACATGGATCGGTGCATCCCTATCAATCAACCCAGTAGGCTCGTCAGCAACTGGCCAATCGGCGATCGCAATTTGTCTCGAAGTGAAACAGCCTTTACCTGCAGGAGCTGCACTCTTGTTTTTCTCTGACAACATTGTCAGGGTTTTGCTTTACAAACGCGGTCATGTGGATTTAGTGTAAAATCTTCAGAAAAAATGGGTTAAACGTCAGTGGGGAACATCCCATTCAGAAACACGTTACCCTGAGTGTTCAGAGGATTTAATACAGTTTATTCCATTTCCAAAGCCTAAAGTGAGTCAGGAAAAATGTAAAAGATGGATAAAGCCTCGTGAGCACAACTGCAAGCAAATCCTCCATTTTTTGTCATAACTGCACTGCATGCTTAATGGTTAAAGTAAAGGCTAATGCTTAAAGCTACTTGTGCTTTGTTTTGTGTGTTTTAAATGTAGATATATGTTGCAACTTCTGCTTGCATAAGTTTAGTCTTTGTTTGTTATGATCAATTAACACTAAACCAATGTTGCACAAAGCGTTTATTTGGTTGTGTAAAGTGAAATTTATACTCTTAGACACTGAATTCCACTGTAAATTCTTGCCCTGTGTTGCTCTGCGACATGAAAATATATACTGCAGTAACTATTTTAAGTTTTTACTATCTTTAAATTTGTTTTTTGCCTGCCTTATTTGCATTAATGTTGGCTGATAAGGCAGAAATGTGTCACTAAATGACTCAGGTAACGCCGTGAGCTTCACTACCTCCACCATTACAGCTGCCTCGTTTGTTTGTCGGAGGTTAGCTCACCCTGCGTTACATTTCCGCGTGGGCGGAGAACGCTTATTTGTCGCGTCATGTCAAATGTTTTATGAAAGATGCCCTGCCTCATGCAACCTGGAATCTAACCTGCAGCCTCAGACTTACCAGACCACAGCACTGACCAGAGAGCTACAGCAACCCCTCAAGAGATAAACAATAAATTAAAAAATACAACCATCTACATAAAGTTTGTGTTCAGACTTAACTTCAAGGTGTACATGCTAACAAAGTAAAGTGTCAGGTTAGCGTCCTATAAAGAATCAGGATCCTTCTCACCCGTGATTCCAAGATGGAAAAACTGTGTTAAGGAGTGCTCTACTAATCAGGGGAGAAAATATGTAAAGTACGTAGGACGCATTCACCACCTACCTCGGTTCCCGCTGCCAATCAAGTCAGGAAGGTGAGTGAATCGCTCGTTGCAGTAGTTACCCTCGCAGCAGCAGAAGAACACCTGAGGGTTTTCCTCCATTGAGACACACTCTTGCCTGAAACAGCAGATGACACAAAAGACACCACTTTCAGGATTAAGAGCAAAATGACACAAAAGAAATGCTGAAATATGTTTTTATGCTTTGAAAAATTAATGTAGCAGGTGGGTGCCAGCTGACTTTAGTTGTACCACGTTAAAAAAATGTTTAAGCTATGAAGATATATGAACCTAACAAGGTTGAGTCAGGTCCTCTGGATAGATTCTTCTTTGTTGAAATGTTTTGTCTTTATTTATTTAAAGACAAATCCATCCAGAGGATTTGGCTCAACCTTGTTAGATTTATCCACCTGGATTATTGAGCATGCATCAGGATAATATGAACCTAATTTATTGTCTCGACTCTTTAACTGATCCACCATTTGACTTTGGTTACGAGCAATGGCATCAATGTTTTGAGCCAACGGTGCCCTATTTTCTTTTGATGTCTGAGTTGCAAATTTTAAACAACTAAAATCAAAAAAAGAACCCAAAAAGAGATTAAAATATTTAAAAAAAGTTTGCAGTAAAAATGGGTTATTATTGCCTTCTGCTTAAAAGTAAAAGGGCAAGAATGTTTTAACCATGTCTGTGTACACAAGTCTTGTTTTGAATGTACCATTAGCGAAAAAGATTCTCACAAATCACAAAATGGATTTTAATTAAAAACAAAAATGGATACAATTCATCGCTCAGTTGCTTTAATACATTAATACATCCTTGACATCAACTACTAAGTCAACCCTGTTTGTCTGTTTAAACCGCTCATGAACCACTTGGTTGCATTTCAATTAAACTTTCAAAGTAAATATTGGAAGTACGCGTTCAATTTTTGTAGACAACTCAATTCAAAATGGTTGCCACAGACAATTACCTATAGTGTACACAAAATAAATATACCTTGGAGAATTTTACAGATACTGAGCTAGAATTTGGTGTGGTAGTAGCCGATATTATTTACATACACGTGTGCCATCCAGGACTTTTGAGTGCAGATTTCTCACAGTATTGAATGAAACTGCATATACATTATTTTTTTTTAAAGATTTGACCAAAACAGCTACAACACCAACCATTCACAACGTAAGACGAGCTTTGTTAAAACTCGTCACGAAAGGCAGCAGGTAATGTGCATTTCTGCGAAAGATTGCCAGATCTTTCGTTTAGATCCAAAGTCACAAGATGTACGGGTTTTCTTTGATCGCATGCAACCAAAGCTGTAGATACGATCATTAATCTTGCTATCTGTTAAAAAAAACTCACACGCTTCAATGCTCTGACTTTATGAAGCTTTTCAATCAAATTAAATTGACCTGCACACCAAAAGATATAACTTTTATCAATGGAGGGTAGAATACATTTTCTAAAAACTGCTACCGAAGAATCATTTCTTTATATAACCTGGTTTATGTCCAACGTTATGACTGTAAACGTTCTGCAGCTTCACCCAAATTAATCATTGCTTACTGCCGTTGGACCGTTTCCAACAACTGCATGGAAATCCTAAAACTCAGTTTAAATATCAAGCAGGCTTCTAATCACTGCAAACAGACCTTTAATACACATGTGCCGCTCAGGACTTTGATTTATTTTTCCTCCAGCCTGCTTTCACGTCACCAGAGGTCCCTGAACTGCTCTGAACGCCGAGGCTCAAACTATAAAGTTTCGATTGTGCCACCTAACCCAGAGGCGACATCACACACAGAGAAGTGTCTAAGGCCTGAACGGTCTGATCCCACCACATCTGTCAGCATTGTTCATGCAGCTTATCCATGACACCGTTTTTGGTAATTATCACACAGTTTGATATATATATATATATTTAACTTATATGCTTTTATACACCAAAATATGTTATCACCCAGTAATCTGGCAATGCAAGCCATTCAAATATGTATAAATGCTAATTAAATCTTAATTAATCTTCTGACATGTTTGTGCACAAAAATGACTAAGAAGAGTTTGTCATCTTATTTTATACATACTGACGAGCGCCTTGAACAAATAATACCAACAAACGCAAATAACCAATGCTTTACTATGTACAAAATGCACTTTAAGCATTCCAAAAGTGTAAAATATCCCATTTCAGGTCTTTGAATTGTTGAGAGCAGAGAAAAAGCTTGAAATTGTGTTCTTTTCAGCCGAGCGGTAAGAAAAAAAATAGTATTTTTCTCCAATTTAAGAGGATAGAGTTAGCAAAATGCTAATCAATACCCACTTCATTAAATATATTCGACATATTTCTTTGACAAACAGAGCGAGAAGCTGAAGACGATGTGTTAGGCCACGTGTTTGTTTTGCTGTGGTTATTCCTGCCTCTTACACTGAGTGAAGTCAGACACCCTGAACGAAACTTTAATACGCTGTGACCTAACCTGTCATAGCAGTTGAAGTCGTCCAACCAGCAGCCTTTCTTCACCAGCTTGATGGTCCCTGAGGAGTTGAGCCAGGAGGCATAACAGTGCAGGCGCTTGTCCTTCTCCGCCTCGCAGCGCTCGAAGCCACTCTGGTTGGTCCTCTCCGTACGCCAGTTATCATTGTAGTACACACACTCCCGGGTTTCCACCTCTCCGAGACTGTACCCTGATATGGACAGAAGGCCTCAGTCAGCTCACATCGCACAAAGAATTGAATCTCAACAGTGGAAGCGCAGACATATGGCGCGGGATCCACGAAGAAACATCTCGGAGCAGGAGACTATCATCGCTCTGGCGTGTGGCCAGTTTTGGGAGCTCACTGTAGTGAAAAGGGAGTTCCTCTGGGCTAAGAAATTGTTGCTGAATACTGCCTCAGCATAACGCCACTGACAAAACAATGATGATTACCCGGTTTGATTAGATATAAAACAATAATCTGCATGTTGCGGTAAAGAAACAAGGCATGTGTTCATTCACATGCTACTTCTACAGATCAGGGTTCATCTGTGCAGACAGATAAGGGTATTTTCACTTAAACCAAGCTAAAACAG
This sequence comes from Nematolebias whitei, assembly GCF_014905685.2. NCBI lineage: Eukaryota > Metazoa > Chordata > Actinopteri > Cyprinodontiformes > Rivulidae > Nematolebias > Nematolebias whitei. The sequence goes on from NC_056506.1 coordinate 42,610,120, forward strand.
AACGGTTTAAAAAAGGTTGAATTAGTGTCTGTGGACGCTTTGCACGCTGCGGTAAGAAGCAGACAGCATGTTGTGCTTTCTAAAAAAGAAATGGCTGGGATGTTCAAGCCTAATCTTTGTTCAGAGAAAAAATAGAGCCTGTCTCTTTAAATCCCTGCCTATAGGAGGCTGCCCATCCCCCAGCTTTACCCCCATCAGCCCATTACACATCCACTCACACATTCAGTCCAGCAGCACACAATGGACTTTGTTACACCAAACAGAGGTGCACGAAATGACCACGATGCCGACACAGGACAGAAAGAGTGAGAAATTAAACAAAAAAGACCAAAAACACTCATACAGCCGTGATGCTCAATGCTCCACTGAGCCGAGATGGCATTTCTGATATCTGTGGTCACATGATCCAGGGAGGACTTTTACTACAAGATCATTCCCCCCCACCCCCCCCCATCACTTACTGGGCTTTTACACAACAACATGAATTCTGGAGAAGCAGCTTTACTGTACTCTCCCCATCATGCCCCTTAATCTATAAACCATAAAGGCATTAGCTGCTCACAGGAGACAGCAGCTGTGCCTGGATGAAAATGCTAAAAACACAATTAGGAGAGGAAAATACCCTGGGAATGATTGTGTTAAGTCAAAAGACAAAAAACAATAAGTGAAAGTAGAGATTAAGAGAAAAGAAGATGTGTACTTAAGCAACGAAAACTCCCCAAAACAATAGGGGGAGAAGCACCCGCTGTATTTCACGTGGTTGCAGAAATGTTTGGAATAACCACTTGAATGGAGCTGTGGTCGACTCAGAATGAATAAATGCTCGATTCCTGGCGGTGAAAGTGTGTTTTTCTTCAGGCTGAGTGACCACAAACAGGAGAGCAGAGCTGAAATGTAGCCTCTAAGGTTTCAGGATGTTGATGCAGCTGCTGCCTTCTATTCCTGCCGCTACTGTTGAGAGGGGGGGGGCGCAACAGTTTCACATTTAGACATGCCTTCAACTAGTTCACGTGCACAATAAGAGTTTTAATCCAAAAGCTAAACATGGAGGTTGCAAACGTGAAAGGAGGAGGGAAACAAACGTGGTTGAGAGGGTTTAAATCCCGGCTGAGTGACAGTAAAGTTTAAAAACACGAGGTTCTGCTTCGCGGGTTCACGTTTCAAAAACGTGGATATTCAAATTTAAGCTTATTTACTGATAAATACATGAAAATAATTAAAAAAATAAATAAAATGGACGCTTACCTGCGCATAAAGTTCCCAGAAGAAGTGAACAAGTGAGCCATGAACACGACATGTTCCGCGTTAAATGCGGGACGGAGGCTTCGCTCTCGTGCCGTCGCGAGCGTTCAAAGTCGGCTCGGAGAAAAACATGAGCCCGGGACCAGACGACAGGCCTCCCCGGTGCCTCGGAGCAGCCGCCACCGCCACAGCGCGGGTCGGTAGCCGCGGAGCTGCAACAATGTCGCGAAGGGAAAAAAAAAAAAAAAAAAAAAACAGGGGGGGGGGGGGTTAGTCGACCAGCCGCGCGAGGGACGTTAGTCCAAAAAGGTGCCGCATTTCGGCTCGGAATCGGGTCCAGGTACCGAACGAGGGGCCGTTACAGCATCCGAGTTCGGCGGCTCGACGCTCGGTGGTGTTTGTTGAGCAGAATGGAAGCGCCGCCGCGTCGGGGAGGTCGGAGGGGGCTTACATGCATGTTACTGATCTGTGTCCAAAATGGCTTCTAAATGGGGAATGGGCTGCAAACAGGGAAACCCGGATGTGTAAACACAAAGAGAGAGAGGGGGGAGGTAGAGTGACCTTAACGCCACAGCGCCGACACACTGAAATGACTTGGTGTTCTACCGTCCTGTCCACATTATTGCGTTTTATTTCACGCGCACCGAGTCCGTACGTGCGTTTCCCACGCCGGGATATTTGTGTCGGTTACAATGAAAAAGAGGGCTCGCACTTTCTGTGGTCAAGGTTGGGCTTCTACTCCATTTTAACTGTTGACCTGACGCATGCTCAATAAAACAGGTAGAAAAATCTAGCAAAGTTCAATCAGGTTCTCTAGACAAGATTAAAAAAAAAACTTGTTGAAACGTTTTTTTTTTTTTTTTTTTTAAAAGACCTCAGTTTGAGGAGCTGCAATAAACTCAGTTTTATAAATGGCCCCATTTCATTGTGGATCAACCAGTTTGCTGGTGACATCCACAACTAGCTCTTCCAGTGTTGCCAGATCTCACGATAGAAACAAGCAACCAGCTCTATGAAAACAAGCCCCACTGGCAACCCAACACATTGTGTAAAACAGGCCACGGATAAATCGGCCCCAATTTCCTTATACTTGCACGAGAAACCGATTAAAAAAAAAGTTTTTAACGACAATTATCCGAACTTCTTTTATATTTCGGAGCACTACCTCATGGGCCAGTTAAAACAAGTTTGTGTTGTTTCTAGAATATTGTCCAAGGGTATGTTTTTCAATAAAATAATATTGGAAAATTGAAGGTGCATTGTGACCTTATAACACCTGACAGTGTCGCTTATAAAACGAAATCGGTATCGGCCAAAATCGGAATCGGCAGGTCAGACTTTTTAGAAATCGGTGATCGGCTAGAAAACTGCAATCGGTGCACCCCTTGCATAAACATTATGGTATTACACATGAACAACAGCAAAATTTTGCTAAACACTTTGAATAACATACTTTTAAGCTCTGATTAAAAAAAAATATATTTTGCATATGTAATTTTTTCTAAATATTTTTAAAAACAAAACATCCTGACATCTGCGTGTGAGTGGAGCCCCCTAGTGGTCGGCCTCAATATGAGCGTTTGGGTTGCGCGCCCACGAACGTATTGGTATATGTGTGCGCCTGTCGCGTCGCCAACTTGGGCGAGAGCGATAAACGGGAATCGGGGGCGTGGAAGGGACAAACTACCTACTACCACTCGTCTTTTGCTTTATTGTGCATAGCTGGGAGATAATCAACTAGTTTCACTTGGAAATAAAGTCAAGTCCAAATAAGCAACTTCACGATCAAAACAAGCCCCAAAAACCACAACCCGCCACTCACAAGATTTAAAAGCGACTTTAGAAAAAACAAGCCCAAAGTTGCTTACTTGGCGGACTTGGCGACTCCTGCTGGTGGGAAGGAGGACTATCAGCTTAACAACTGATAGTGTCTTGATGGCCGCTTGCTATTCACAGAGGGCTAAGGCCTCTGCCCAGTTTAATGACGGACAGTTTCTCTTCACAAAGATGGCTTCCTTCTCTCCTCTCAAATCAACGTTCCTACAAGGATGTGCACATCTTCATCCCTGTTACTAGCTGTTATTACTAATATCACTCAGCCCTCTGTGAATAGCAAGTGGCCATCGGAGCACTAATGATCCGTCGTTACGCTGATGGTCCTCCTTTATCATGCGAACAGCTAGTTCTGGATGTCACCAACAAACTGGTTGATCCACTATGAGAAGATGCTATTTATAAGACTGAGTTTATTGCAGTTCCTCAGACTGAAGAAGTCTTTTGGATTAAAGACGAAACGTTGCAACAAGTTGTTTTTTACTTTTTTGAATCCGTTCAGAGGACCTGACTTTACTTTGTTAGGTTTAAATGATAGTTATGTTGAAATAATGTGTATCTGTTAAAATGTTCTTTTAAATCATAAAGGTTATCATGGTATGGAGGTGCAAACTGGCACAGTTTGAAAGAGTTTACTCCGGTACTTTTTCCATTCTGAAATTTTGAAATGCGGTCCGCACTCAATGTAAACAAAACGTCCATCGGAAACTAAAAAGCTTGAGTTATTAGACAATATGTACTATTTTTGTACGTAAACAAAAATGAGTTGTAAGTTCAACGTTTGACCTATTTTCAGTCACTTTGTTTTTTATTTTTCCGTAAGTAAACAAACGCTTGTTTGTTGGCATCCCGGTCACAAATTTTGCTTATGTTTTGCTTATTTAATTTAAAGACACCTTATGGTTGTTTGTCCCTGTGTGTCCCTGTGATGGACTGGAAACCTGTCCAGGTGTCCCCCTTCTCTCACACAGTGATAGGTAGATATGGGCACCAGTGGCACCTGCAACCCAAAAAGGAAGAAGCGGGTAAAGATAATGGAAAGATGGATCGATGGATGGATGAATGGATGGATGGACACCTTATCATCAATATAAAAGTATAATGTGCATATTTTGGTTTGTACTTTTTGAATTTTATATTCTTGTCTGTCTAATTTTGTAGTACCCCTTTACCTATGTTTAGCGTCGCATGAGACCATTATTTTGCCAATGTAAAAAGTTTAGTGTTTTATTCTAACAAATGTCTCAGACAAGCCCAACAAGTAGTATATGATGTTTTTCTATCTGAATAATCTTTAATGCATAAGTGGCTTAGCTATAAATAGCTGCCCTAGTTTGGGGGAAACATGATACAATAAACGGTGTTTAAAATGCATTTGTTCCAATTTCTCATTTTACCTCTACATACTGTTAAAGGCTGACTATATCACTCAAAAATATACAATACAACCCGTTATAGCACACTTTATACAAGGACGTAAACAAAACAGAATGTCTATATCTATATAATTCTCCTTAGTTTCAAAATATTGTGTTTTTTATAAGAAATTATGCGTCAAATAATTGATTAGCAAGGATTGCTTTTTCGTGAAGTCTCTCAGCCAACACAGTTATTTACAGAGTTATTTTTCTCAAAAGAATAATGATTAAAGTTATTTTCCTCTGACTAATTTGGTCTGCTTTTCTTTTTATTACCACCACAAAAACAAAGAAATGTTCGTCACCTCCATTAGTGCAAGTACTTGAACTGTACTTGTGCCAGAATTGGTTCCTTTTATCATGAAGTGTCTCGGTATGCTGTTTTCTTTCTGGCTTTTCTCACACGATTTCAAAACAAAGGGCCCTTTGTGCAACAATAATAAATCCCATCATCACAGAAAATCGAGTACGACATTGTTAAAATGCCGTTAAGTCTTGCTCACATGTCACAGTCAATTCCTTCTCTTTAACATCCGCACTAATGGCATGAGAGTGACACTCGGTCAGTACATGCAGCAAATGGCTCAGGAATAGGGTTAGCCATAGGTAATCGCCCTTAAACTAGTGCTGCTGAGCGTAACTCAAGACAAAGCATTTCCTCATTAAGCTATCATGTATTGACCCTGTGCCTCGATGGAGGCCGTGAGCGAAACCTTGTAAAGATAGATGTTCTGTTGTCATGACAGTTGGAGAAAGCACACGAGTGCTCATTAAAGATCCAATGGCCACAACTATAGGGCGTGACATTTCTAAGACAAATAAATAGAAACGAATGAAGTAAAGCATGTCATACAGTGTCAACACAAAAAAACTAACTACAGAATAACTCAGTTTGCAGCGCTTGTGCTTCGTCTTGCGTAGGATGACATTCTGTGCATTTCTTGTCTGTGAAGGCTGAGCGCTGAATTACTTTGCTGAAATTGGCTGACGACGCTGAAACTGATCAATTAAAGCTAAAAGATGCAAAGCACTTGCTAAAAGTCCATCCATCATCCAGCCATCCATTATCTTTACCCGCTTCTTCCATTTTGGGTCACGGCAGTCACTGGTGCCCATGTCCAGCACTATGCGAGGGGCGTGGTACAACCTGGACTGGTCTCCAGTCCATCACAGAGACATAACGAGACAAACAACCATCCAGTCTCTCACTCTCACCTACAATTTAGAGTTACCAATCAGCCTAACAGGCATGATTTTGGTCTGTGGGAGGAAACCGGAGTACCCGGAGAAAACCCACACATGCACGGAGAGAACATGCAAACTCCACCCAGGATGATCACGGGCCAGGATTTGATCAGGCGGCCTTCTCTCTGAGAGGCAACAGCTCTACCAACTGCACCACCATGCCGCCCTAGCTAAAAGTCAAATGTAGCAAGACTCCATGCAGCAAAAGTTTAGCTTCAGGTTGCAGAATATGCATGAAAACAGACCCGTTCATTGATATTCTGCCTTATAGTCCGAAAAATATGGTAAACTTCAAAAACACTTAAATAGATGTACCTCTATCAATTTTACTGACAATAACTGAAATTTCAGTGTGGCAGTAGCTGAGACTGATCTCCAGCACATATTCTGAGCACTAACAAATTGCACAGCAGCATTGTTTATTTAGCCATTAACTATTTTGACTCAACTATGAATGACTGTTAGCAAAATATCTCATGAAACACGAAGGATTTTGATTGAAATGTCATGAAATAACAAATGGATGTAAATCTACAGCTGATCAATGCTTGGAGTCAACCCAAATCAAGATGGCTGCCACAGCTAACTGGTATCAGGTCTCTCTTGTAAATGAGTCCTCGAGGCTCAATGGGATTTACCTGTATAAATAAAGGTCGATTGAACTGAATTAAGAAAGCACAACAATGACTTTAATTCAATCAGTTTCATGGATATTGTGCTAAAATCTAGTATAATCGTAGCTGTGAGTCATTCACAAAACATACTCCAAAAGATACACATTTAGTCAAATCACAAACATTTAACAGTTGGCATTAACCCTGTTTGTCTGTTAGCAAAATATGTCATGAACCACATGACAGATTTTTAAGGAAACTGTAGGAAATAATCACAGCATACATGTCTTCAGCTCTTTAACTTTTCAAGTTAATTCAATTCAAGCTGGCTGTCCTAGCTAATTAAAATTGGCCATCACTATAATGGCTATAAGTCGGTCAATTTTAAAGATATGGAGCTAAAAGTTGATGTGGCAGTAGCTGAGAGTCATACAAGCATGCCTTCTTGTCAAGGTTGGACCAAAACCTCTCAAGCACATCACTTCTCAACATGAAATGATCTTGGTTTAACGTTCAACTCCTTTAATGCAGACTTCAGCCAACTCTTCCTCTAAATATTTCCAATTTTCTTTTAAAAAAGCTCACACTTTTAAGGCCATTTTTATTAAAAGAGATCAAATACAAAACTTAATGAAGCAAATCGTTGCATCGCAGCCAAAGATTTAGCTCTATAAGTTTGTGTTTTATGGTTGTATTGTTCAAGCTTCCTGCAGAGAGGCCTGAGGTGGGTGACACAGTAAAAACAGATAAATGACACTAGATGGTAGCAGAGCTCCCTTGGGCATTTGCATGTGGACCCATGCAATATGTCTCCATCACCTCTGAGTTCCACTCTGCATGGGGGGTTGACACCTGCTTCCTATTCTTTAGTGACTAAATATCCACCTGTGTGGGAGTCAAGAGGCCTTGTCTTTTGTTGATTATTGGGTATGTTTTTTTTATTTGCAGTCTTGAACAACTGAAGTCCATGCATGTCTATTAATTTATGTTCAGCAGAGTTCAGAGGAGCTCATATATAACTTGGTAAGGATCCATTAGCATGAGGAAAAGCACAGCACTTAAAGCTTTTATACTTATGTTGATAATGGGAAGCAATTACCTGAATCATAGCCTTGTAGCAATTTCCACAATGAAATGTTACGGTTAACTACAAGCTGCACATGGAGTGAGCGCACACGGGAAATAGCATGGGAATGGGATTGAAAATACTGTAGAATCACTACTTTATTTCGACCTTTGACTAAGTCAGGAGAAAAATAAAGGCATCAAACATTTTATACGTTTTATTTTTCTGCGGCTGCAGTCGGGGAGAGATGACGCTTCTTGTCCCCGATTCACGGTTGGATGGTAAGATAGCATTAGAAATAGTTGGCGACCCTGCGAACGGACTGGATGGTGGGGTTCTCGGCCTGCCACGCCTTGTGGGTGCAGTAGTTTCCTCTCTCCACGATGTACATGTTGCCGTGGTAGTTTGGCTCCTCATACAACACCCAGCTGATTGGAGAGGAAGTGAAAATCAAAATGTGTCTAGAAGTGCAAAATGTAGCGGCGGTCAAATTACAAAACCTTCAATTTATGTCATTTTTATTTATTTATTTTATTGTTTTAAATTTGACTTGACAACTAAACAATTCTGGATGTACTTCTACAGCAGTTTTAAAGTCAGCCCGATTCATGGCTGCCACAGTCAGCTGACCTTCAAAAACACAAAAATGGCTAAAATGCAGCCATTTAAAGAAATATTGACCTAAAATTTGCTGTGGTTGTTGCTGAGAGTTATTCACAACACATACTATGTGTTACAGCTCACAATATCGCACAAGGTTTTGTAAAATGTTATATTCAAGGTTTGACAAAAACAGCTACAACAAATAATCTTGGGCTAAATCTCTGGCATGAAAGGAAGTGTGCAATATGAATTCCTTTAAAGAGCGCTAAGACTTTAATTAAAGTCATAACTGCACAAAAATAAATGTAAAATAGTTTGTGTAAAACTCTTTGCTGGGCTTAATCCAAAAAAAACGTTCATGGTTAACATAATAAAGGTTCATGACTGCAATTGCATATTCCTGAAGAACTTTGTATCACTAAAGGCTCAGGCAAATCAGCTTGTAAGTCATCACTTTTTTGCAGAAATTATATTGGTCAAGACAAGTGACCCCATGTATTCTGTTTAAGACACCATTTTATATATGTATATATATATATATACATATATATGCTTATCCGGGGTCGGGTCGCAGGTGTAGCAGCCTTAGTAGGGAGATCCAGACTTCCCTCTCCCCAGCCACTTGGGAACGCTCCTCCAGGGGAATCCCAAGGCATTCCAAAGCCAGCCGAGAAACATAGTCCCTCCAGCGTATCCTTGGTCTTCCTCTGGGTCTCCTGTCAATGGGATAAATGATAACTCTCCCATTGAGCCTCTCACTGGGACATGTCCAGAACACCTAGGCATACAGGAGGCATCCTAACCAGATGCCCGTGCCACCTCAACTGGCTCTTCTCAACGTGGAGAAGCAAAGGCTCTTCTTGATCTATTGGAGCCAGTCTCTCCCGGACGATCGAGCTTCTCACCCTATCTCTAAGGGAGAGTCCAGACACCCTGCGAAGAAAACGCATTTCGGCTGCTTGTATCCGTGATCTCGTTCTTTCAGTCACAACCCAAAGCTCATGAGCATAGATGAGGGTAGGAACGTAGATTGACCTGTAAATTGAGAGCTTCGCCTTTTGACTCAGCTCTTTCTTCACCACGACAGACCGGTACAGCGCCCGCTTCACTGCAGACGCCGCACCTATCTGCCTATTGATCTCTTGCTCCATTTTTTCCCTCATTCGTGTACAAGACCCCAAGATACTTAAACTCCTCCACTTGGTGCAGGACCTTCTCCCTGACCTGGAGAGGGCACTCTACCCTTTTCCGGCTCAAGAACATGGCCTCGGATTTGGAGGCACTGATCCTCATCCCGGTCGCTTCACACTCGTATATACTGTATATGTGTGTATATATAAAACAATCTTGTAGCTCGTCCTACTCTTCCACTTGGGCAGGTCCACCTCTTTTCAAACCAGAGGCCTGGGAGTTCGAGGGTTCTGTTCAGTATCTTAGCATTCAGGACTTCTTCTGGACTGAAATCTCAGGTTATTCCTGGGATATGTTGGAGCCAGTCTTCCAGTTTGGGGTCACAGCACCAAGTGATCCAATGATACTACAAAGTACTACCACTGATGCTTTGACCCTCCACAGCTTCTGTATTTCCTCTATCAGACCTTGGTCATTCTCGAGCTTCTTGTGCTCCTTACTCCTGATGTTAGCCACTTGGGATTGCTACATTTGTCACCACTGTCTTCTTCTCTTGTTTGCTGACCACCACAATGTCCGGTTGGTTAGCCATCACCCGTTTGTCTGGATCTGGAATTCCTACAGTATCTTAGCCCTTCCATTCTCCACCACATTTGGTGGAGTCTCCCACTTTGACTGTGGGACCTGCAGTCCATACTCTGCACAGATGGTCCTGTATATTACTCCAGCCACTTGGTTATGGAGCTCCATGTATGCTTCGCCTGCGTGGATCTTACGCCCTGCCATGTTGTGTTGGACTGTCTCAGGGGCATCTTTGAACTGCCTGCATCTTGGGTCTTATCTGGTGAGGTAGACCTTGGCAAAGCATCTAGATCTTACTGATTTAATCCATGGCTGATAATTGTGCAGACGGACATATTTTGATGAAGCAGCTGTAGCTTTGAAAGGTTAATTTGGGTCTATCTTTAGGGCTGGCAATGAATTCATAAACCTTTTTATATCCTACAAGTTTGATGGTGTTCAACGTAAAAACGTGAAATTCAATTTCAATCAATGAGACCTTTTTTTATCAACTATCTTTTATACTATCTTTAAAAATATAAATAAAACCACATGAATAGGCATAAATATGAATAAAAAATCATTTTTTGTATGAGTTCAGCATCTCTGAACTAAACCCAACGTACAGGTATTTAACATGTTGGAATGTGTTTATGTGTGTGCTCTGAGCTCCTGCAGTTTCAGTCTAACGTTATACGTACGCTCCATCTCCATAAACCTTGATGGAGTTGACACAGTTCTTTGTCAGGCCTCGTGTCTGCAGAAACGGACAGTCGTCACACAACTCCACACACTGGCTGGTGAAGTTGTCTCCCTCGAACAGCTCCAGCCTGTAGTGCTCTCCGTGCTGCAAAGGAAAATGACAGACTCACTCACTGAGTCATGGCAGGAAGGTCTGCCTTCACCTCTCTGCAAATGACCGAGTGTTTCCATGTGACCGTGCCTGAACTGTGTGTGTGTGTGTGTGTGTGTGTGTGTGTGTGTGTGTGTGTGTGT
>NC_056506.1:42620838-42643013 GCF_014905685.2 Nematolebias whitei
GTGTGTGTGTGTGTGTGTGTGTGTGTGTGTGTGTGTGTGTGTGTGTGGAGAATGATCATTTAGATTTTCTGTGAAAATGCAGCGTGGACACTGAGTGTTGAATGACTGTTAAATAGTTTAAAAAATGCATACACAAGCTAAAAATACAAAGGCAAAGCATGTGCTAAAAGTAGCAAAAGGCTAGCCAAAAACTAAATGTAGCTAAATGCTAGTTAAAGGTAGCAAAAAAATAGCTAAAAGTTAAAGTATCAAAACTGTAGCTATGGAGCATCAAATGTTAGCCCAACAAAATTCATTCAGGTCATGTGGATAGTTGCTTTTTTTGTTGAGATGTTTCGTCCTTCATCCAAAGGACTTCATCCGTCCGAGGAGCCACTGATGAAGTCCTTTGGATTAAGGACGAAACGTCTCAACAACAAACAAAAAAAGAAACCGTGCAGATGACCTGACTGAACTTTGTTGGATTTTCCACCTGAATCATTGAGCATGAACTTAGACATCAAATGTTAATTAAAAGTAGCAAAAAGCTAATTAAAAGTTTGAAAAATCTCGCATGAAGCTAAAAGTAGCAAATTATTTGCTAAGCTAAAAATAACAATGGGCTAGCTGAATGCTAAATGTACAAAAAGGTTAGGTAAAAGTATCAAAAGACACAAAAATAGCAAAGTGTTAGTTAAAAGTTCAAAGAAGCAAAAGGCTAGCTAAAAGCATGAAATGTTAGCTAAGAAATAGCAAAAGGCTAATTAAAACTTTTAAAAGTCTAGCAAAAAAAAAAGTTTAGCAAGAAGCTAAAAGTAGCAAATGAAAGAAGACTTCCTAAAAATAATCAAAGAAATAGCTAAAAACTATATGTTAGCTAAAGGTTAGCTAAAAGCTAAAACTAGCAGAACGGTAGCAAAGAGAAAAGCATTTAAGAAGACCTAAAATAAAGCTAGAGCATGCTGAAGAATATTCCAAAGGGAACAATATTTTTGAAGGAATCGAAACAATGTAAATGTATTTACGTGTAGAAAGTATTTGTAAATAAAGATTAAAAAAGTAAAAAGTATAAAGCTTTTAAAAACCAAATTTCAATGCACAAATCTCCTGAATGAGCTGAACAGTTTGACATAAAAATGACTAAAATTGCATAAAGTATGCAGAAGTAGTTAGTTTAAATTTTCTTTTACAGAAAATTTAAAAAAAAAAACAGGAAAACTGCAAATGCTGAGTCAGCATAAAGCCTGTGGTTCATTACTGTGGTTCTGCAGTGCTCTCCATTAACCGCAGGTTCTAAAATGTGGCTGAACTGCAACATGATCCCTGCATTCAAACAAGTTATACACATTAAGAGACTTTCATTTCTTTTGCAACCAGATGGGAACAAATGAGGACACATACATGCCAATGTACCAGGCTTCTTTTTTTTTTTTTTTAACCAGCCAGACATTTTGTTTTTCCCTCATTCACTCTTACCATCCTGATTGGTCTGCATGAGCCCATGTGATCATTAAGGGCATTCCAGCGCTGGAACTCAGGGTACTCGCCGTGCTCCAGAATATACTGCTGACCCTTGAAGTCCGGGTGGTCAAAGCAGACAAAGGCCCCGCTCTCCACCCGGACAGAGTTGACCCTGTTCATGAAGCCACGGTCCTGAAAGTTGTCACAGTCGCCGCAGAGCTCCAGCTTCCTCCCCGTGAAACATTTCCCCTCATAGAACACGATCTGTTCACAACAATTTAGTGGGGGAAAAAAGTAAATTCATGCACAAAACGATCTCCTTTGTCAAACAGTCAGTCAATACAGGTGACGTAACCGACCCCTGAAACCTTTTGGGAAAGATTTACTGTTGTGGTACTCACCTTTCCTGAGTACTGAGACATTTTCCCCTCCTAAGTTCTCCAAAATTCTCACAGCATAAAAGTGAAAAACCAATTTAACTCCCAGATTTATATGGCGGGCAGAGAGAGTGGTGGTATGTCGAAGCAGACGCAACAAAAGCACAACAATGGGGGGGTTTAAACATTTCGCCAAATGGGCAGTTTCCCCTGTATACATGTGCCAGTGCTGATATTGGAGTTTGCTGCCAAACGAGGACGAAAAAAACAAACAATAGAGTGGGAAAGATTCAGCTTTGATCGGGCTTTGAGAGAGATGCCGGGGGTTGCAGAGAAACATTTGGGTCACATCTAAATGATGGGGCATGAGAAAGAAAACAACAAAGGGGAGAAAATGTTCAGGCTTCGGTAAAAGTGAAGAAATAGTCCAAATAATATGGGGTGCCATTTGTAAAGTTACACAGTTAAAAATTAACAGCAATAATTTGGTTTATTTAACCTTAATAAGAAAGAACATTTTTTAAAGTCATATTTTCACCATGTTATTCATACATTTATAAATGTGTAATTCCAAATTAAATATTTAATTTACAAACTAAATATTTAATTTCCAAACTAAATATTTAATTTCTAAGCTAAACATTTAATTTCTAAGCTAAACATTTAATTCCTAAACTAAATAATTAAATGTTTGCAAGCTAAATATTAACTTGCAAGTTAAATACAGTATTTAGGTGAGAGTTAAATATTTAGTTAGCAAATTAAACATTTATTTTGGAAATAAAAATGTTTAGCTTAGAAATTGAATATGTACTTTGGAAATTAAATATTTAGCTTGGACAATAAATATTTAGCTTGGAAATTAAATATTTGATTTATACTTAAATAATTAGTTTACTAACTAAATATTTAACTTGCAAGTTAAGTATTTAGTCTGTAAACTAAATATTTAGCTTGTTTGGAACTATGACAGTTATAAATGTATGAATAACATGGTGAAAATGACTTTGAAAAAAAAAATAATTTTTTTTCTTAATAAAGGTTAAATAAACCAAAACATTTATGTTAATTTTTGACTGTGTGACTTTACAAACGACACCCCATAAAATAATGAACTACTAGAGAAGCGGTTTTAAAATACAATATTTATTCAAGCCTGGAATTTATAATCACCTGCTGCTTTTTCAGGATCCCTTCATGTTGTTTTTCTACAGCTGATCCACAGAATCCCCGGATAAATTTAGACTTTGACCCCTGAAAACCTCGGAAAGACAAACACAGATTCAAAGTCGTGACATTAAACCACTGGCTGACTCGAGGTAAGCTAGGGGGAAGGGGGTTACAAAGAAAATACAGCTTAGTTTGCAAGCATGCTGTGTGACCTCCGTCAGTGGAGATAAAACACTGCACAGTCGGGTGGACACAAAGTTTAGTAAACTTGTCGTTAAAGCCACGAGAAGTTTAAAACATGTGCAGCATTTTTCCAGAGGCGCTCCATAATTAAACCTTTTTCTTCTTTCTCAGTTGGCCTTAATACATTTAATTATTTTTAATTTTAAGATGATGTTTGGTATTGAAAAGAAAGGAAACTTTAAAGGAGATCAAACGGGTGACTCAGTATATTTTTAATGTTTCAACAAAAAAAAAAAATAGAAGTTCTGCTTAAGACATACCATTTTATTTTGCTGGGAAATAAAAAAATGTTGAAGGCATTTCTATTTGATGCACACTATACTGTACTCAAGCCTCCCGCTTTTGACCTCCTTGGGTCAAAATGACCGGCAAGGACTGGTTAATGCCTTGTGGGTCATTTTGACCCAAGGACAGCAGGATTCAAGGTTCTTTATTTGTCATACAAAGCACATGTGGTGCATGCGGTGGAACGAAATTGTGTACACAGGATCCCAGTTACATCCAACACAAGTATAAAATGTAAAAGAAAAACATTAATAAGAGCTAAGATATGAACTAAGAAAAACATTAAATTAAAAACACACTAAGCACTAGTAGTATACAAAGTAAAAACAACATGCCAAACAGCAGCACGAACATGAGTCTGTGTGAGCAGATGAGCACATCAACATGAAACAGATCAGCAGCAACATGATGTGATTCTTCACAGTGATTATCCTGGTTAGATACTCATGAGTCTAACAGCGTCAGGGTAGAAGCTGTTCCTCAGTCTAGTGGTTCTACACTTAATGCTCCTCAACCTCCTTCCTGAGGGGAGTGGGGCAAAAAGTGTGTGTGCTGGGTGAGTGGGGTCCTTCATGATGCAGGTGGCCCTCTTCCTGCATCTGGAGGTGTAGATGTCTGTGATGATGGGGAGGCTGACTCCAACAGTCTTCTGTACAGCCTCCATCACTCTCTGCAAAGCTTTTCTTTCTGTAGCTGTGCAGCCTCCATGCCACACATTGATGCTGGAGCACAGGATGCTCTTCACTGCACAACAGTAGAAGGAGGTGAGGACTGAGCTTTGCAGACCAACTTGCCTCAGCCGTCTGAGGAAGTAGAGTCTCTGATGAGCTTTCTTGATCAGGCTGGTGGTGTTGTTGCTCCAGCTGAGGTTGTCATTCAGGTGTACATCCAAGTACTTGTAGCTGGAAACCACTTCCACCGCAGATCCTCCTATGTTGGGAGGGGGGGGGGGGGGGGGTGTGTTCGTTCCATCTGAATACCACGACCATCTCCTTCGTCTTCTGCACATTGATGTGAAGGCTGTTCTTCCTGCACCAGCTCTCCACATTCTCCTGGAGCAGGATGGTGTAGAATTTGACAATCTGTTCATTGCACCACATGGCATCTAACATGGCATTGGTTTCCTTTTCACATCCATAACAGTTTCCACTCCTCTTGAATTTCCATAAGTGTTTCCGATGGAATTTGTGACCAAATATTATCACCCATCTTTGCATTTCGACAGTGGATGATAATGTTTTTGCCCATGTCTCTGTATGTGTGCATGTGGAGAGTCTGTTACAAAAACAAACGCCTATTGAACCCCTGGACAGGTTTTAAATAAACTTATATAGAGTAAACCTTTGGAGCCAACCTAAATAAAAATGGCAGTCAGAGCCAACCAACCTCGGAAAACATATACCTCAATCCCATTTACAAATGTTGTGCTAACGTTTGGTGAGGTTGTAGATGAGTCATTCCAACGCAAATTCCAAGTGCTACAGATCATGTGAGAGCTTAGTATCCAATTCAAAATGGCCAACACAGTTAATTAACATTACTAAACTCAATAAATGGCTGTAATTCCAACATTGAACAAAATAATTATGAGGTAGTAGCTGAGAGTCATTTGCCACACATTCTCCAAGTTAAGATAGCTAACTCTGCTAAACGACTTTAGCCAGCACAAATACATCTACATGTATGTATACGTATATGTAAACTAATCTAAATTCCCAGCACTTGAGCTAAATTACTGGTATTTATCAAGATAAGCAGTTAAGGCTAAACCTTGACTGAAACACCTGAATTCAACAAGGTGTGTCCAAATAATTGTTCAAGTCCTACTTTGATCTTTGAATTCAGTCAACGTGTCTGAAACATCTAAAGGTGAGTCATCTCATTTTCGTCCTGCTTAATCCACCTACAGCAAATATGCTGCACCTTTGACTAATCTCAGATCCAGCTAATAGCAATCCTTATTTGAGTCTGAAATGGGGGCATACAATACTATCTCCAAAACCCCCAATCGAACAAAGGCTGGACTGTTCTTACATAAGGCGTTGGGCCACCCTGCACACAGTGTACCCAGGGCAAGTAAGGTTCTGAGTATATAGACAAACATGGATATCACACTTTATGGGGCGTTACCATGGCAGGACAAAGTATGAAGTATAAAACGAGGACAGGTCATTGAACGCACCTCAGTCATTGGCAGATACTGAAGCAGACAGGTATGTGAACGGCTTCTGGATACAAATGGTTATCTTCATCTGTGTATTTAACACTGCCTGCTCCTTTAGGAACTGGTCTCTGATGTAAATACAAAATTAGTTTGATTTTTAAGTACATGTGAGTATTACTGGTTAAACTTCAAATGTCTTGTTTATACTGGAAGAACATGGATCTAACACAGACTTGTTATAAATCTTTTGGGGAACATTTAGCTGCAAATTCTGGAGATTTGCAGCAGCTGTGTATGTGTGTGTGTTATCAAATGTGTGCTTTATCTGAATCAGGCTGCAGCTTGGAGCAGAACAATGAAGTTGTTGGTGTTGGCTTTAACCGTCGCCTTGCTGTTTACAGCTGGTGAGTTTGTCACTTACTCTCCACTAGATAAACACAATCGTCAGGTGCTGAGCAGCAGAGATCTAATAAGTCCTCCCCGCACTACATATCAACTACATCAGATCTGTTAGAAATGACGTTTTGTCAACAGTCAAAGATTTGAGGCATAAAAAGTTACAAGGAAAATTACTCATTTGTGATTGACAGGAATAGCATCTATGTAATAATAATAATGATAATGTGTTGCCGTCATTGTATGTTCCCATACAATGGCAAAATTGGCTCTCTGCATTTAATCCATCCACCACCAGGTGGAGCAGTGGACAGCTATTGAAAGAACCCGGGCAGCAATTGGGGATAGGGTGTGCTGATCAGAGACACCACCAGATGTGCAATGACTGGGGATCAAGGGACTTTCAGGTCCCGAGTTGGCTGCCCTAAAACCTTATAAGTAGAAATGCTACTATTTTAGTATAGAACAACATAAGCCACATTTATCCAGGTATATTTTGAAAAAACACCACAGTATTGACCTGAGTATGTTCATTTCTGTTTTTGTTCAAAGGTGAGGCCTTGAGTTGTCACCGCTGTGTCCCTAAAATGGCGGGAGAGGACTGTGAGCTCAGCGTGGAGTCGTGTAAACCCGGGAAGAATGCGTGTGCTGCCGCCACTTTCCTCAGAGAACCATGTGAGTTTCTTTACGATTACACGGAACAAATCTGTCACTACTTCACGTTTACAGTAATACCAGCAAACACACAGGGAAGTTTGAAGGTAAACCATCTTAGTAAAGTTTGTTAAATGACAGGTTTTGTAAAACATTTGAACATTTTATACATTTCTAGTCAGGGAATGAGAATAACTGCTAAAAGTAGCAACAAAAGTAGCAACAATCATACAGTAGTTGTATGTACCCATTACTTATCTAGTACATACTGGCTACTTGGAAGGTACTTAACAAGTACTTATGTTGGTACTTAGCTGTTACCTATATGGGCATTTACTGGGAAACATACCTATTACATAAGCTGGTGCTTCCATGGTATGTACCGGGTACTTACTTGGTGCTAGGGTGGCTGAGTGGTTAGAGCAGTCGTCTTCCTATGCAAGAGTTGGGGGTTCAATTCCACCAGCAGTCACATGCTGAAGTGTCTCTGGGCAAGACACCGAACCCCTCATTGCCTTCGATGTGTGTCCCATCGGTGTATGAATGTGATCTCAAAGCACTGATTAGTCTTTGTATAGATCTAGTTGAGTGCTGTATGAATGGGTAAATGAGGGCACAGATTGTAGTGTAGCTTTGAGTATCTTGATAAGATAGAAAGGTGCTGTATAAGTGCAGTCCATGTACCTTACCTGACACTTACCTGCTAGTACGTATTTTGGTACTTAGCTGGTACCTACATGGGCACTTACTGGAAACATACCTACTACATAAGCTGTTACTTATTTTGTATGTACTGGATACTTACTTGGTACTTTACCTGACACTTACTTGCTACGTCCTGGCTAAACCTGGCATGTCCCCAGTACTTACTTGGTACTTATACTGTACTTATAACAGGTGTCCAACTATCCTACATATTTTGGATGCTTCTTTGCTCCAACACACTTGACTTGAATCTATGGGAGATTAACAGGCTTCTGGTTTATTAATAATTGAATCAGGAGTAAAATAAGTGAAACATGCAGGGTGGTGACCCTCAGGGACTAGGACTGGACACCCCTGACTTATAAGGTATGCACCTGGTACCTGCTGCAAACTTGATACTTGCGTTGATACACATCAGGCCTTTTTTGGTACTTACATGGCGACTAGGTTATCTAGCACTTATTGGGCACTTCTCTGTTACTGACTTGCTTCATACTTGGTACACAAATAGTACATACCCAGTACGTATAAGGATTCTATCTTGTACATACTGGGTTCATACCTGGTGTTTACAGCGTTCTTAGCTGTTATGCTCAGTTTTGCATGTATGTGTTGTAGCCTTCATATTTTCTTCTTGCATAACTCTTCTTCATATGACTTCCTCAGATGGACACTACCAGAAGTGCATGGCTCTGACCGACTGCAAAATGCTGAAGCTGAATGCTTACATCAACATAAACTGCTGCACTGAAGACATGTGCAACACCTTGTAAAAAACACCAAAGTACAGAAAAACACGATTGAATGTGGCTTCTGATCCTCAAAGTTCCTGCAGCAGCTGCAAGCAGCTCCCGGGTGTCAACACACATTAAAAAATGCTATTTTTAGATAAATATACTCAGTAATCGTACACCTAAATAAATAAGTTTTAAAAATTGTGCCTTTAAAAGACTTTTATGTAATAAATGATGTTTTTTTTTTGTTAAAAGGAGAGCCAAATGGCAATAATGTTTTTGCCAGTGTGTGTGTTTATGTGCATCTGTTACCAAATCTGAGTCTAAATCAGTTTTATCTGAACTCTCCCTGAGCTGCAATTTTGCTCCCTTTTCCTTTTCTTTCATGTTTTGAGAACAATAAAAAAGTACTTCAGCTGCATTTCTCTGTTTTTTTTTTTTTTATTATTGTGAGGGAAATTGTGAGTTAATGTTTCTAATAAATGTAATTTGGTCAACGAATACCCCCTAGTCACAGTAACTCACAAGTCAGCGTTCGTACATAACCACTTTTTGCTTTAATGATTACAATCAAAAACATTTGTACAACATTTTTAACATTAGAAAATGGATGCAGGTTTGGCGGACAGTAACCAATCGGAAACAGAGTGGGGGACAGAGAAGTTGGAACTATGAGGTGATGAAGTAGAAAAGAGAGGGTCAAACAGCTGCGGATGTATCAGAAAAAAAATGTCCGTGTTCGCCTCGTTCTCAGATGCATGGCACACACCTTGTATTCTTTAAACTGAGGAGGAACTGTAACCAATACAGAAACTGCACGAGACGCAAAGATGCAGCAAACCACTAATATCTCTGTGACAGGGATCTGTTCTTTCTGATCCATCCACGAAGGCTGTTTAATGTTTTGCATCAGTGCTGCACACAGACATGGGCTGAGGGAAATATGAGACGAGGGAACCACCACGCATCCATTTCTTAAAACTCAAACATATAAAGAAAAACAAGAATGGGAGAAGGGAATGGGAAATACTGATAAATAAGAGTGGAATCAGAGCCATAAATAGACAGCGTTGGATATTTGGGACCCTGGGGGGAAGAGGGTGGAGTCGGCTGAGGTGGAGGAGAACTGGCGGCTAGCCTTCAAGTAACGGGATTTCCCAGTGCAGTGTCCTGTGTGTTGATTGGGCGGCTCTACATCACGGAGCAGGAGGTTTTTCCCGGCTGCACGCCGCCATCCATCTTCTCTGCTTCCAGGATCATCCTCCGGAAAACCTCCACGGCCGTCTGAGAGGAGCAAAGAACGCACATTTCATTTGAAGCCGATTGGACCTGATGTTCTGAATTGTGCTACTTTTATTTCTTTAGCATGATGTTCGTTACGTTCTTAATTAAAGACGTAGCATTCCTTGAAGGAATGCATATCGCCTGCCGACTTTCATGGCAGCGTTTTGGACTAAAATGATCTTCTGATGATAAATTAATATTATAGCCATTTAGGTCAAACCTTGAACATAAAGTTTTGCTTTATCGGACACAATTTGGCTTATGGCATCCTACCTTGCAAGGGAATTATTGATAAAGCAATAAACAATCATGACCAGCGGGGACAATGTCAGGGGAATTTAGGTAAAGGTCACGGATGTATCACTTACCAATGTTGAATTAATGTGTGTGAGGTCATGAGTCTTTTTGTCTACTCAGAGAGGAGCCTGCATAAATGATAACTTCTGACACCTTCACATCTATGAGCTGTGAAGCAGAGGTCATCTTGACCTCGCCTCTGTCTGATAGCGGGTATTAAAGTTTTCCCTAACTCTTTGGGCAGACCGTTCGACCGGAGCTTCGCTGTAACATCTGTGTAAGCCTGTGTGGTAACTCTGCCCTCCTTGCAAGGAGTAAAACTGGGTTGAACAATCTTCTTGAGGGGCTTATTTGAGTAATGAGTTGATGACAGGATAGATAAATTATCCAACAATTACCAAATTTCACGCTCAGAGTATGTGTTGTGAATGACTGTCAGCTACTCCCACACCAAATTCAATATTTGTAGATTTAACTGTTACAACTGTTTTTGTGTTGGCTAATGTTTATTAGCTGTAGTTGAATTAAACAAAAGTTTTTATTCAATCATAAATGTATAATGTACTGTTATGTCTGAAAGTTTCATTAAAATCTGTCTTCTGTGGTTTGAGAGATATTTTGCTAACAGTTCGGACACCACTTTGCCTTTGCTTTTGGCAGAAAGCAACAAATTTAATGAATCGGAGTGCAGGTGCCAAAACCCAGCGACAAAACCAACTAATGTTTAAAAAGCACAAAATAAAATGATAATTGGATTTATGATAACCGGATTTCTGCTTTTCGGTGTTGGCGGGTATCTGCCATATCGACAAATTTGGAAGACGGCAGCAGCGGTTCTGGCGGTAAGGCTGTCTGCCTTGTATGAAGGAATGTACCGAACGGTAAGTTCTCAGATTCAGACGCTGCATGAGCCGAGCTGTAAGCGGGACGTGATTTCTGAGAATCGCAGGCCACTTGCGGCTCCTGGGACTCACTGGCAGGAAGGAATCGACCTTGGAGAAGGCTACGAGCTCGGTCCGGCGGTGTGGCCACAAAATTTGGCTGTTTGGAATAGCCAGTGAGACGTACCAGCAGAAATATGAAGGCATGGAAATTCAAGCAGAGGCTGCCTGACCCAAAATAATTATCTGAATTTGGCTTCCCCACTCGGCCTTGAATTGGCCAGCTACCTTAAACTTCTCCTGGTTGTTTATGTGAAAGAGAAGCTCCGCCCACCCTATCGCTCCCCTCCCTAGGACATCTGTGGATCTGTGTCAGAGTTGAGCCGGCTGATAGACACTGTGCCATCTTCATCAGGATTATGGAACTGTCTGGCAGCGTCCACGGACAACTCGCTGCCCTCGTCGGCCTCCTCGTGTATTATGATGTCATCAGTATGTTGCTGTTTCATGTGCTGAGATCTTTTTTTTTTGTTGCAACTTTCACACTGTGTCCCGTCTAGGACACAGTGCGAGATTTGATTTGTTTACACCTCCACTCCCCCGATGTTTCTTTTCCTTAGCTGTTAAAAGAAGGCTGCGCCTCTCGAGGCCAGCGGCCTCAGTCACCTCCGTCTCCCCATGTTTGTTTGTTTATGTTTCTCTCGGATGGGCTGTAGTGAAATGGAATTTCGTTGCGCTTCGGTGCAACGACAATAAAGCTGACTGATAAAAACAGAGGGGAAAAATATATTTTACAAACAAATCAACAAAAACACAGTCAGAAATCAGTTGCGACCTTTACACACAAACTTTTTTGTTGTCTTTATCTCTTTAGTTTTAGAATATGTTTTAATTTTCTAACAAAAAAGTTTTGCTGATCCATCCATCGTCACATTTCCTGTTGTCTTTCTGAAACGTCCTGTTTAATAAATTGTGTTTTCCTCTTTGGTGTGTTTTGTGAAATATTTAATACAACGTTGCCTTTTCTGAACGTTTCTTGACTTTTATTGGCGTTTTAAATGTTGTGTTCAAACGCAGCTTTGTTTTATTTATTTATGAAGTTCTGTGATTGTATTATATTGGTTTGGAGTTCCTGTTAGTATTTGTTGTGTTTGTGTTCAATGTAGATTTTTAGTTTAGTTCAGGGCTATTCAACTAAATTACTCAGGGGGGCCACAGTTACTGAAAGCCAAGAGCTCAGGGGCCGGACATCCATTGTCATTAAATAAGTTTGTTTTATGGGTTAAAATCTATAGTTTTATTTAAAAATGAACCCATTGGTGGGTTGAACTGAGCTCACCCGTGGGCCTGATTTGGCCCCCGAGCCACCAGTTGAATAGTCCTGGTTTAGTTGTTTGATGTTCTCTACAGTTTTGTTGGAATTTTGTGTACTTGAATGTTGCAACTTGTGAAAACTATTTTTTCTTGTTATATTTGAATTTATTTTAATTACCCCTCATTATAATTACACTTTCAAGATAGAAACAAGGGCGGCTCACTGACTGTGCAGCATTTTAGGGGACCAACTTTTAAGCTGGTGCGGACGTTTTATCCACGAAGGAAAGAAAACTCAGCTCAGACACAAAAGGTGCACAGCGGAGAGCTTCAGAACACAGACCGTGTAGGCGTCTTCAAGCACACCTGCTGTTTTAGCTCATGTAGATGCAGCGGCGTAAAGCGCCTCGGGGCTGGCTGTTGAGAAATATCAGAGAGTGGTGACCACTAAACTCACTGCGAGCCAATTGCTTTAAAACGGCTGATACATCACAACAACAAATGGAAAAGGCCGTCTCATCAAGAAATCTGGTGCAGGGCTCGAACGTTACACAACAGCATCTGCAGCGCAGGAGTGAACAGAACAAACAGCTGGAAGAGGAGGCAGCGACACATAGGACTGAGCGTCCTGAGAGGCAGGACTCTCATATCGACTGGTCCTAATGTTATTTGGATGTAATAAATGTAAACGTGGCGGACGGCTGCGTGTAATGGCGTCGCGCTCTGCTGCAGCACTTCTCATGTAAGACGTTGGAGATTTATCCAGATGTGCGTTCTACAGCCGTCAGGTGGCCGCTGGGGTTTAATGGAGCTCCTCATGCAGCGCGGAGCAGCTGTGGACAATCACTGACACTCATTTATATTTCTGTATGTAGCAGCTCTGTCGGCATATAAACTGTTGTTTTGTTAATTCAGATTCATCCACTGGCTGAGTGTGTGATTGCTGACTCAGCATTCAGACCGTTTTCATGTTTATAGTGTCTTCTGCATGTTTGTTACATTCACTAATTCCACAAGCTTTGTACTTAGATTATAGTAAAAGTATTTTTGTACATTGTGTATTATTTACCTTTATTTACCAAAATTTCCCCCACAGGAAAACACTGAAACCTCTCAAATTCCTTTAAAAAATATCTGGCAGTATACTTACTGCTATTTTACTTCACTATTTTTGTCTTCTTAAGCCGTTTCTTTTAGCTTCTATTCCAACACTCATAGCTTTAAGCTGAGCTTCTTTACTTTTAACTTTTGGTTACATATTTGCTACATTTGGATTTTAACTTATATTGTGCTAACTGTAGACTTTAGCTATGGTTTTGTTAATTTAGCTCTTAGCTACGTTTGCTAAATTTAGCTATCGGCTATGGGTTGGTTAATTTAAATCGTAACTACTTTTTTTTAATATACTACCGTATTTTTGTCTTCTTCAGCTGCTTCTTTTAGCTTCTATTTCAACACACATACAGTAGCTTTAAAATATGCTTCTTTACTTTTAACGTTTGGTTATATATATTTCCTACATTTAGCTTTTAACTTATATTGTGCTAACTGTAGACTTTAGCTATGGTTTTGTTAATTTAGCATTTAACTACAAGTTTGCTAAATTTAGCTTTCGGTAATGGGTTGGGTAATTTAAGCATTAACTACTAGTTTACTTCACTATTTTTGTCTTAAGCTTTTTCTTTTAGCTTCTGTTCCACCACTTAGCTTTAAGCTATGCTTTACTACTTATACATTTTAGTTACATATTTGGTACATTTAGCTGTTAGCTTATTTTGTGCTAAATGTAGACTTTAGCAATGGTTTTGTTAATTAGCTTTTAGTTACATGTTTGCTAAATTTAGCTTTCAGCTATGGGTTGGTTAATTTAAGCCTTAACTACTATTTTACTAACTTAAGCTATTTAGCTACTGTTTTCCAAAATTTAGCAGCTCGCTATGGTTTTCCTTCTTTTAGCTTTTTGGTACAGTGAGACTCATTTTAGCATTAGCTATTGTTTAGAACTGAACTACTGTTTTGCTTGTTTCAGCTTTACCAATTCAGTTTCAACGTCATTCAGATTCAGTACAATCGTTGCATTTCCACACACAGAAAGCGTTTGTTTCCCGTGGCTTTACATTGTGAATATTGTTCCACGAATCCAGTGCAGTTAGTTTGCTCAGGGTGGTCAAATCGTCAAGGTGAAGTGAAGTCAGACTGACTCCGCAGTTTTAAGATGTGTGTTCAAAGTCTCCGACAAATATCAACCTTTTCAAACTTTGCACTGCTGCTTTTGAACCAACAGTTCAGCCGTTAATATATTGTTTAAAAAGGGGTGATAAATCAAACTTTTGACAACAGATGGTGGATAACTAATAGCTTATCAAGACTGGCGCTCCCTGTATAATCTTATCATATAAATGACCCACATATTAGATAAACTCTTATTGAGTGACTAGGACAAAGCTGTTTGGAAATCTTTTGTTTGCAGCTCCCACAGTAGGACTTTATATGGTCTCCCTGTGCCGGTGTGACTTTAATCCAAACATATGTCTGTGGCAATAATTGGTAACTGAGCTCAGGTGTAAGTGCAAGCGTTGCTTCCATGTTAGCTCTGTGATGGAGTGTGGATTGGAACACGGTGTACCCTGACGCTGCAGCTGGACTGAAGCTCTGCAGAAGCTGAAGGAGAATGCCTGTTTCAACCTGATGTTGGAAAAGGAACGCCTATAAGAACACTGCTCTACAGAGAGACAATTAGGTGGTTAAATATGGCATTTTTTAGTCCCTTTTTTTAGTGGCAAGATGCACAAAGATGCCTGCATGCACAGAAAAGCATATTGTTTTAATTAAATTACCACTTGGTTAATTTTTAGGTTAGATTCATCGACAAAATCCTTTCAAAACCTGTTTATAATTAAGCCAAAAATGTAAACAGGAACCCCACTGACACCTGGCATTAGCAGACTGTTTGACTGGTCATAGTTACCGTATTTTTCGCTGTATAAGTCGCACCTTTTTGCATAAATTTGCAAGTTCTGCGACTTATTCGAAGCAACTAATATTCGTTCCCCCCCCCACCCATATTTATAACCCAATTTTGGACTGAGATTTGACGATTTCATTCATTCTGACATGGAAAATATTGAACACTACCATTTTCAGCCACTAGAGGGTACTCAACATATATGGCAAGCCAAGTGTCTAATTAATAGGTAAAAGTGACTATTAATGAGACACTTGGCTTGCCATACCAAGCCACTTTCATCTTGCTCCAGAACTCCTGGAGCAAACGTCAAATCAGCTGCATTTTGTTGTGCCGCCCAGGTGAAATGCAGCTGATTTGACCATTAAAGTGCATTTATTAAGAAAAAGTTCAACTGAGACACACCTTTGCTATAATGTTGAGCAAACAAATAATTGTTTTTAGGTGGTTATCTTGTTAAATTTTGACAAAATGCACAGCGAGTCCTTCCTCGGCACGCTCCCGCTTCCACAAATCAATTTTTGAAATGCAGCTTATTTGACCAATATAGTGCATTTATTAAGAAAAAGTTCGACAGAGACACACTTTTGCTATAATTTGGAGCAAACAAATAATTGTTTTTAAGCGTTAATCTTGTTAAATTCTTGTTAAAGTCCTCCTGTGCACGTTCCCGTGGCCGACATTTGGCAGCCACTCAATTTTTGTCACACCGGCCCATGTTTCCGGGTGGTCACCGGTAACACGTAACAAACGCGACGCGTCACCGGTGACGCATAATAGATGCGACTTATACGGCAAAGAAATGTATGTTTTTTTCCACTTTATTAGACATATTTGGACTGATGCAATTTATACGGCGGTGTAACGTGTATGGCGGCAAGTACGGTAGCTGTTTTTTGTTGGCCCACATATGTAATAGTTTATTGTATGAATGCATTACAATCTGCAAATTAAACAAAAGTAAATTAAAAACCAATAGTAATTGAAAGTCTTCTGACCAATGCTTACAGTGGGGTGGATAGTCAGTGTTAGGGACAGTGTAGAGCTCAGAATAGTAAAAAAAAACATAAAGACCGGAGTCTTTTATTTTGGTAGCACTGTACAACAAGGATAAAGGATAGTTGATGCTTTGTAATAGAGTTTTCATGCATTTGTTAACACTTTACAAAGCATTAATAAGCATGTAGAAAACAGTTATTAAACATCAATCAAATATTGATAAATGTTGTCTCACTATATGGCAAGAAACAAGCCTGTGATCTTTATATCAAACGTGCTTTACCTGCTTATTACATGTTTATTAAGTGTTTACAACTTCATTAACAGCTGCATTATTATCTATTTATTAATAATTTATAGGTGCACCCTTATTGTACGGTGATACCTTTATTTTTTTACGTGTTTTCTGATATTTACAAAACCAATCAAAAAGCACTCCTGCAGAAAAGCTCATAGTGAAAAGAACCCTGATATAAAAATGTTGCGTCAAATATAAAAAGATTAATCTGTCCACAAGTGTGCGGGCATTTTAATAGGTTCAGTGTGCTCAGGCATGCTACTGGAAACAATACGCTTCACTAATCTGCCCACCAATCAGTCAGTCAGTAAAAAAGACGCGCTTTCACAAAGACAGTGACCCCACAGGGGAATGCAGTCACCTCAAACAGGCTGAACAGACCCAACCCCGGGTGTGCATCAAATGCAAGTGCAACTAACACGTTAATAAAATATTTATTTACCTGGTTCTCTTTAGCAGAGGACTCCATGAAGGCTGCGTTCCAGGATTCAGCTAATGCTTTCCCTTCTTCACAACTGATTACTCTGAAACGTACAACCAAAATACTTTCAAAATATACCAACGAGAATCTGCAGGCGTGTATAAACTCAGTGACCTAGTGTTGAATGAGCTCGCAGAGACACTGTGGCCTCGTCCAAATATATTCTGCATGCACATAAACCAATGTGGGTTTTTTTTTAGCTTATTTGGCTTTGCAATACCCAAAAAATATATTACTGAGACCCTACAGTGCTCTGAACTGCTCCAGTCTAAAGAAATCCAATTTCAGTTTGATAGGACATACCGCTCCATATGTAGGTCATTCTTGTTTCCGACGAGCATAATTGGAACTCTGCGTTGAGGAGAAAGGGCCGCGGTGTTATTTGTGTGATGTATTAGGAATGTCTCGGGCAGCAGAGACAAAAGAAGAGGTACTTACTGGACCTTTCCAACCATGTCCAGCAGTTTTTCATGGATTACTTGAACAACTTCAAAGCTGGAACAAAGAACCAGGTCACAACGCAGCTCTTAATTTATTTGCTTCTAATGAACGTTTACCTTTTATTAGACGTAACGGAATAAACCAGAATGTAGCCGTTGATATCTATGGAGTACGTCTGTGGGAAGATGGAGTATTCATCCTGGAAGAAGATGTATAAACTCAGTACTGTTCCAACAAATATTTACATGAAAGTCAATAAAGCTGTGACCGGCTAATGGAGTGTAACGGAGCCACACCTGCCCCGCCGTGTCTACGAGCTGGAGGTGGTACTCTTGTCCGTTTATTGTGATCATCTTAGTAAACGCTGCAGTTAAAAGAAAGGACAGATTAAAATCAACTAAGAGAAATGGGGAAACTGCGGCGTTATCGTGATGAAAGCATCACATTTAGTTGAGAATACTCATTAAGTAGAAATTAGCAGCATTCATGTCAGAGTTTTAAGCTTACATCATCTTGTGATAAAAAATGCCAAACCTTGAAAATAACGTCACATGATATCACAATTTGTCACGCCCTTATTGTACTGTGAATGACTCTCAGCTACTACCACATCAAATTCTAGCTCAATATCTATGAAATGGACTCATAGCCACTTTTATGTTGGATAACGTCTACTGGCTGTAGTCGCCATCTTAAATGTTATAAACTCGAAAAGGTAAATAGTTGTAGATGCACATCCAATAATTACTTTCTGAAAGTTTTGTCAAAATCTGTTCAGTGGTTCATGAGATATTTTGCTAACAGACGAACAGGGAGGACTCCAACTGTGAATGTTGAAGATTCAAGAAAGTATCTTGTGCAATGAGTAGTACTTGGAGTATGCGTTGTGAATGACTCTAAACTACAACTACACCACGTTTTAGCGCAATGTCTGTAAAATACATTAAAATGTATCTGTGTGGTTTTTAAGGTAAATTGGCTGTGGCGGCCATCTTGAATTAGGCTGGCTTCAAAAGTTGATCAGTGGTAGAGGAATGACCAATGACTACTTAATGAAAGTTTCATTCAAACAAGTTGAGGTTCGTGACATATTTTGCTAACAGACATAGTTGACTCCATTAGTTAATGGTATTGTTTTAAACAAGAATCTCACGTAAGCCGTTAGGTCTTGATGTTTGTGTTGGGGACGACTCACAGCTACTACCACATAACATTTCAGGTCAAAATCTACAAAATTGACTAAGTTAAAGTGATTTTTGTGGTTTTTAAACTTCAGCTGACTATAGTAGCCATCTTAAATCAGATTTACTCTAAAGTTAACTAGATAAATTGCATTTCCTGTTAAAATGAAGCGTGAATGCTTTAAGAACTTGCTGAAAAACAGCTGAAATTAGCTAAAAACATGCTGAAATGTAGCAGAAATGGAAGAACAAGCCTAAATCAGCAGAAGAAAGCAGAAAGAACACATATTTACTGAAATGTGTTTAAATAGCAGAAATTAGCACAAAAATGAGGAAATTAGCTAAAATAAAAAAGGCTGAAATTAGCAACAACAAAAGAGCTGAAAAATAGCTGAAAGAAACATGAAAGTAGCTGAAGGAAGTGGAAGGAGTTGAAATGAGCTAAAAAATGTGGAATTGGCTGAAAAAACTAAAATTGGCATCAAAGTAGCTAAAAGAGCAGGAAAAGCCAAAACTAGTAGAAAAAAGCTGAAAGGAGCTAAACAAGCTGAAATTAGCAAAAATATGTTAATTAGTCTGAAAGGAGCAGAAATTAGCCATGGAATATGTGAATTGATCAGAAAACAGCTGGAATTAGGTAAAAAAAAAAAGCTAAAAAGCTAGGTGAAAAGTTAGAAGAAGCTTAAATTAGCAAAAGAAGACAGAAAGAACATGTTTGTCCAATTAGACTGAAAAAAGTAGAAATGAGCAAAAAATAAAAAATAAATAAAAAGCTGAAAAGTAGCTAAAAGGCAAAAAGAAGGAATTGGAAAGTGCACGTTGCTGAATTAGGATGAAAAAGTTCAAATGAGTGCAAAAAATGTGGTTAGCCGAAAAAGCTAAAATTAGCATAAAACAGCTAAATATTAGCTGAAATGACAGAAATAGCTGAAACTTGCATAAATAAGCTGAAGGCAGCATAACAAGCTGAAAATAGCAGAAATAAGTTAGAAGAAACACAAAAATGTTGTAGTTAGCAGAAAGAATCAGAAAGATGTGCAAAACAGCTGAAAAAACAACTGGAATGAGCTGAAAGTAGCTGAAAAAAACATAAAAATGTGTACAAGGAATCTGAAAGAAGGTGAACAAAATGTGAAAGGAGCAGTAAAAGGTTGTAAACAGATCTAAAGATTTCAAGGATGTAAAAGTAGCTCAATTAACTTTCTATGAGGAAAAAAGTGGCAGAAAAGGCTAAATATTTAAAAAAGCTAAAGTTGCACCAATACAAAACGTCATATGATTGTCCTGAAAGACCTGAACATTTTGATTTATGATTTGCTGAAATAGCACAAAAATCATGGAACAAGAAAGATGCCAAAAAACAAACGGAAGAAAAATGGAT
The DNA here is from genome assembly GCF_014905685.2 of Nematolebias whitei. Lineage (NCBI taxonomy): Eukaryota > Metazoa > Chordata > Actinopteri > Cyprinodontiformes > Rivulidae > Nematolebias > Nematolebias whitei. The sequence continues at coordinate 42,640,529 of NC_056506.1, forward strand.
CCGAATAGTGTGAATGTTTAATCAGCTGTAGAAGTACATCGATTGATTACTTTCTGCAAAGTTCACGAGACACTTTGGTAACAAAGAGACACAAAAAACACGCAGAGAAAACACAATAAAAACATAATCAGACACGATATCATCCAACTGACTTATTATTATTTTTATTATCGTCTGTTCTTGCTCTGCAAAGCGCACCATGTTTCAGCACAGTTCTGGATGCAGTTTGGTGCCACTGAGGTCACTCAGTGCAGGATCGTCGATATCTGCCCGGAGATAAGTTGGGTTGGAGCGCGCGCACATCCTGCAGCATCTCAGTAACAACGCTGACACTACTTCACGTTGGGCATCCAGGGAATATTTATAGCTGCAGACTGCTCAGCCAACGCAGGCTGGAATATGAGAGCAAAAAACAAAAGAGCCTGCGGGGAAAGTTTAGAGCCAGACCTCTGGAGTGTCTGGGATTATGCGCCGCTTAAAGGGTGTTGATGAATTACTGTATGTTCTGCTGCAAATAATATAAAATAAAAATACACTTTCCATTGTGCCTTTGAGCGAGGTTCTTTTTCCAAGTGTGAGATGTCAAAACTGATTTCTCAATATGAAAAAAAAAAAAAAAGTTTTCGCTCTGGTTAGAAAGGTGGAAGTCAGCTGGTGTGGTGTATGGACACTTTATAACGGAGAGAACATTGCACCCTGGTGGGTGAAGCTTGTCTTCCACTCCAACAAAAACCGTAGAGCTGATCATTAAACTTAATTACACACAAAACTTCTTAATGCTGATCGCTTTCAAATGATAAGAAATACTCTTAATTTTACTCTTAATGCATTAAATGTTTGTCGTCGTTCCAAATCTATTTATTTTTTGCTGCATTTCTAAATTATTTAGTCATTTTATGTTATTAGAACTAGCTCATTTTGATCATTTTTGCAGCTATAATGAATTATTTTACCTGTCTTTCTAGTTGTTTTGTTTACCTTTACGGAGGTTTGATAGTTTAGCATTAACCTTGTTTCCTTTTGCTTGTTGAGCTTTGTATCCTTTTAAAGGTCCGTTAAAGGGATAGTCTGATCGTTTTTGAAGCGATGTTCTGTCAAATAGTGATCAACAGTTAGTACTTTATTAGCTGTAACACCAGTCGTAGATCACAAAATATAGAGGAAAGGAAGAGAAAGAAGTCTTATGCTAGGCTAGACTAACAGCTAGCCAAATTAACGCTCGTTTTATCGTGTTTCAGGTTTTAAAAATAAATATTTAGGATGCTAGATTAGCTATTAGCTAATAATGAGCCTTTACTACACTTTTGCTTGACACCTTTTATTTAGTTGGTTGCGGTTTTCTCAAACGAACAACGTCCGTGTAAAGGTTTAATATTAGCAAATGTAGCACTTTTTGACATCAGTATGCCGTTTTGGAGAAATATTTGTGTTATAAGCAAACAAGCCTTTGCTTGCTAGCCATTAGCCTAGCTTTGTTGAAAACCTCTGCTTTTTTTCTCCACACTTTGTGCTAAATCACCGATATCACTAACCAAAGATAACTATTTGATAAAACATTCCTTTTAAAATGAACAGATCGTCTCTTTAAGTACCATAATTTTCAGAATATAAGCTGCTACTTTTTTCCACACGCTTTGAACATTGTGGCTTATAGAATGCTGCGGCTAAGTTATTTTTTTTTTGACGGGCTAACGAGCTTCAAGCCACCAAAACATTTAGCCTCGTCACACCCGGGTGCTCACATAGCTGGGGGGTGGGTCCTCGTGACTCAATGAGACTACCCGTATAAATAAAGGTAAAAAATAATAATAATCTGGCCAATGAAATGATCAAACAGGTCACAGTGGACCATAAAACTTGGTTTCATCCCCCCCCCCCCCCCCCCCCCGTTGTGGGGTGGGGGGGTGGGGGGGGAGAAACATGATGAAGAGGACAACACAAGCCCATGGGCGCTGTGTGCAGCGTATATATGTCTGTGGTGTGCAGGAGGAAAGTGCAGAAAGTGATCAATGACTTCCTGGTAGGCTACTGCATTTTTTATTTTTTTTTACCAGCCGTGTTACCGGCACTGTTCAGACAAAAAAAAAACATTTACTGTACGTATTTGTGTATGTTACTGGTAGAGTTGCATTTGGGCCTAAAAAATCCAACCTGGCCCGAACCAGTTAAATTTTTTTGAGCCCGACCCAAAACCAACTAATTAACTGTGATTACAGGCCCGAAAAAAAAAATCCAGATTTTTTTCAAATTAAGGTTTTACTGCTTTGGTAAACAAATCAGTTTGACATGATTTAAAAACGTATTTCAAAGATAGGAAGATATAACATTTCTTATTTATTAACAAGACTCAGCGGATTATTAAAGTTATTATAATATTATAATTATTACAGTTATTAATGGTCGTCGGCCGCACGCGGCCGATGATCCAAATTGGGTCGTTGGTTGCGCGCGGCTGAGTCCAGTTAAGCTTCAGGTGGGTCGCTGG
>NC_056506.1:42653013-42668309 GCF_014905685.2 Nematolebias whitei
TAATGAAAGAAATGATACATAAAGAACATTTTAGGCATCATACAGTATCCAGAAATCCTTTGTCTCTAATAGTGGTAATAGATTTTGAAGAATCGGCTGGTTGTAATCAAACATTATCTTATTCACATCAAGTTTGGCCAGTAGGTGTCCCTGTGCTATCATTTATATCTTGCTTGCAGAACATGTCTGGAACTGTTGAAGTGACTGTCTCCTTTTTACTCAGAAACATCACCTTCTGATCATTGTTTATAACTTTCTCATTGTTTCTTCCATGGCCATGATGCTTTTGTATGAAAGCTCTACCAACCATAAGTGTACACACATCCCCAATCATCTGAACCAACATTGTGCTCTTTATAGATGCTAACATCTCATATCCTAATATAACTGAGAGCTTCAACCAAGCCACAGGCATGAAGCTATACTGCAGGAACTCAGGCCACAATTAGTGTGTCAGGCCCAGAAACGGGCACTGGAATTCAAGGAGATCATGGTGGAAGTGGTGAGATGATGAGAGACTTTAAACTCTGTCAGTCATTCCTTAGTGGTGCAGTCTACAGTCAGGGGTCCTGACTGTCAGCGAATGGAGTTATGGTGACATACTTCTTGAAATAATCACAATGCACTGTCCACAAAAGCACATTTGGCCCAAAGATTTTCACCCGTTTTATTCTCTGTGACAGATGAAATCCCTTGTTTGCTTGTCACCTCCTGGGCCATTACTTCTTGATCACAGAAATGTCCAACTCACCATCAGTAAGACCCAACTGTTTTGCTTCCACACACACTTCCCAGCAGTGGAGACAAGAAATCATTGTCAGCAATATGCAATTTGTTCTGCATGACATTGGATGACGGAAAAAAAAAAAGGAGAGGAATGGTGCTTGCAATCACTATCCACACACACTTGAACTGTGTCACTAGCAGCTCCTCTCACACACACATCACACTTAGTCTCTCTCTGGAAATTATGATGACCATGAATAGGTCACAGTGGTAAACACAGCCGTGTTCCAGCCAGGGATTACAATTTGCTGAGTACTATGCACTCCCCTCACATGAACAACAGGTGTCTGACAAGATTCTTTCACTTTAATTAAACAATCTGTAGACTAATGACACACTAAAAGGCCAATCTAGTCATTTTAACGCATACACATCAAAGATAACGTGATTATCATGTTAAAGGTTTTGCAAAACTATGAAATACAACATAAGGATCAAAATATCTTTGGCATTGTGACAAATTCAACAAAATAAATGTCGTAATACACTGTCAAAATATGTTTAAAAGGATTACAAAAGGTAAGAATAAACTCATTCAGCACTGCACACTATCACATATGAAATAAGTGGTTACTGCACATAAATGCACTGCAGGTGCTGTTTGGTTTAACAAAGTTATTCTGAACTACATCAAATGGTGCAGTTTTAAGGTGTTTACTCCAGTAGTTTTGCACATGCGATTCTAAAATGTGGGTCCGCAATTCCTGAAAATGAAGCAATCAGCAGAATCTGCCATTAAAAAGCGTGGAAGCTAAAGGACACATGACTGACCTCCATTAGGCTGAATGTAGTTTGTGTAGACAAGGCGTAGAAATCTCATAGAAGATGTTTAGAATTAGAATCAGAATCAAATTTATTGTCATTGCACTGTTAATTACAGCAAAATTTCATTCCATACAGCCCTCTGAAGGATAGACAGAAGAGTACCGGGGCTGCGACTTTCTATGAAGCGCTGCCCTTATCACTTAGACAAGAAAAGGGGAAGAAAACATGAGGAGAGAAGGTGTAAAAAAAAAAAAAGATACCTCACACCGTGTCCTTGACACAGGGCATGGTTAAGGGTACCAAAAAAATCAACCTTAGCAAGTAACATAGAGATACATAATACATTTTGCACAAGACATTGAGATTGTCCATGAACACTTCCAGATAGTTTCCATAGTCCTGATAAAGATGTTACAATTTAGGTGGATACTTAAGAGTTAATATGCTGCTAAATGCATAATAAAAGAAAAGGTTTGAGTAAAATGACTGTTAACATTAAAATTGTGGATCAAGCAGGGCTCAACATTCAAACACAGCTTTTGCAAATCTTTTTTGAGAAGCGTATGATTTCAACAGATGCTCGTGATAGTTGGCAGTACATTGCAAATTTTGCCAACTAATTTTTAATTTAACTATCAATGTCAAACAAACAAACAAAAAAATTGTGGGACTTCTGCTCAGCCAGCTCCTACACCCACAGCCAAACTCTAATCAGCAGCACCTGAGGATCATGGACTTGATGAGCATGAAGAGCATAAACGGCTGAAGAGGACGTTAAGCCAGCGCTGGAGCATTACCTGCCAATGATAGTTCTGTTCTAGCCTTTTACTCATGTCTTAGATTGTAAACTCAGCATTCACTCACCAACGTGGAGGTCCTCCATCAGGCGGAGATCACCAGCATCGAGGCAATGCTGCTCAAGGCTCGCCTATGTTGGGCAGGACATGTGTCCAGGATGGAGGATCACCATCTACCATGTATGGCGAGGTGTCCTCTGGGTGGCTCAAAAGAGAGGTGCCACAGGAACGCTACAAAAACCTCATCAAGGCCTCCCTGAACATGAGCCGTATCGACCCCCAAAACTGGTCCACGCTCGCCGCTGACCGCGAGCCTGGTGGTCAACCATCCACGAGGCGGTGGGCTCCTTTGAGACAGAAAGACACGCCAGCGTGGAGGACAAGTGGAGCAGGAGAAAGAACAGAGCACCCACTCCCACCCCTGACCTGACATTCACATTCACTTGCAGCCGCTGTGGCTGAGGCTCCCGCTCCAGGATCGGTCTCATCATCCACCAGAGGGCCTGCAGTCGTGGACACCCTTCATGATCTTCGGAGACGAAGCCAAGCCAGAGAAACTGAATACTAACGACTTTGTATTTTCTCTGTGTCTCCAGTAATTAATCCCTGATGTCCGCCAGTTCCCTGGATTCTCATCTGTGGACCTCAAGCTCTTCTGTGCCTCCTCAGCTGCCTCCACATCTTCCTACCACTTGCCCATCGCCTGCCTTTGTTAAGACGTACACCTTATTCTCCTGGAACCATTTGTGTCAGCTCTCCCGCTGACTCCTACCTCCATTACAAGAAAGATCAGCCATAACATTATCACCCCTGCCAACAGACCACTAATAATCTCCTTGCTCTTCAGGGTTCCAGCTCCCTCCCTGGCTTGTCGTGTGATTTACCACCTTGTAAATAAACACAGTAAATACATCTTGAGTCTTAGTGTCTGTTCTCCTCAGTTCTTATATCTGGGTATAGCCACAATCGTTACATAAATAAAAAATGTGCAGATTTAGTTTATTATTTTGACTTTTTGACTGGTCTTCATGACTTTGCAACGAGTAGCATTAAGCTCATAAGCCTGTTCATGTTTTCCTTCTTCGTTCCTTGTCGTACGAAAATGTCTTTCTTTCAGTCGTAGTTTAAATCTCACAGAAAGTCATGTACAACAACAGGCAGATCTGTTCAAGGTGGCGTGTCATGTCTTAAAATCAGAATTCTTGTCACAAAGCACACTTCAAAGGGTGTGGGACGGGAAAAAAAAAGTTCGCTCTTTGGATTTGCAGCGTGTGATTTCTTAAGCTATGCGAGCAAATGAACATGCAGCTGGAGCTGGTGTCTCTGAACTCTGCGTGCGTGGCACCGGCGCCAGCCTCTTTCAACTGACTGTGAAAGCACCCCTGGCGCTGTTAGTATGCCAGCCTGAGCACTAGTCATCCACATCCTCCAGCTGGGCCTGTGCCACCACGGGGCACCTGGACCCTCTCACAAACATTGCTAAACCAAATGTATATTTAAGTTAGAGGGACGCAATTGTGTGGCAACCGCAACAGCATGCTTTTTCGCGTCGTGATGCCTGCAGGATTTGTGCACCTGTATTTTATTTTATTTTTCATCTAATGGGGAGTTTTATCTTCATATTTTTAATGCTAGACCCACTCCAGGCACTGTGTGGCTCAGCTGTTGGAGCACATCCAGAGTCACACAGGCCTGAAAGACAGCCATCGTTATCCAACTCTCACAAGGTGTCATTGTAGCCGTCCGGTGATTACCATATCAGCACCACATGAAACATTTATGGCTCGCTGGCTGTGATGGTCTGGCAGGCATCCTAATTTTTTAAACAGAGCTTGTCAGGTTCTATTGTCTCAAGTTCTGGTGGCATGGACTGGAAAAATTGTCAGCTCTGAGATCTCAAAGCTCTGTCACTTGTGGTCAAAACTGCAACTTAAGTATGAGACCACATCTGGTGCACAAAAAAACTAAATAAGGTTTTTATGTAGACAAATACTTCCTGTTATTGGGGACTGCCTAGAAAGGCAGCACCCAATTATTATCCACCTGAAAAGGGTCTTGCTCTCCTATCAACTTTAATGCGGCCCAAACTGCAAAGTTTAATATCAAAATGACCAGCTAAGCATCGGGATGTGTGCCATTACTTTTATTGGCATTTTGTGTTATCATGGCAACGTAATTTGGAAGCAAAAGCACACTTTTTCTCATTCAAAATACCTGACAGAACTATTAACAGCCTCTAACGGCCACAGTGAGGTCACATGACCTAGAGGGAAGAGGTCTCTGAACAAAACATTTTTGGTTCAAAATGGCTGCCACAGCTACCTCGGAAAACTCAAAAGTGACTATAACTCAGCTATTCTTTGAGATATTGAGCTAAAATTTGGTTTGGTTTTAGCTGAGAACGTTCCCTATCACATACTGAATCCGCATCAAAAATATAAGATGGCCACCATAGCTTACAAGAAAAAAAGACTATGACTCAGTGATTGTCTGCCATATGGAGCTGAAAATTGGTATGGTGGTAGCTGAGTGTGAACCCCAACACATTGTCATATCAACAATTTTAAATGGCCGCCATGTGGCAGTCCTCGTCAAAGTTTTTCCAGGAACTTTCTAGTTTTAAATACAATTTTGCAGGAATGAGTCAGCCACTGTGATTACTCATAACAGTAAAAGAAGGCTGATCGTGTGAATGTCTCTCTGAAGTGTTGGCAAAATATCTCATGAAGCAGTGTTTTTTTTCTTTAAACGAAACTCTCAGATGGTATCATTCCATCAACTTTTAGAGTCAACTTGACTCAAGATGGCCACCCCAGCAAGTCAAGCATAAAAATGACTATAATTCTTTCAATTTTATAGACAATGAGCTAAAATTTAGTGTGGTAGTAGCTAAAAGTCATTCCCAACACATACCCGAAGCCCTACACAATGGGGAATGTCTTTGCTTAAAAACTTTGGCATCAATTTTTGACGTCCACACTCTTTTAGCAAAATATGTCATAAAACAATGGTTAGATTTTTGTGAAACACTCAAAAAGTAGTCAATGGATGCACTTTTATAACCGATTAAATTTAGGAGTTAACCTAATTCAAGAGGGCGCTACAGCTAATCCGTATTAGCCAACACATAAAAATCTAAACTCTGTGATGTTCACAGATACTGAGCTAAAATTCTGTGTTGTGGAAGCTGAGGGTCATCCAGGTACACTGAGCATGATGTCACACAATATTGCATGAAACTGTGTATAGTTGTTTAAAAAAGTCAGATTAAGAACACAGTGATGCACATTTTTAGTCCTTTAATATAATAGACTCAACTGTTAAGAGATAATTCCCACATCTTGTTGAGATCAAGTTCTCAGTAATTAAATTTGTGTGGCGGGAAGACATTTTCTCTTGTCACATGTCACAACGTCTTAATCGAGGAATCAAACGGACATCCCAAAGTGAGCGTTTATCTCGGTGATTGGACTGAAACTGTGCTGACTGTTCGATTATTTTCACTCAAGCCTTCGTGGTCTCCAGCATCATGCAGGTGGGACCCAGATTGGTTGCTCGACGGTACTTCATCACCCGGCTTGTTGTTGTCACAGCCACAATTGGTTTGTACTTTCCATCTGCTGCATCAGCAAAGTCACAACTGATTTGGTCACTTTGGAGCCCAGTTAGCTTCGCTCACTTCCACTCCAGCCATCGTTACAAATGGTGTCTTTACACAGTGGAGTTAACCCGGATAGCTCCGTCTCCTGGGTGCCTTTATTATCTATTCATCATGTTGTCCCAGTTTACTGTATCTCAAGACGAATCTGGCTGCTCCCATACAGATCCAACTGCACATACCTGGCACGTGGCCTGGAGTGGGAGATCAGAAGAATTCTGAAACGCTCGGTGGAGGTGTTTCGCTCCGAGCTGATAAGGAAGGGGTGAAAAATATTCACAGGAGACGCAATTTGTATTGGTGCCGCTTGTATGCCTTCGACGAATGTTTGAATATGTTAAAAGCTGCTTTAATTCTGTGCCGCACATTTGCACACGCAGCCAGGGGGCACCTCCAGTGCGTCCAATCATGTGGAGAAACCACCGTCTGAGCCACTGAAGTGAAATGTTCTTGGCCTCGGATCATCCAGCCTCCCGAGCAGACTCTGTGGCCACTCCTTCCCGCTAATTTGCATCGCTGAGCACATCCTTTGTGTCACCTGGAAGTTTGGGCCGAGAGCAGTGTTGCAGCCAATTTCCAGATGGCAACTCAAATGTGTGACATCTCCTCAGTTTTTGACAAGAAAACATAGCGCTGCCTCTTCCACAGACTCCATTAGCTGGGGTACCTGCATGTGCACAAATGGAAAGTGTCCACTGGTGTGAATATTCACATCTGCACCTGCTGAATAATAGACGATTATCAGCTCAGGTGCATCCCGGTTCGCATGCATTCTCCCTTTTCTCCGTGCTAATTTCATCTGAAAAAGGGTCGCTAAATGCATAAATCTTGTCTCTTCCGGACTGGATCTTTTCTCGTATCCCCTCCAAAGAGGGAACATATTCTTCCATTCTTGCTCCGGGGAGTAATGTGTCTCCCGTACGGACTCTGAAGAGCCTCAGGTTTTGGCAGGTGCTCCTAACATTTCAACAGGAAACAGACACCTATGGCAGATTCTCCAGCAATGAGGCCGTATATCATCTGTCATTGCCAGGAGCCTCCAAAGTAATGAAGAAGTAATAATGGTATATATCTTGAAGTGGAGTCTCTAAAGGTAGCTCATCCGGAGTCATTATGGTGTCACATAAGCACATGAGCTTTCTCAAATGAGATCATTTTTGTCACCCCGAGGACAGGAGGGTGTAACTCTTTTCAGGTTGAATAACTCATCTTCATTTGCTGCTAATGGGACTTTGGATTAAGGTGTTGTGCGAATGCAAGAGGAATCTCATTTTCTTGTAATTTAAATCTCAAGCTGTTTCCACACATCTGTTGCTCCGGCTGAAAGCGGGTGATTAATTTGTAGGAAAAACATGCACAACGTAAAAAAGCAGAGCATTTAATGAAGATTCTCTTAACTTTTATGTCTGTTTTAGACAAATATGTCACAATGTCATCCATCCATCCATCCATCTATCTCATCTCTTGCTGCAGTTCTACAGTTGACACATAATGTGAATATGCATATGAGGGGCACATTTGACAGCATGTGCTCTGGGCCCCGTGCTGGCACTCCAGGGATGAATCTCCCCATCGAAGGGCTCTGATGGTTAAAACTGAGGTGTTGCTTTTCGTGTACAAAAGCTGATGGCAGGATACAGCTATCCCTGCTGTTTGTGAAAATTGCAAAGGCATGCGTTTAAACAAGATCCGCAGTGCAGATCTTCTAAAATCTGTGTATCAAAATTCCATGACGTGCATGCACATAATGGGGAAAAAATACAAAAACTCCACTAGTCAGCCCGTTTGCACCAAGGCTATTTGGATGTGAAGACACTGACATTTCATTTAACAAAATAAAAAGATCCAAGATGAGACGTGCTGCACACACAGCTTCCTGAATGGTCAATGCAGCCCCACCAGCTCCGATGTCCAATTCTGCACAGACCCGGTTCACCCCATCATTCATAAGTGCTGATGTAGCCTCGCTCAGAGCAGAGCCACGGAGTCCCCTGAGGTGGATAGCACTGCTAACTGTCACCCTTGTATTTTGATTACTGCTCTGGGAGAAGAATGATGACTAAGGCCGCTTCAAGTCCTGGTCAGACTCCACGAGGCTGTCACGGAAAGTGGAGCAAGTCCGACCTCATTTTTAACCCCAGACATGTTCAACGCTTACACTTTATATTGCTTTACAGGTAGCGACTCAACAAATGTTATAAATGTATAGAGATTTGGGTATGGGAAAATATGGCACAAAATAGCTTATGCATGGTTGGGGTGCCATTTGTAAAGTTACACACTCAAAAATTAACAGCAATATTTTGGTTTATTTAGCCTTTCATAAGAAAACAATGTTTATTTTTTCAAAGTCATACTTTTACCATGTTATTCATACATTTATAAATGTCATAGTTCCAAACTAAATACTTAATTTACAAGAAAAATATTTAATTTACAAACTAAATACTTAACTTGCAAGTTAAATATTTAGTTAAAAAGCTAAATATTTAGCTCCACACTAAATATTTACAGTAGTTTACAAATAAATGTTTATGTCCAAGATAAAGTTTTATTTACAATCTAAATATTTAACTTGCAAAGTAAATATTTAGTTAGTGAACTAAATATTTAGGTGTAAATTAAATATTTAATTTACAAACTAAATATTCATTGTCCGAGCTAAATATTTAGTTAGCAACTTAAACATTTAATTTCTAAGCTAAACATTTAATTCATAAACTAAATATTTAGCTCGGACCTAAATATTTATTTTCCAAACTAAACATTTAATTTATTATATATTTAATTTGCTAACAAAACATTTAGGTTGGACATAAATATTTAACTTGCTAGCTAAATATTTAGCTTGCTAGCTAGCAAGTCAAATATTTAGTTTGTAAATTAAACATTTAGTTTGGACATAAACATTTAATTTGTAAACTAAATATTTAGTGTGAAGCTAAATATTTAGCTTGCTAATTAAATATTTAAGTTGCAAGTTAAGTATTTAGTTTTTGAACTAAATATTTAGCTTGTACATTAAATATTATTTTGGAACTATGACATTTATAATTGTATGAATAACATGGTGAAAATATGACTGGAAAAAAAAAACATTTTTTTCTTATGAAAGGCTAAATAAACCAAAATATTGCCGTTAATTTTTGACTGTGTAACTTTACAAATGGCACCCCAAAGCAAATCATTTGAGGTCAGACAAGTAACTGCAAAATCACTTGAAATTGTAAATAATGTCATTTTCAAGGTTTGACCAAAGCAGTCATTTGGCAACATAACATGATCTGGGTTTAAAATGTGGCGTGAAAGGTGAGACTGACATGTATTGCTCTAAGGAATGACAGGTGTTTAATATGAATTAGGTTTTAATAAATTGTCACTGCTTGTAAAAGCTTCTTGTTGCAGCTTGCAGTCTTTTGATTTCTCTTTGGTGTTTTTTTTTTTTTTTTTTGTCTAAACGTTTCGTCGTTAGTGAAATTTGTGGACTACATTTCCTGTTCTTTGGAGATCTGTTCATTGTATTTTATTGACTCTCAGGTCTTTGACATTCAACACAAACCCTGAGCATGACTGATCCACTTCTGTGCCACGACGTTCTGCACAACCTGTTCCAGACATGCACATTCAAGTCGAAAGGTTTGTGGGCCTGTTTTCCTAAAGTACTTGTTTTATTGGTCATAAACAAACCTTTGGAGATAAATTTAAAGGTGAGGATGCTGGAAATGTTGACTTCTGGATGGCTCCTCACAGGTCACAGCTCATTTTTTCTGCTGTCTGATGAATTTCCCTGAAGTTCTGTCTTGGAGCGTTTTTCTTGAAATCTTTTCTTCAACTTCCAAATCTAAATTTAACCTTGAATGCATGCCCTTCTCTCAAACTTATAAGCTGCTGTTGAGTTATGTTTCTAACTGAGGTACAAATGACTGAAACAACACTTAACAAACTAAGTGTAGCCTCCGTCTGCCTGTAGGGCAATTATTTTAAATTTATAGTGGAATTAAAAGCTTTTATTTCCTTTTCACTTGCAATTTTCTTTTGACAAAGGCGATTCACCCAAGACAAATTGTAATAGCTAATTAGATACACACAGAAGGAACAGAAGGTACAACTGTGTAATTATTTTAATATTTTTCTTAGAATACTAAAAGGAACTTGAACAAATAGCTTTGAGCAGTAAACTCTGGTAAACGCTGTACAGATGTCTTCGGGGAGGAAATGCTTTAAGTACTTTTTACTTCTGTGTAAGTTGCTGGAGGGAAAGGCAAACTCAGAAATGTAAATATGCTTCAATAAATTCTTACATTACAGCAAAGGCTTTTCCCTTCGGGAGCAACAACAGTGAGGTTTGAATAGTGGCAGAATTTTCAAGGAATAGACTGGTTGTTTTGTGTCCTTTTGCACTTGAGACTGAACCAGCTGGTACCAGTTTGTGATGCCTCCAATGGCTGATACTTTAATGAGATGACATCTGATGGACAGATATTGATGGTATGTTAATATTTTGATTATTTTAGCTTAAAAATGACAAAAAGTAGTAACTTACACTTCTTTGCCATGTCTGCCCTTTCTCCTACAAAATGAAGTTTGTCCAGAGAAACAAAACAAACAAAAAAAATTAAAGCTTAAAATAAATATACCTCTTTAAGTGTTAGTAAATAATAGATCTAAAAGTTGTTGCTATGAGAAAATCGAGATTTACAATAAATTGCGGACATTTATTACATGAATTTTCTTTTCACTGCTATGCTGATGACTGTCAGATGTATCTGCCCTTAAAGCCCAACAGTTCTTGCTCCATTCACCCTCCGTTAAAATGTCGTGATGACATTAAGGCATGGATGACTTCATTTTTTAAAAGTTTTAATGATCAGAAAACTAAAGTCATTGTGTTTAGTCCTAGCTCTACTGCTGACTCTGTTCCTGTAAACCTGCACTCTCTTGAGCCATATCTTATTCATTCATTCAACCTTTATTTACACAGATAAATCACATTGAGCCTCAAAGACTCATTTATAAGTGAGACCTGTTTATATGGACAAAAAGTAATGAAAGTGACACATGTTTAGGATTTGGAGGCAAAAAAATACTATCAAACTCTCACTCCCTGGCCGAGCAGGGATACATAGGCACGTAGTGACACAGACATTCCACAGGGGAGGGGAGACGACAAGAGCGGTGAGCGTGTCCAAGGACACTCCAGAGGTACTGTAGGAGTTCTGATAAGAATGGTATAATCAATCATTTCCCTCTGGTGAGATCTGTAAACACTCTCAAAGGGTGCTGAGGTCAACCCAGGGCGCCAGAGAGAATCCAAGAATCCTGAAATGATGACACAATGTTTATTCAACTAGGTCCCTCTGATAGGTCCGCAGACTTCCTTGGTGGGAGGGGAGGGGGCAGAGCATCAAATTTACAGAGCCTCCAGGCAAATTGAGATAAGGTGGCCTGTCAAGGCAGCCGGGGAGCCGAATTCAGATAAACATTTGTTTTGGGAGCAGACACAACTTAACTGATTTATGTCCGCTTTGAGTCTTTGCTGGTCCTCACGAGTCCCAAATGTCCAAATTAAATGGACGCACCGCTGGTCCGTGCCTGAGAGTAATCCCCGACATCCGATCCATTCTGCCAGCGTTCAGTTCGCAATTGAGTCTGGGTGCTCGAGGCACGGAGCAAACATCACATAAAGCAGGCAGCCTGACCAGGGCCAAATTTTCAGCCAATGACTTCCTTGTTTGTTGATAAACCAGGAACCAGCCGATTCCAAAAAGCAGGAAACTTGTTATCATAAATCCAATTACATATGCGTCTTCAACATCCTCGATGGACAGGACATGTCCAATGGACATTCTTAAGCAGTCTGTTAAGAATCTCAGAATGGTTTTAGACTCTGATTTTAAGTTTAATAAGCAGATTAACTGTGCTCTACATAAAAGTTTCTTCCAGTTAAGTCAGATAGCTAAGTTTAAGTCCATGTTGACCAGATCTGACCTTGAAAACATAGTCCATGCCTTCATTACAACCCAACTAGACTACTGTAACACTTTATGTTGGTGTCAGTCAGGTCTCCCTTTCACGTCTCCAGCTTGTTCAAAATGCTGCAGCTCGGCTCTTAATGGGAACTTAGAGGTTTGAGCATATTTCACCAGTTTTGTCCTCCTTTCACTGGCTCCCTGTACATATCAAGTTCAAGTAGGTTATATTATCATTCACATCACGAGTGGTACATGAGGTGGACAAAATCGTGTACACAGGGCCACAGTTACATCCAATGATAGCAAAAATATAAACTGTAAAAAGAAACAGTAATAAGGATCTAAGATATAAACTAAGAAATACCGTATTTTTCGGACTATAAGGCACACCGGATTATAAGGCGGATTAAGTGAAACTAAAACATTTGACAGATTTTTGAGCGTCATGTACCACATAAAATTGGTTCGAGGTCATTAAGCACGGTCAGAATTAAAACATAAGGTGCACTGGATTATAAGGCTCTCTGTTGATTTTTGAGAAGAACAAAAGATTTTAAGTGTGCCTTGTAGTCCAAAAAATACGGTACACTAAACTAAGAATACACTAAACATTAAAAGTGCAAAACAATACAACCAACAACAGCAGCACAAATTGTGTGAGTAGATGAGTATGAATAATACAGCAGCATGAAGTAATCAGCAGCATGAGATCGGCAGCATGGCTAATCAGCAGCACATATCAACAATCAAAGTGGCATTACAGTGATTTATTTTTGTTTTCACAATGATAATCCTGATTAGGGATTCATGAGTCTAACAGCTTCAGAGTAGAAGCTGTTCCGCAGTCTATGTTCTGCACTTAATGCTCCTCAACCTTCAATCAGAATAGATTTTAAAATTATCCTGCTGACCTTTAAGTGCCTAAATGGCCTTGCACCCTCATATCTCACTGACCTACTTCAACCATGTGTTCCTTCTCGGGTGCTGAGATCATCTGATCAGCTGCTTTTGGTTGTACCAAAAACCAGACTGAAGAGCTCAGAGGAGATCAGACTTTTTCAGTCGCAGGCCTTAAACTTTGGAACAATCTGCCCCCCCCCCCCCCCCCCCCGCGCCCCCCAACATTAGACAGACCACTTCACTTCCTGTTTTAAAAAATCTTGTTTTCTCTGACTTTTAACACAATGTGATTTGATTTAGTATTTTGTGTTTGTATTTTTTTTTCTTTGATGCTTTTAATGATTTTTTGTGTAATTTTTTTCATTAAACTACCGCCATTGATTTTTATTGTTAAGCACTTTGGTAACCGCTGCTGTTTTTAAATGTGCTTTATAAATAAATTTGACTTGACTTTATTGGTAGTTTTTAGTTATTGGGGCAAGGGAAAAGACCAGTCTCTTGTACAGAGGGATTTATTTGGTCTATAACTCACTTATGAAATCTAAATCTTGAACTATTTTTTTTATTTAAACCTTTACTTTACCAGGAAAGAAATCCATTGAGATTATGAATCTCTTTTACAAGGATGTCCTGAACTATGAAAGCCTGTATGATCTTATGTTAAAACAATAATGCTAGTATTCCATGTTAAAAAAATAATCTGACAAGGTGAAAAATTGCACCTTACGTTTTCCCTTCAGTAACATGCCTCAAATGTGGGAAAATGTTCATTTTTCAGGTCAATTTCAGAGAACGGTCCTTAAGTGCGGCTGGATGTTGGATTATTGAACAGGCTAGCAGGCTAACAACCTACAAACTCAAACTAGAGAGTTTGAATTTCCTGCAAAAATGCAGTATGAAAGCTTATTGCTGAAGGATTTGAAGAAAACAGCTGAATATTAGCTTGCAATAGCAGAAAGAAGCTTAAATTAGCAGGACGAAGCAGAAAGAGCACAAGTTTGCGCTAATGGACTGCCAGGCTGCGGCCAATTTAAATTGTTGATGTGACAGTACTATGTGTTTGGGTTCACTCTCAGCTACCACTATACCAAAGTTCTGCTGAATAGCTCTAAAAGTGCCTGAGCTGTCGTATTTTTTTTTTAACTTTTTGGCTAAAGTGGCCATCTTGGATTTTTGATTTGGATTCAGTACGTGATAGGGAACGTTCTCAGCTATAACCTCACCAAATTTCAGCTCTGTAAGCGTAAAAATGGCAGTTAAATCCATTCAAAAGTAGCGTTGGTGGCCATCTTGAATTTTTTTAATTTCATGCAGCATTTGATGGGGAACATTGTCGGCTATCATCGCAACAAATTTCAGCTCAATATGACCAAAACTGGCTGATTTATTATTTTTTTCCTTTTTTTCTAAGGCGGTCATCTTGGATTTTTGATTTTCAGTCAGAGTCTATTAGGGATCGTTCTCAGTTACCAGTGTGCCAAATTTCAGCTTAATAGCTCTATAAATGGCAGAGTTATTGTATTTTTTCTGTTTTAGGTAAGGTGGCCATCTTAGATATTTAATTTTAACAGCTAAATAGTAGCTATAAAAAGGTATATCGATGCTTAAATTACCAAAAGGAAGTAGAGTGAGCAGAAATGTGCCCACTAAGGCTGAAAGAAGCAGAAATGCGCATAAAAAAGTTGAAATTATCCGAAAAAAAGCAGAAATTTGCCACAAACAGCTGAATAGTAGCCAAAGGAATGTGGAAAGCAGCTTAAATTACCAAAAGGAAGTGGAGTGAGCACAATAATTGTGCCCACTAAGGTTGAAAGAGGCCGAAATTAGCACAATAAAGTTGAAATTATCTGAGAAGAGCCGAAATTTGTCAAAAACAGCTGAATATGAATAGTAGCTAAAACAAGTAGAAAGAAGCTTAAATTACAAGAAAGAAGTGGGTAGAGCATGATTTTGCTGAATTTGGCTGAAAAAAGTTGAAATGATTGCAAAAATATGGAACTTGCTGAAAAAGATGAAATTAGCGTAAAACAGCTAAATAGTAGCTGAAAGAGTAGAAATAGCTGAATTTAGCATAAATAAGCTGAAAAGAGCATAACAAGTTGGAATTAGCAGAAATAAGTTACAAGAAGCACAAAAAATGTTGGACTTAGCTGAACAAAGCTGAAAGGAGCACAAAACAGTTGAAAAAACAGCTGAAATTAGCTGAAAGTAGCAGATTATTATTATTATTTTTAATTTTGTACAAGGAAACTCAAAGAAACTTACCGGAACAAAATGTGAAACTAGCAGTAAAAGTTTGTAGACAGATCAAAAGTTATAAAGGATGAGCTCAGTTCATTTTCAATGTGGAAAAAAATAGCAGAAAAGGCTGAATATCTCAAGAAGGTAAAGTTGCACCAATTCCAAAAGTCATAGCAG
>NC_056506.1:42668319-42673093 GCF_014905685.2 Nematolebias whitei
AATATCTCAAGAAGGTAAAGTTGCACCAATTCCAAAAGTCATAGCAGGATTGTCCTGAAACGGCTCAACGTTCTGATTTATGATTTGTTGAAATAGCACAAAAACTGGGGGACGAGTTAGATGTTAAAAAATGTACGGAATAGTTAAAACAGGAAAACAATAGTGTGAATTCACACAATAATCATTTTGATTTGTCACCAAAATTTCATTTAGTTTTGCGTAAAGTTGGACACAAAAACTCCTAAATAAAGCCCTTTCTATTGTGGTTACGAATAAAAAGACTCATTTCCAGATTATTTTCTGTCAAAGTCGCACAGAGCCGCTGCAGAGGGACCAAAGAGCCCCATGTGGCCCGAGAGCCGCAGGTTGCAGACCCCGACCTTAGGATAACACAAGTTTATTTCTGTAGGACTGCAGCATCCTGTCCGCTTTACTGCCTGCCCGTAGTTGGGTGGGGGGATCTGAGTGCTATCTGTGGACTTGAGAAGTGACAGGACCAGCTGGGGAATGAAAGCCGGTGAGTAAGACGGTTGTTAGAGGGACAAACAGATCATGAGAGCTCTGTTAAAACAGCCGGCGCTTCAGCTCGGTCAGAAAAACTCAGCCAGCCATCAACGAGTTCGAACACAAACCAGAGCGACTGAAGCTGATCATGCTGAGGAGCCCAGGAGATCAATCAGAAGGTGTCCTCAGCAGTCCCCTCAAATGCTTCAAGAGTGGTTGATTGAGCTGATCGCGAGCCGTTATCGGGGACAGAACCGTTAGTGCCGAGACCACGATGGGTGGGAAGCAGTCCTGCAGTCCGTCCAACAAGGATCTGAACGAGGTGAGGGTGGTTCCAAGGAGGAAGAGCACATTCAGAGGGGATCAGCTCGGCCTTTCCTCAGCTGCAGAGAGGATCCGCAAATACACAACGGTGCACTTTGGTTACAGCACCCTGAGCTTAGCCATGAGGGGGCTGGACGAGACCCCCGCCGAGCTGTGGGAGCTCCGCGAGCTCCAGAAGCTCAACTTGTCCATGAACGGCTTGTGTTCCCTGCCTCCCACCCTGGGGGCGCTGGACAACCTGGTGGTTCTAAATTTGTGGGGGAACAACTTGTCCTGCCTGCCCCCTGAGATCGGCCTCCTGAAGAAGCTGCGTGTGCTCTTCGCTTGCTGCAACTGCCTGAGCAAGGTCCCCGAGGAGCTGGGCTCCTGCACCCGCCTGGAGGTTCTGAGTCTGGCCAACAACCAGATATCGGGCCTCCCCAGCAGCCTGGCGTCCATGCGCAACCTGACCAAGCTCAACCTGAGTCACAACCGCATCGTTCACATCCCGACCTGCGTCTACAGCATGAAGGGCCTGGTGTTCCTCCACCTGGCCTGCAATCGCCTGGAGACCATTGCAGACCAGATCCAGGACCTGGTGAACCTGAAGATCCTGATCGTGGAGGGAAACAGTATACACACGCTGCCCAAGACTTTGTGTTTCTTGGAGTCTCTGGAGCTCCTTAATGTTGACTTTAACGAACTGCAAAGTGTTCCTGTGGAGTTGTATTTACTGAGCGGGCTCCGGCGGCTGGCCTGTCACCCGCTGGACAAAGGACTCCATATAATCCACAACCCCCTCCTCAAGCCCATCCAGGAGGTGCTGCAAGGAGGACTCAGTGCTCTCTACAACTATCTCAAACCCACATGAGAAGATAAGACTCTCGACATGTGCACGTTTAGATCACAATTTCCACCTTTGCGTTTCAAACTCATTTATTTATCGAAGATTCTGACACAAGATCGTTTCTCAGTAAAAATTCTCTAAATAATTTTGTAGTTCGATTGGTTTGGTTTTTTTATTACAGATGATTCAATTTTATGAATACTGATTCTTACTTACTATATTATACTTTTATTTTCCAGTAAGATTTTATTTTCTTAAGTTTGTGGCTATGACATTTTGCACATTTTATGCTTTTTTGGCCGTTCATAACAAAATGTTCAGCTCATTCAGGACGTGGAGGCTACGCCGTTTTTCTAACTTTTATACTTTTTAAAATATTTTGTTTTATTTACAAAAAAAAATAATAAAAAAAAAAATCCATAGAAATCCATTAAGGTATTTCCAATTCCTTAAAATACTTTTTCTCTGAAATCTGTTTCAGTGTACTGGCTTTACTTTTGCCTCCAGTCTATTGCGCTACTATTAGCCTTTACCTAGCCTTTTGCCACTTTTAGATTTAAGCAGTGTTTTTTTACTTTTAGGTTCTAGCTAGCCTTTTGGTATTTTAGGTTTAGCTAATATTTTGCAACATTTAGCTAGCCTTTTCTACTTTTAGCTTATAGCTAGTCTTTTGTTGCTCTTCGTTTGTATTCTGCAACATTTAGCTTCTAGCTAGAGTTGTTGCTACTTTTATCTTTTATCCATCCTTTTGCTACTTTTAGCTTATTGCTAACATTTTGATATTTTTAGCTTTTAACGAGCCCTTTGATTCTTTAAGCTAGCTTTTTGCTAAATGCAACTTTTAGCTTTTTTTGGGGGTCACTTTAGGTTCTGCCACATCTAGCTGGTCTTCTGCTACTTAGCTTTTACCACTTTTAGCCAACATTTTGCAACTTTTAGCTTTAAGCCAACCTTTTGATATTTTTAGGTTTGAGCTTTTTTTGTTGTTGCAATTTTAAAATTTCATCTAGCCTTTGCTTATTTTAGCTCTGTGCTGGTGTTTCTTTTAGCTTTAACAGCTCAATTTCAGCTTCTTCAAATCATTCAACTCTCAGAGTTCCCTCTGTTTCCCTTGTTGTATTATTTGTTTAAATGCCGACAGGTGTCTGATGTGTGCTGAATCATATTTAAAGATTTGTTCCTCAACGGTGAACGGGGTCAGGAGAAATGACTCAGCTGATGCAGAACAATTCACAGGTCTACATTTGGGTGCTGATTAGTGGTCAGCTGATCTAAGAGCTGAAGGGGGCACCGAGGGTACATTCAGCCACACATCAGCACTCTCTTCTTTGTATTCGTGTCACAGGATCATGAGTGGGACGTCAGTGGAAAGAACAGCCGAGGGAGGGGTCTGAGATCTGCAGGATCCTTTTTTTAAAAAAACCACGACGGAGACGTCTCGGTTTAAATGTTCCACTCACTGATCAGAGTTATGGTGTCTGGATCACTAAAAAGAATAAAGTTCAGTTTGGTTGAAGTAGTTACAGGACAAAATTTAAAAAGTATTGTATTTGTCGGACTATAAGGCGCATTAAGCAAAACAGAACAGATAAGTCAAACTTTATTCAACACTTTCACAATCACATAAAATTGGTTGGAGGTCAGCAAGCACAACCAGAATCAACACATAAGTTGCACCTGATTCGACAGATCACTGTCGATTTTTGAGAAAACGAAAGGATTTTAAGTGCGCCTTATAGTCTGAACAATACGGTCAAGAAAAGTGAAAATGTTGCTCCCTTTGAAGGGTCATGATTAAAATGTACACATTTCCTTTCCCTAAACGAACAGCAAACAACATTTTTAATAATTTGAACAACTTATTTAGGTGTCAGTTTTTGTTATGGATGTTTTCGTTCGTGGAACCCACTGGAAGTGTTTTACAAAACACATTCCTACATCAGCACATTAAACTGACATAAATCAAACTTCTCAGTTACTTAAAACTGATAATTATATAATAATTTATTAGATTACTAATAAGGACGAGAGGAAAAAGTTACACTGATAAAAAAAAAAAATCAGTTAATGCCTTGAAATTAGATAAATTGGAACTTATTTAAAGATGATGAAAAAACCCAAGAGCACATTGAATGTTTTATTTAGCTCTTAACACACACACAAATATACAAAGTATATATATATATATATTCATACATATATTTTATATGGTTTATTTTTATTGTAATTCATTCATTCAACCTTTATTTAGACAGATAAATGACATTGATTCTCAAAGACTCATTTACAAGTGAGATAATGTAATTATTTATTATAAAGTAATGCTTTATAATAAATGTTAAAACCAGCCATTTAATTCATTTTATCATTTAAATCTTTTAATAGTTCATGGATGAATAAAAATTGTTTATTGTATTAGAAAATATTTAACATTGTTTTGTCATTTTAGTATGTGTTACTTCCCTCTGGACTCAGAAGCAGCACTTCTTACTTCCTGTCTAAATGAAGATGTGTTTTCAGCACAGTTGCAGTTTTGTCCTCGTCGTTAGTCCTGGTGGGACCATTTGGTCCCACAAGCAGAGGTTTGAAGTAAATGTGTTTGTCTCATTAATGTCAGAGTCTGGGTCAGAGTGGCTGAGCCAACCAGGCTGCAGCTTGGAGCAAATGGTTACAATCACAGACTAAAAATGGGACCTCTGTTGGTGTGTTTCTGATACTGCAACAGTTAGAGAGGAGGTAGCTGAGTTACACCCCCCCACACCCCCCCCACACACAGCCCATGCATTCATGATAGATGATGCCCTCCTGAATAAGTCTTTGTCCCAGATAGTGATGGTGGGATGTGCTGTCAAATAACAGCACCTATAGAAATATTGCATCAGTTTGAGCCAGATGACCTGATTTCAGGAGCTTTTCTGCTCTAAATAAAAAAAAAAAAAAAAAAAAAAACTTCAACTGATAAAACCAAACAAAAACACAGACATAAATAAAGGGCTTTAACAATACGACTATTATAATTATTCGGTATGTTTATTTATTTTCAAAGTTATCTTAGTTTTAAGGTTAATATCTTGTTTTCTACATACATTTCTTATTTGTTCAAATAGTCGTTGCACCAAT
>NC_056506.1:42693093-42697000 GCF_014905685.2 Nematolebias whitei
AAAAAAATCATACAGAATTTTATTGTGAAGGAATTTTATTGTGAAGAAATGCATTGCAGATTAGGGTTAGATGGATTTTTTTTTATCAGCAGGTTAAACCATCCATCCATCCATCTGTCCGTCCGTCCGTCCATCCATCCATCCATCCATCCATCCATCCATCCATCCATCATTCCATCCATCATTCCATCAATCCGTCCATCGGAGGAATTTTGGTCAAGGTCAAGAATGTTTGTCACTACTGATTTTAACAGCCCATGGACCATGTGTTTGAGTTAGCAGAGAGCTGAATGAGGAGCTGATTTGATACTGCATGTGCAGCTGGTACTCCAAGGTCGCCTCCGAGTCTGGAGGAGGAGCTGACAGGTGTGTATTATAAAAAACAATCCTGGCACACTGTCCGGTGCAGATTCTCATGACGGGGCTTTAAACATGCAACTTTGAACATCTGTATAAGCCTGTTTCATGACCGTCTGCCCTTGCAAGTAAGTTTTTTTCCCAGTTTAAATGCAGAAATGCATCAGGCAAGAGGAAAACATTTGACCTTCTTGCTGTGAGGTGACGGTGCTAACCACTACTCCGCCGTATTTTAACCATTTGTTATTATTCTTTGTTAACTGGAACTGTTTTTTCAGTTTGGTGGCGTTCAAATCTGCTGTCTGTAGATCATTGCACCAGATGTTTGCATCCAACACATTTAAATCCCTGTCAGTCTAATGATTAAATAAAAACATTTTAAAAATACCATATTAAATAAATGTATAGCACGTCTACCCATCTCCAGACTCACATTAGTAGACTGGATGCCTCTACAAACACAATGAAACCCTTAGAGAAAACAATAGAAAGGTGTTTATTGAATATTTGAACGTGAGTAGGAATTTAAGCGTAGGTGAATTTTGTATACACCACCCGTGTCTTCGTTGGCCGGGCTGGTGGAGCTCATCGCCTCAGCGCCGCGGCCTCATTTACTTTCTGGGAAGGTGCAGCAGCATCAAACGGTGGCCCAGCGAGGCAGAGGTGCACAGGCAGGCTTCTGAGAATGAATAATTTGCTCCCACGAGTTTAGACTTTTTGCCGTGAGACTAATATTCAGCAGTACTTGTATATCAGAAAATCTTTCCCCCTCTTTAACTCGCCGGGTTCCTTTGGGGGGAGAGACCTCACCCCGGCATCACCTCGGTTGTGCTTCCTTCAAACTGTCAGAATAACACGGCCGCGGCTGCAACAGAGAATATAGATCAGCATACAGTAAACTGCTGGGTGCCTGACTCAGAAAGGCTGAGAATATGAGTCAAAGTTGTAATATTTCAACGATAACTGATTTTATAATTGTTGTTATATACATTATATAGTTGAAGAAGTACCATATTTTTCGGACTATAAGGTGCACTTAAAATCTTTAAATTTTCTCAAAAATTGACAGTGCGCCTTGTAATCCGGTGCGCCTTCTGTATTTATTCTGGTTGTGCTTTCTGACCTCTAACTGGTTTTATGTGGTTATTGTGAATGAGTTGAATAAATTTTGACTTATCTGACTGATTTTTCTTTTCTATTAATGCGCTTTATAGTTCTGTGCGACTTATGTATGAAAACAAACCCGTTCATTGATATTGATATTGAAGTTTTTCCTTTCCACTGTCGCCTTCATGCTCGCTCAAGATGAGAGTTCTGCCATGGCGTTAAATTCAAAGCAGTCTGCTCCTCAGATATATAGTGTTAAATTATTATTTTTATATATGAATGTGTCTGTTCAGTGTCCTGAGATAACTTTTATTGTGACTAGGTGCTATATGAATAAACTGAATTGAATTGATATTGCACCTTATAGTTAAAAAAAAATACGGTAAGTAAATTGATTATTGCTTAAGTCATTATTGAACTCGTTACTGTGAAACAAAACAGAAGAACTTACTGTTAATAAGTTTTAGAGAAGGGTGGTTTTAAAATAAGTTTGTACTTCTTCCCACACTTTTTTCAAATATGTTTAATTTTGTTAAATTTTGTTACAGTACTTTATTTATTTATTTATTTATTTTTTATTTGTACACAATTTTGACAGTTAAACAATCAAATTAAAGTTCAGTCATCGTTTGACATTGAAGGAAATGAAACTGTTAAAAACAATGAAAAATTTGGAGGTGATGGAAATGATCTGGTCACATATGATATTTTTTAAGGTTTGAGCAGCTCTTCATTCTTTAACAAAACTCTGGCATGAAACTCATCAAGTGTCAGTCTTTTAATGTTACAGTATAGCTCCTGATTTAATTACTATTTCAAAAATCTTTTATCACCCTAAGGTCCATTCGATACCAAATCTTTCTTTAAACTCACTGTTCCCAAGTAGACTAACAGCGGCCACATAAGTTACATTGTTTTTCCCTGACCAGCCCTAACATGTTGTCCAATCACTTACAACCGAGTACCCCACTCTTTAAGCTGGAACTGCTCCAGTCAAGGGAAAAACCCTCACGGGGGTTCCTTGTGGTCTCTGACACTGAAATGATTGCAATAGATCCTCAGAACCCTTTATGTTCTGAGGTTCAGACTTTGTGAAATGAGGTGGCATCCATTAAATGCAATCAGATTCTGTCTGATTGGTATTTGGGGAGTTTGGGGGTGCAGGGCACAGTGATGAAGTGGTTAGAGCTTTTGCCTCTCGTCAAGAAGTTTGTAAGAAGGTCACAGGACCACTCCCTGATCTGGGGTCTTTGAGTTTGTTTGCACTCCTCTTGCATGAATGGTTTCCTCCAGGTACACTTTCTTTCTTGCCACAAACCAAATAAATGCATATTAAGGTATTAAATCATCCCTTGGTGTGAGTGAGAGTGTGAAGGTGCACTGCTGGCCTTCTGGAGCTTTAGGAACTTTCTGTCGTGGTATGGAGGGCGTGGTTGCTCAGTAAATATTAATAGAGATGTGACATCAGAACATTCATGACTATAAGGGTTTAGTGACTAACTGTACTGAGTTATAACAATGAGCATTTTAGTAACTGTCACTGGTCATTATGTTTTGGCTCATTTGATGCGAGTCAAGTGGTGTTCTGCAGCTGCCACAGTTATAATTTAGGACTAGCCTGCAAAATTTCTCTTTTCACCGTTCTACTTTTCCTCAATCAGCCTTCATCTGTGCAGTCATCTGAACAAAAAGTCGAGTGTCTGCTCGTCGTCTGGATCCAAACGTGTGAGAGTGTGGAGGTGTTTGTGCACATGAACGCTAAAGCTCTGTTCACTGATGAGTCTTCAGCAGAAACTTTCCTTCTTTTTTGTTTTGGTGTCTGAGTTGTGCGTGTGTGCTGTGTTTTCCACCTTGTCTCTGCGAGTTAGGTAGAAGACCAATCTCCAGCTTATTATCAGGGAAGTGACAGAAGGCAGCAGACAGCAGCGCCAATGCCTTAATGAAACCTCGGACCTAGCTAATTGGTGACACCGTGGAGTGAAGGAACGAGAGAAGCCCAAGCCAGACTGGCAGGACGAAAGGACAAGACAGCGGGTCCGGCCTCGCACTGCTGAATTAAGCTTGTCATGTTCATTTGTAGAACACGCATGGGGAGAGAACACCTACACCCTTCGTATCAAAATCCTGCAAATGCAACCCCACTTCCATCCAAAGACGGCCCCGGTAACCTGGTAACCGCATTTTCTAGGCAGCGGACTCATTTTCAATCTTCTCCTTTTCATTATACCTTGTCAAGGCGATCTCTTTTAACCTCGATTTCAAAGAACCAGGTTTGTCTGGAATCAACTTATAGTCTTTTCATCATGGTGCTTTGCTTTTGTTCTGACATTAACAACAAAAATGAAAGTCCTTTTGTCCCCTCTATCAATCAGTCAGTCTCTCTCTCTCTCTCCCTCTCCATCCATCCATCCATCCATCCATCCATCCATCCATCCATCCATCC
>NC_056506.1:42697010-42720925 GCF_014905685.2 Nematolebias whitei
ATCCATCCATCCATCCATCCATCCATCCATCCATCCATCCATCCATCTATCCATCTCTCTATCTCTATCTCTTATCTCTTATCTCTATCGTTAGCTAGCTAGCTCACTGTCGTAGTAGTTTCTGGTTTATGATTTTGTTTCTGGGGTTTTGCAGCTTCTTTCTGACATTGCATCAACTCCTACAACCTGGGACCTAAATTGTTTGCGCACAAAAAAATAGAAAAGAAAACAAAGAAGCTAGTTTAACCAAAAAAGTAAACCTATTGTTCTATGGACTCGTTTTGACTAAGTACCTGCAAACTAATTGGCGTTCTGTTTGATAAAGCAAAATGAGCAACATATAAATTTAACACAGAGATCTTAAACGACCAGGAAGTAAAAAATAATGTACTCTTGGTTACAGCAAGTGATAAGTGAGTAAACACATGAAGCTAACCCTTCAGTCTTGTCTTGAACTGGATGCCAGACATGGTCAGCAGTTCTTCTTCCTTTGCTTTTATCTTCTTGTTTGACCCATAGACTGTTTTTGCCTTTCAGGCAGCCATTTGGCTCCCTAATGTCCATAAGGGCTCGAGGGCACCTTCCGAGGTATCAGTGCTGACCTTTTTGTGATGGTATAAATAATATTTTACGGCCAACCTCAAACTATGGTGCCCCCAGAGGGCCACAAGGCCTTCTTCGTTATATTTCAGGTGACAGAAGGTTCTGTTTTCAGCTTGCCTTCTACTGTTACTAATTGTTGCAACTCATTTGCTTATTAATTAGCCTAATTATCGTCTGTCATTTAAATTCAGAATTATATAAGTTGTTTATAAGTTCGTTTGAAAAATAATCCACCCCTACGTTCAGCCAAGTGGTCATTAAGTTGAAGAATTGCGTACAGAAGCGATTTCATTGCCCCTTTGGAGAGTTTAATCTTGAAACTGAAAGGTGCTCAAATCCTCGTCGATCTTCCGCCTTCGCTGCTTCACATCTGAGGCTAAGCCCATTTGTCCTAACAGATTGTGATGAAAGCTCCGGGGTGGTTGACCATGTTGTTTCAGACCCTACATGTAATGACCTGATCAAACATCCTCCGAGCGCTCGTGGGCTGACGAGCATCACAACAAATCAGATTTCCTTCCACTTCACTTCTCTATTTCTGAGTGAAGTGACAGATCTAGCCCAAGTTTGTGATCTGGCTGTCCTCGACGGCAACACGGAGAGATGAAAGACGGCACAAACATTTCCATAAAGGATTATGGATGAGCTGTAATTAGTGCCCGCTTCAGCAGCAGCAACGGCGGGGAAAAAAAAAAAAGTTATTTTGGCTGAAAGATGAAATGAAGGTGGTGGTGGGGAGTTTTATAATAACCAGGTCTTAGCTTTAGTGTCAAAATTTTAATTGAGGAAATCCCCAAAGAGATTGTCCAGCTTTTCCAGGAGCACCTGATTTAAAAAATACAGATTAGTCTTATTAAATTTTATTAATGCATTTATGCACATTCATTTTCTTCAAGATAATTAACGTGTTTTACTTTCACGCCTGGCCTCATAATTTCATATACCCAAGTGTGCCGCTTCAACCCTGGCAGTGCATATCTTCTAATCACCCCTGCCCCCCCACCAACTCCATCCTGTTAGAAAGATTTTTTTCTTAGCAGCAGATTTGAGCCAAAATCCTATGTAGTTGTCACATTAAGGTACACATTGTTTGTTTTTTCTACATTCAGGTACAATGTGTTACCATATTTATTACACATGGATTTTTTTTTTCCTGTGGCTGTGTCAATTGACTAAAATGAACTCTTTTTAATGCCTATGCTGCAGTGTGTCATTAGAGGCAATTTCCCTGCCACAAAGAGGGTCAGCCGAGGAAGTCACATTGTGTTTTGTTCTCATTGTGTTATTATCTAGAACAGTGGACATAAGACCATTTTAGAAATTTACTTTGTAAATCATTTCAAGTACCCTGGTGTGGTGGAAGCTCACCTTACACATTTGTAAAAGGGCACTATTCCCAGCAATTAAACAGGATGCCCTCAGATATGTGCTCTTTATCTCATACTAATGCATTTGCGCACACATATGGTGACTGAGCTTCCAGGCTTCTCTTCTTGAGGGAGGAGCTGACATTTACTCTAAAAACTCACCTTTGGTTTCTGCCTCTGGATTTACAATATCACTCTGATCTCAGTTTCATTGCCATTTTTATAGCTGCTGTAGTCCACCAGCACTTGCCTTTGAGTGGTAACTGTCTGATTACTGTGGCCATGTTTGTACTGTATGATGGGATTTTAGAAGTTAGCATCATAAGTCTGCTCTGAGGCCTCTTGTGGTTGCGGTGGAGTGGAGACCGGGGCAAGACATTGGCTGAAGTGGAATGTTCAAATCTTAATCAGCATTGGTTGCTCCAATTCTGTCAGTACATAATTTCATAAGGAATATTACCCTTTGCATGTTAATATGTTTTGAAGTATTTTTTTTTCCATTTATGTCAGAATATGGAAAAAGCTTGCCTAACATGTCATATCAACATATCTACTCTGTTAAACTCATGGGGGAGAGTTTAAATAAACTCATAAATCCCTAATCAGGATTATCACTGTGAAAAAACAGAAAATCACTGTAATGACGATTGTTCAGAGTCAGAGAGATTTGTCATTCGCATCTCACGTGGTACATGTGGTGGAACGAGATTATGTACGCAGGGTCCCAGTTACATCCAACAATAAAATGTACAAAGTAAAAGAAAAACAGTGATAAGATCTAATTTTGTTGATATGCTCTGCTGACTATCCATGTTAAATTGTAAATGGACTGTACTTATATAGCGCCTTTCTCACTCATCAAGACTTTCAAAGCCCTTTACACTACAATCTGTGCCCTCATTTACCCATTCATACAGCACTCTACTATTTCTCTATAACACTAATAGAACAAATCATTTTAAAGAGAATAATCAGTGCTTTTAGATCACATTCATACACTGATGGGACACACATCGGAGGCAATGAGGGGTTCAGTGTCTTGCCCAGGGACACTTCGGCATGTGACAGCTGGTGGATTCGAACCCCCAACTCTTGCATTTGAGGATGACTGATCTAACCACTCAGCCACAGCTGCCCGTTGATGTTGCTGATCTCATGCTGCTGATTTATTTCATGTTGCTTTATTCATTTGTACTCATACAGACTTGTTTGTGCTGCTGTGTTCGGCGTATTGTTTTTGTACTATTAGTACTTAGCGTATTCATGAAGTTAGTGCTCGCATTAAGCGTGTAAATTATAGCTGAACCAAACCTATGAGGATTGTGCTGTTGTTCTTTGGTGTATTGTGACTAGTGAGTATCTTAGATCTTTTAGCGTACCGTTGGGCGTTCGTTTAGCGTAAATCTTAGTTTAGACCAGATCCTTATTTACGGTTTCTTTTTACACTTTATATTTTTGCTATTGTTGGATGTAACTGAAACCCTGTGTACACAATTTTGTTCCGTCTCATTTACCACATGCAATGTGAATGACAATAAAGAACCTTGAATCCTTTAATGCAGTGTTCTGTACATACAGTACCAAAGAGCTCTGTCTTTGGATATAACCAACCTTTAAATGCCTTGATGTAGATTGATCATATGTTGTCATGTTTGCTTCATAGCGTAGCTGATCACCTGAACGAGCCCATGATGACCATCCCATTTCCTGAAATTTCTCACAAACTGGGTGCAGAGATGGATTGAATTCCACCCCAGTGGGTGAACGTGATGCTAATGCTCCTTAATATATGGCAGCACACAGGCTGATACTCGGGGTCAGTTGTAATGAGGTAAACACTTGAAACGCAGATAATTCCTCCAAACAAGCACGCTTCATTAGTCATATCACACTGTGGCGATGCTCTTTGTCCTTTAAGTGGAAAAGGTGTTTATTATTTCCCTTCTGTGCCAAAAAATACAATGTCCAATTAACCAGAGATCATTTCAGTGGTATTAAACATGCAGCACTTCCACCACACTTCATAACCACATTAATCAGTTCAGCCATAATTCTCTAAGAGCAAATAAAGGGAATAAGATGATAAATGTGTTCACTTGTAAAGGATTAATATGACACAACTACAAACCGGATTACAAAAAAGTTGGGACACTAAACAAATTGTGAATAAAAACTGAATGCAATGATGTGGAGATGCCAACATCTAATATTTTATTCAGAACAGAACACAAATCACAGATCAAAAGTTTAAACAGAGAATGTATCAATTTAAGGGAAAAATCTGTTGTTTCCAAATTTCATGGCGTCAACAAATCCCCAAAAAGTTGGGACAAGTCCATTTTTACCACTGTGTGGCATCCCCCCTTCTTCTTACAACACTCAACAGACGTCTGGGGACAGAGGAGACCAGTTTCTCAAGTTTAGAAACAGGAATGCTCTCCCATTCATGTCTAATACAGGCCTCTAACTGTTCAATCATCTTGGGCCTTCTTTGTCGCACCTTCCTGTTTATGATGCGCCAAATGTTCGCTATAGGTGAAAGATCTGGACTGCAGGCTGGCCATTTCAGTACCCGGATCCTTCTTCTACGTAGCCATGATGTTGTGATTGCTGCAGAATGTGGTCTGGCATTATCGTGTTGAAAAATGCAGGGTCTTCCCTGAAAGAGATGACGTCTAGATGGGAGCATATGTTGTTCTAGAACCTGAACATAGTTCTCTGCATTAATGGTGCCTTTCCAGACATGCAAGCTGCCCATGCCACAAGCGCTCATGCAACCCCATACCATCAGTGATGCAGGCTTCTGAACGGAGTGTTGATAACAACTTGGGCTATCCTTGTCCTCTCTGGTCCAGATGACATGGCGTCCCAGTGTTCCATAAACTTCAAATCGTGACTCTTCTGACCACAGAACAGTCTTCCATTTTGCCACACTCCATTTTAAATGACTCCTGGCCCAGTGCAAACGTCTGAGCTTGTGGAGCTTGCTTAGAAATGGCTTCCTCTTTGCACTGTAGAGTTTCAACTGGCAACGGCAGATGGCACGGTGGATTGTGTTCACTGACAATGCTTTCTGGAAGTATTTCTGAGCCCATTCTGTTCTTTCCTTGACAGTGGCATTCCTGTTTGGGGTGCAGTGACGTTTAAGGGCCCGGAGATCACGAGCATCCAGTAGAGTTTTACGGCCTTGACCCTTATGCACAGCGATTGTTCCAGATTCTCTGAATCTTTTGATGATGTTATGCACGGTTGATGATGATAACTTAAAAGTCTTTGTTATTTTACACTGGGTAACACCATTCTGATATTGCTGCACTATCTTTCTGTGCAACAATGGTGGAATTGATGATCTTACCATCTTGGCTTCTGAGAGACACTGACACTCTGAGAAGCTCTTTATACCCAATCATGTTGTCAATTGACCTAATTAGTGTTAATTGGTCTTCCAGCTGTCCGTTATATGCTCAATTTCTTTTTTCCAGCCATTTATTGCTACTTGTCCCAACTTTTTTGGGATTTGTTGACACTGAAATTTTGAATCAACATATTTTTCCTTTAAAATCTTACATTTACTCAGATTAAACTTTTGATCTGTCATCTATGTTATATTATGAATAAAATATTGACATTTGCCATCTCCACATCATTGCATTCAGTTTTTATTCACTATTTGTTTAGTGTCCCAATTTTTCTGGAATCCAGGTTTGTAGTTGGTCATTTTAAGTCAAACTGAATGTTTGCCCCAAATTTCACAGTTTTTTTGCACAGCATCCCTGATGATGTTGGACAAAAATGCCAACTAATTTTATTGCTTTCCATCTTCCACTTTAGCCAATTTCCATTGGAGACAAGATTCAATTTCCCCCAGTCATCACTGAAACCATTCGGATCATATGTGCACACTGCTTGACAGCACTTGATAACAGCTTGACTATGACGTCAGTCCCACCTGAGCGGAGGTCAAATGAGAAATGGCTGTTTGATGACATGATGCCAAACCAATCAGTCAGCTCATGGAGGGAACATTCTCAAAGGTCCACAAAAAAGAAAGTCATATAAAACATTAATTTCAGTCATTTAGAAATAACGTACCTGGTTTTAGCCTTTATTCATATACTTGTGTCTTTCCTGTAAACCTTAGTTGAAAGTGTCTTATCCAACCTTTGATATGAGCACAGCAGAGGAAACCAGCTGTCGCTCTTCCGTGCTCCCTGGGTGTTCTCCTCACACTGATGTTGCTGAAGCCTGAGGACATAGCACAGGCCTCTGGAGACAAGGTATCTCCGGTGCAGAGACACATCACCGGAGACAAGGAACACTTGGGAAGATGGATCCCTCAGTCAGGTGCCACCTGCCATTTACCAGTCTTGCTCTGCTTTGAACTGACATTTCTGTTTTACCAACCCTCGCGCAAGCCATGGCCCCCGCTCTGCTGCTGTCACCCTGAACTTGTGTACAGGAAAATTGTAGGGGAGACCAGAAGTGATAATGGGGAAGGAAAGCTTATGCCGAAGCGTAAACAGAGCCCAGAACCTAATATGTACACTACAGGTATGCTATTGAATTGTTTTGCCTCTGCAGTCGGCCAGTCTCTGGATTCTGCAGTTAGTGTGATGCAGCTGTGCTCCTGAGGGAGGCCAGTGAGCTTGATGAGCTCCCCACGGCCAGGCCAGGTGCTTATTTTCAAGTCAGGGGAGCAACGCAGATCTGGATGTACCAAGAGAGCAAGGATTGACACGATAACATAGCCTACCAGCTCCCCGTGCAACCAGGCAGCTCGACCACACAGCTTAATCCTCTCTCCATGAGGGCAAAGCTGAAGCACTCATTTCCCTCCTCGCTCAATCCTCTGTCAAAACAAGGGGTTTTTGTCAGCCATGAGGGCTGTTTCGTCCCTCTCAGCCCCTGCCAACGGAAGCGCCATTACTGCTTGCCAATGCCTAAAGAAAAAAAAAGAATCCCCAATATGCATATTATTCTAATACTAGCCGTCAGTGCCTGGAATTACTTGGCTTGATAGCATAATGAATGCGGTGCCTTGTAGGTTTTTACATAAAGCTGTTTTGCCACTTCGATGAATAATTCATGCTATCCCTGAGGCAATGAATCAACCAGGCACGAACTAAGAAAATTTGCCTCCAATTAGTGTTTATTTATGGCAATGGTGTGCTTTACTCTTAATCCAGATGTCAAAAAAACATACATAAGCAAAGTAAAGTTTTGGTGACCTCTTAGAGACCTTGGTGGAACAAATGAGCAGGAAGGAGAAGGGCAAGAACAAATGACTGTTGGGTGAATCAGACAACCCTGTGCTTCCTCTGTCCCCTTCCCTGTTCTCATATGGGTTATTGGACTCTTTGACTCCTGTCTCAGCCAGCCTCCAGACACACAGCATCAGCCTCTCAAAGCAGATTGATTTCATCTCACAACACATGATGTGTAAGGGACTTTGTTGACTGAAGGGATGTGATGTGAGGGTTTTAATGCTGCCACCAGTGAGCTAAACCTCTGTCTCCTTGGAGCGTGGACTCACCCTCCCCCACACAGTTGCTGTCTCCGCCACCCTCAGGCCCCTCTTTGCCCCCTGCACTGAAGGCCTGCCCAGATGCATTGGTAGTCGTTAGTTGCCGCTGGAACGATGCGACACGTCGCTCTGATTCACAGGGACTGTTGTTGAAAGTGATCGCTCCTGCCAAGGAGAAGCCCTCTCCACAGAAAAATGGACACTGAACAGCATGAGAGCAAAGCGATATAAAAACAAAAGGGCAGAAAGGAAATAAACCAGTTGATCTCTGAGTCTCGCTTTTCAGCTCCAAAATCTCTACGACTGCTGAATCTTTGCAAAATGACTTTTATGGGTAGACAAAAGGACAGGTTCTGCTTCTTCAATTATGTTACTGGTTTTCTGGTTATCTCTCATCATGTTGAAAAAAAAAAACAAACCCAGAATGCTTTACTCTTGGCAATTTGTGAAGAGTTGATAACTGTTTCTCAAGGTTAGTCGGCGGGGAAGATATCTCCAGCCGATTCAATAAAAAACTGGCTTGAATGTAGGATGGGTTTTTCTTTGAATCAGACAAGCTGTCGACAGAAGGATAAAGGAGGGGGGAAACTACCAGAGATTCATGAGGATAACCATACGGTATCTGCGCTCTGCTTTTCTTCCTTTGTAATGCCTTGATTGAGAGGAAATATGCTGCTGTGGACGTCTCGTCTAAAGCGCTTTTCATGCGCTCCAAATGTGACGTTTTCGAGCTGCAATGAGTCAGACATTGTGTTGAAGTGAAGATAAGGGAGGCCAGGTGACAGACAATGTTTTAGCTTCTTCTGACGGCTGGGAGAAGTTTTATTCATGTCTTGACGGTAATTTTTACAATGACAGGTTGAAAAAAGGAGACTACCAGTTTAGGCATTTAAAAAATAATTTTCTCCCACATACCTACACAATGGTTAAGTCCTCTGTAGGATTTCTGTTAAGCCCTTAAGAAGTTGTTATTATTCATTTTGTATTAGTTTCGGCTTTGTCACACACAGACACACGCCCCCCACACGTACATACATACATGTATACTACATTATATTTACCATGCTAAAGATCATATTGCTGCATTTTTGCATAACTATATAAAGTGATATACTTGATAAAATAGTTCAAATAGTCATTTCAGAAGTACTGGACCTTAGAATAATTACACAAATTTAAACGTTTAGATAA
Source organism: Nematolebias whitei (assembly GCF_014905685.2). NCBI lineage: Eukaryota > Metazoa > Chordata > Actinopteri > Cyprinodontiformes > Rivulidae > Nematolebias > Nematolebias whitei. The sequence goes on from NC_056506.1 coordinate 42,705,696, forward strand.
TTTTTAATATTTTTTAAGAATTGTATTTATGTTTAGTTGTTTTGTGTAAAGTGTTTCAGTGAGATGCATAATATGTAGAATAGACAAAAGGTCTAGAGTCAATTCACAGTTTAAATTAATACAAAGTATATGTTTGACACCATAAAGGCCTGCTGGAAGCAGTTGACTTCAGTGCAGCTACTGCAAGACACTTTGAATGACGTATGATTAAAAGCACATTTTTTTAAATGCCTGGCTTTTTAAGTTGCATTTCATGCTGATATCATGAGTGGTTCCAGAAATTCAGCTTGGTTTGTATTACAAATTGGGATAATAATATGACATTTTGTCTGGTTCCTATATTTTCCCTTATTTTATGAGTTTTTCTTGATGTCATTTGGCAGAAGAAAAAAAAACCCTCAACCCATATTTGTATACTTTATTGAGTTTTACCAGCTGGAAAATCTTAAATTTTTGCTGTCGTGTAGGGAAAATAGAAAACCTTAAAGCTTTTCAGCTCATAATTATTGTTAGAAAAGTGCTTTGAAACATGGGATTTTTTTGGATTATTATTCAGTCATTTTATTCAAGGGCTCCATAGTTAAAGTATTTTTTCATCATACTTTGACAAAATGCAACTATCCAAAAAAAAATAATTTACCCAATCCTTTCTTGCTGCCTATATCTTTACAAACCACTTTGCAACTCTGTCCTCAGTTCAATGTGATGGGTCACATAGAGTTTCAAAGAGTCTTCAGCCAAAAGCCAAAAATAGACCTATCTTTAGCAGAGATTTGAATTGCAAAGACTCAAAAACTCCTTTAAAATTTTTTGAATCTTGAGATACCGGAGACGTTTTGCTGGTTGGTCTAAAGGCAGATTCAATTATAGTAATTATAGTCATCATATAAGTTCACTGTGACAAACATTAATGAACTTGGCTGCAGCATGGTTCTTGATGTAAGCAGATTTTTATGATGACAACATCTGCTGAACTGTAGTAGGCTGCGAGGCAAATCGAACAGCCATCAAGTATCATTGGGATCAGAATGAGCTGGAGGACACCATACAGACGGGGCTTCTCCTGCTACAACCTGATTAGTGTTTATAAGTTCGAGTCTGCTCGTCTGCTATCTACACTTTTTGCTTACGGTTTTACACAATGGCACAAGTGTTGAACTGATCAACGCTGCATGTATTCTACATTCTCACTGGCTGGATAGTGCATGTGCAGCAAGTTGCAGCAGAAGGATGATTATCTTAGACAGTTTCCTGGACGTAAGCCATTATTCTCTTTGTCTCGGATGTTTGAGGAGCTTCTCCGCTTCACCAAACTTAATTTAAACGCCTGGGTTCTTATCACACTTGTGCACAGATTGATGGCAAATTGATGTATTTGAATCATTAGTTTTGGTTCTTCGTTGTAGATGCAAAGATGGACAACGCTGTGTAATTATAAAAGATCAACGTATGTTAAAGCTGCATGTATTGAATGCTTTTGGTGTTGGTTTCTTTCTGCTGCTCCTTTGGAAGATGACAGATTTCACTCGCATGGAAGACTTGGCTACTGTCTTATGGCAGATTCCCTTCCTGATGCACCCTAGGGCTCAAATTTACAGCTTCAGGACTGTGGTCCTAACCATCAAACTACCTCAACCCCCCATGTATTTCACATTTTTATTGATTTAAAATATAGACAAGCCACAATTTAACAGGAATATTATCATTAAGGAAAAAAATAGCTGCAACGTATGAAACGGCATAACTCAAAAACTTCCTACCTAATCAATATTTAGTACCATGTGTTTTCAACCAGGCTAGGCTGATGACTAGCCAAACCAGAGCCCCTTTTTATATTATTTTAGAGATTTTTAAAACAATAATTTCCCCCCAAATTGTCAGACAGATGTAATAGAGCATTAAATTAACTAGTTTTTGCCCTTTACACTTTAAACTGGGACAGTTTGTTTCGTTTTTTTTCTCTCTCTCTCAATGAAACGATGTCAGTGCTACACGAATAGCTTTCTGAGGTTGATGAATGTAACAGTTCACAGTCATTAGAGAAACTAAGCAGTCTCATGCAACAGGGTAGAGGTTTAATATGCAGCGTTCTTTTACACCTGGATGACAATTAAGAGTTGTTTTACAAAGTGAAAAGTGATTCAAATGGGGCCCTGGTTTGGCTAGCTGTTAGCCTAGCCTGTAGGAAGACTTACACAGTTCGCTTCAGACGTCAAATGTTTTGCAGATCAGCACTTTAAAAATGCCCAAACTATCCATTTTACTGCTCTGTGCCTTGAAGGCTAGGTTGCATCTTGCAAGCGTACTTGTTATAGAATTGACATCATCAAAACAAAATGTGCTGAGTTTACTTAAAAAGTCAAATGCCATTGTCAATATCAATTTATTTCTATAGCACATAAAAACAACAAACGCTGACCAAAGTGCTTTACAGTTAAGTCAGATTAAAAAGAGTAAAAACCACATTTTGTGGCACTCAAAAAACATAAAGTTAACAATAAAATACACAACAACAATAAAAATCAGCTCTTAACTGGTTCTCAGACTCTGCGTGGATCAAATGCCAAAGAATAAAGATGAGTCTTGAGCAAAGATTTAAAAGTCTCAACAGTCTCAGCGATCTTTAAGTTATCAGGGAAACTGTTCCACAGTTTTGGGGCAGGAACTGCAAAAGTCCTATCACCTCTGGACTTCAGTTTGGATCTGGGGACATCTAAGAGGAACTGGTTGGTAGACCAGAGTGCTCTTACTGGAGTGTAGATGTGGATCACATAAATATGACAGGGTCAGATCTTTAAAGACTTTAAAAACAAGCAATAAAATCTTAAAATCAATCCAGAAGTGGACAGGAAGCCAGTGAAGAGAAGTCAGGACAGGGGTTATATGCGTTCGTGTTTTTTAATTGCTGTTAAAAGATGAGCTGCTGCATTCTGGACAGATTGTAAACGATGAAAAGATGATTTATCCAAACCAACATACTTTGTGCAATGAATTACAATAGTCCAAACAAGAGGTAATAAAAGCATGAAGCTTTTCAAGGTCTCTGAAACAGAGATAAGACTTCACCTTGGCAATAAGTCTTAATTGGAAGAAGCCGGATTTCACTGCATTTATCGGTTTGTCTAATTTAAAAGCACTATCAAAAAATAACTCCCAGATTCCTGACATTTGAATCCCTGTATGAAGCCAAGGGGCCAACAGAGTGAAGGGTGTTGCATCTACCAAAGCTGATGACTTCAGTTTTATTTTCATTTAAATTCAGAAAATTTAGTTTTAACCAGACTTTAATGTTGTTTAGACAGTTCAAGAGTGGTTCCAGTGGAGTGACCCTGTCTGACTCAATGGGAAGATACAACTATCATCAGCAAAGCAATGAAAAGGGATGTTGTGTTTTCTAAAAATGGACCCTAAAGGCAACATGTAAAGGTTAAAAAGCAGTGGACCTAATATAGACCCTTGAGGGACCCCACAAATCAGAGGAGTCGCAGAAAAGTAAAGCAAAATTTTTAATTTTGTGCAAAGCAATCCCCTGTTTCAGCAGTTTACTGTTAGATCCAGTCTCAGTTGTGAAGCAGAAAGCTTGTTGACTTCAGTGTCCTTGTGTCATCTTCCATGCTATGGGGATGATGACATTCTGTTATGAGTCATGAATTACTGTGCTATCATGTCTTCTCTTGAAATTTCAGGCAAGACAGCTCTTGTCACAAGCCATTGTGGGGCGTTCCATCAGGCTCATATCTAAGTGCCTGCGTTGTGTTCTCAGCCAGTAATTAGCCACAGCCCTACAACCTCGATAACACAATTACATATGTGGCTGTTACTTTCCCTCACAGCCACAGCACTAATGAATGAACCGCAGGTTAATGAAATGTGTGTGCGAAACAGAAGATGCCTCCTGAAAAAGTTTCACACATCAAATTCATTAGGAGTGAAAGCTGAAGGCACAATCCAACAAAACAACTCTGGTACTAAATTTACCTCTCACTGCTCTGCTTTCCACATTAATCATTATAAAATTATGCTGGTGACTGGAAAGATGAGGCATAGACGGGTAATTTTATGAACAAGATATAGAACACATTTGTGCATGCATGTTTCAGGAAGCGCAGCCAAATGTTTGGGTTTTCTGTTTAACGAACGAATGTTTCCCAGGTGCTGATTATCATCGAGTTTAGATTTCTCAATTAGAAGTTTGGAAAGTTTTCCAACTCCCAATCTGTTGGGTATGTTTGTGTTTTTTTTAACATATGATTGTTATTGAGTATCCATATGGTTCATTTCATGCAACAGAATGTTGAAGAAAAGTTTCAAATTGATTTTACTTCATAAAACTATTTTGAATAATTGCCGGAGAGGTAAATTTAGAGGCTTTCAAGCAGGAAGATTTTATTTTTCTGTAATGTCAGGTCAGTGCTACAGATGGTCATGGTGTAAAACTCCTTGTTGGTTTACCTCTTAAACAGCTGGTGTTGGAGTAATAAGCGTTGCAGCTCTGGCGGTGGACCATATTTTGCATGATCACACCATGTTCTTTCTCACATTCATCTCGCCGTATGGAACGAGGCTACTCAAGGTTAAATTAAAGCTTCCTGAGACGCTGAAGCAGTTACAAGCAGGAAATAGCATCTTGATTTTCCAGTTATCAAAAGATTAAACATAATTGTGTGAATGTTTATGAAGCATTCACACTATTGTGATTCATTTTTCTTTCGTATGTTTTTCGGCATCTATCTCGTTGCACTCCTATCAAAACATTCAGCTTGTTCAGGACAATTCTGCTATGACTTTTGGTATTGGTGCAACTTTAGCTTTTTGAAATATTTAGCCTTTACTGCAACTTTTTTCTCATAGAAAATGAATTGAGCTCATTTTACATCCTTCAAATCTTTAGACCTGTTTACAATATTTTACTGCTTCTTTCACATTTTGTCCTGGTTCAGCTTCTTTCAGCTTCCTTGGGCAAATGTAAACTTTTTCAGCTAATTTCAGCTGGTTTTTTGTTTTGTTTGTTTTTTCTGTTTTGTGCTCCTTTCACATTTTTTTTTAAACTACAACATTGTTGTGCTTTTTCAAACTTCTTTCTGCAATTTCAGCTTGTTATGCTGTTTCAGCTACTATTTATCTGTTTTATGCCAATTTAAGCTTTTTCAACCAATTCCCCATTTATGCACTCATTGTAACTTTTTAAGCCTTATTCAACAAAAATATGCTCTCGCCACTTCCTTCTGGTAATTTAAGCTTCTTTCTGCCTTTGTAGATACTTTTCAGCTGTTTTTGCTTATTTCAGCTTTTTCTGATAATTTCCAATATTTTTGTAGAATTTTGGAGAACTATTTTATGCTCATTTCTGCATCTTTCAGCCTCATTAACTTCTTTATGCTCATTTCAGCTTGTTATGCTCCTTTCAGCTTTTTTATGCTAGTTTAAGCTTTTACTTCTCTCTCAGCTACTGTTTAGCTCTTGATGCTGTTTTTAGCTTTTTATGGCAATTCCACTTTTTTTTTTTTTTAGCGAATTTCAGTTTTTCCACTCTCTTCTAGTATTTTAAGCTTCTTTCTGCTATTTTGGCTACTCGTCAGCTATATGCTTTGCTCATTTCAGCTTGTTTTTAGCTAATTTCCAAATTTTTATGCTCACTTCTGTTTGTTTAAACCTAATTCACAAATGTGTCCTTTTTGCTTTCTTCTCCTAAATTAGGCTTGTTCTTCCATTTCAGCTAAATCTCAGCATGTTTATAACTAATTTCAGCTAACATTTTTCAGCAAGTTTGTCTGCATTAAGCATACACACTCCATTTTCACTCATTTTCACTCACTTTTCAGCCTAATTCAGCAAAAATGTTCTCTCTCCACTTCTTTCTGGTAATTTAAGCTTCTTTCTGCTTTTTTCGCTACTATCCAGCTGGTTTATGCTAATTTCAGCTTTTTCAGGTAATTTCCACTTTTTGTGTTCATTTCTGTTTTTTTCAGCCTAATTGGGCAAATGTATACTTTCTGCTTTATTGTGCTAATTTAAGCTCGTTCTACCTTTACAGCTACCTTGTTTTATCACATTTTAGCTAATTCCAGCTGTTTTCAGATAAAGTTTTTCATAGTAACACCTGCTACTTTCAGCCCAATTAAATTATTGCTAATTTCTGTTATTTCAGCTACTATTCTGTTTTTATGTTAACATATTAGCTTTTTCAGCTAATTCCCCATTTTTTACACTCAATTCAACTTATGGGTTCTTTCTGCTTTCTCCTGTTGATTTATGCTTGTTCTACGTTGTCATCTACATTTTATCATTTTTATTTTAGCTAATTTAGGTATTTGTCAACAAGTTCTTCAGCAATAAGCATTCACACTGCATTTTTGCAGGAAATGCAATTTCTGTAGTTTTGTGTTTAAATCTTAGCTATTCTTGTAACAATGGAGGAACATTAAACCATTTTACTCATTCTGGTCTCCATAAACAGTGCAGATTGTGTACTTTTGTAATTCTGCACACTGTTGTTTTCTTCTTCTTGTGATTGACTGGCTGGATCTGCTTATAAGGCAGACAAATTGAGATGGATGACAAATTGAATAAAAACATAGAGCATGCGTTGAATGCTGATCTACAGATGGTTGGGGTAAAAAAAAAAAAAAGTCAATATCCGCTTTGTAACCTAACTGATTGTGCCTCTCATGGATAATTGTGCTTTTATACTTTTTACATCAATGACAATGGAAGAAATACACTATTGTTTAGGTTCTTTATATCCTTTGACCACATGTTGGAGGTCCAGTTTTCCTTTGTGCCTTCAATTTCTCCGGTTTCTTGGTGACAGTTCCTTTGGACAAAGGCAAAATCAGAAAACGTTTAAAGCCTTAAGGGGTTGTCATGAGACGTTTATGAGGTCTCTAACTCTGATCTACAGCTGTACACGTTGCAATATCGCAGTAAATGGATACTCTGCTTTGCAACGAGATGCCAACTGAGCAAGCACCTTTATGTGATGAGTCAGGTTTCAGATATGGTTGGCTTGAGTACAGCAGACTAAATACATTTTCATTCAGAGGGTAATACCTACACATTAGTCTTGTTTGAAACCTTCCAATGTCTTTTCAGAAATTTAATTTTTTAAACTGAATGCTGGTTCAATTTTGTCACTCAAGTTTAATCTTGAAATTAGAAGTCTTAAAAGGCCTTTTATATACAATAGAGCAGATACTTTGTGCAGTAATTTTTAAGCATTTTATTTAGCCTCTACTTAAAACAACAATAGTAGAGACTCGCAGCTATGGCTATCTGTAGAGTGTCCAAACATTGCAGAGGAGTTGAAGTATCTGGGAGTCTTTTTCCTGAGGATGGAAGGATGGATTGACAGATTGGGGCCTTCTCTGCAGTAATGAGGGCATCGCTCTGGTCTATCACGGTGACAAAGGAGCCAAGTCGAAAAGTAAAACTCTCAATTTACTGGTCCATTTACGTTCAAACCCAAACTTACGGTCATGACGTGTGTTTCAAACAACAATACAAAACAACAAGTTCGCAGATACAAGAAGCTGAAATGTGTTTTTGCTGTAGGGTGGCTGGGCTCAGCTCATCATCAAGTGGGGGAGCTCAGAGTAGAGCTGCTGCTAGGTGCTTCGATCATGTGTTTTTGTTGCCTCCTGGGTGCCTCCCTCTGAAGGTTTCCCAAGCATGTTCCACTCAGAGTAGACCTGGGGGTAGAATCCAAATTTGCTGGAGGGTTTACCTCTCTAGCCTAAAGGATATCTGAGTTTCTCTCTGGGAACAGTTACCTCTGTGACTAAACAATGGATTAGTGGCTGAAAATGGATGAAAATGTTGACAATGAGTCAATTGAAAAGTGTGTAATGAACACACGAATAGCCTCATTAACCATTAGATAACTTAAAAGTGAAACGTTTCAGCAAAAAAAAAGAAACTGTCCAGATGGCCTGATTGAAAATTGTTGGATTGTATTGGATTATTGAGCATGGACTTTTTTGGTTTTGAACCAGTTTGACATGACTGTCGACGAGGCAGAGGGCCGGCATCGGAGGCGGGGGCATGCCAAAGACACCATCTTAGCACCAACATAACTGGTTTGTTCCACTTTGGAGTAAGCTGTTTGGGGGAAGAATCAGTTTTGTGTTGTGTGTTTCCTTGACTCATGAAGCCTTCCGGATGGAAGGTGAAACGTTTCAGCAAAAAAAGAAACTGTCCAGATGACCTGACTGAAAATTGTTGCATTAGACAACTTCTAACCATTTCTAAATAATGCTTTTATCTTTTGTAACAAATATGGCAAAACATTTTATTACAGGTCACTTTTGAATTCATTTTTGTAACCCAGTGTTTTGTGTTTCATGATCCACCGTAGAGTCCAAATTTTAACTTTTGAAATGTGCTGCAAAAATTATGGACATAAATGTATTATGGATTATAAAGAACACATTGTTTTATTTTAGGAGTGATAATGATGAATAGGAAAGTCTTCTATATGGTGATTTGCTTTACTTACTGTATTTTCCGCCGTACATGTCGCATCGCCCTATAAGTCGCTTCAATCCAAATATGTCTAATAAAGTGGAAAAATCCATAAATACGTCTCTTTGCCATATAAGTTGCATCTATTATGCATCAGCGCTGACGCGTCACGTTTGTTACGCGTCACCACTGACAACCCGGAAATGTGGGCCAGTGTTGTGCCAAAAATCGAAAGGCTGCCAAATGGTGGCCACAGATGCATGCACGGGAGGACTTTATCAAGAATTTAACAAGATTAACACTTAAAAACAATTATTTGTTTGTCCGAAATTATATTAAAGGTGTGTCTCAGTCTAACTTTTCCTTAATAAATGCGCTTTGATGGTCAAATCAACTGTATTTCAAAAGCCGATTTGCAGAAGCAGGCATGTCCAAAGGGACGAGTCGCTGTGCATTCTTCGAAATTTTGCAAGATAACCACCTAAAAACAATTATTTGTTTGCTCGACTTTATAGTAAAGGTGTGTCTCAGTTGAACTTTTACTTAATAAATGCGCTTCAATGGTCAAATCAACTGTGTTTCGCCTGGGCGGTGCAGCGAACTGAAGGTGGCAGTCTATGCCAAGCTGACTGTGTCATTAATAGCCACTTTTACCTATTACATGACACAATGGCATGCCAAACTGCTCGAGTGCCATCTAGAGGCTGAAAATGGTAGTGTTCAATATTTTCAGTCAGAATGAATGAAAACGATCATATCTCAGCCAAAAATTGGTTTATAAATATGGGGAGGAAAAATCCATAAATACGTTGCTTTGGTGCAAATTATGCAAAAACTGTGCCTTGTAGGGTGAAAAATATGGTACTTATTTAATTCAGACACATTCATGTTTGTCACTTTTCAGAACTTTGACATTTCTTGTTTTTACATACATTTCTGTGGATCTTCCATTACATCTACAGTTATGTACAGATGAGCTATAATATAGACCAGCATTTACTTAAATCTATCAGTAATTTGCATGATGAGAGTCCATCTAATGGATAATTTCTCTCATTTTTTCTGACACTGCAAGGGTTAATCCAAGCTTGACTGAACCAGCTGTTTCAAACTTTCACATAAAGACAGCACGGTTACTATGTTTAAAATGAAAAGATGTATTGCTGTTGCCATCAGTGAGTCTTAAAGACATTTTAATAGGTTCTTTAGACGTGAGGGCTACTAAACACTTTTTCTTCTTCTGTCTTTTATTCTCGTCTTCTCTTTCTCTGATGAAATTAATGGCAGTGACAGACCTTGCAGCACTTGTGTTTTGCCCCCTCTTGATTTCCTTGACATATCTGAGACCGTGTCAAAATCGCCCGAACATGGCGGTGAGTTCTGCAGTGTTGGGGTGTGAAAAAGCCTTTGGCAGCTCCTCTTGTTTTTTATGATTGATTTGGCTCCTCCAGCCAACCCTATTTAGGTCCAAAGGCCTGTGGGATGGTCAAGCAGAGCAGACGACTCAAAGTGATGTTTGACTGGGTTCGACGTTTGTCTCAATTGCAGTAGGAGTATTGAATATAATAATAATAATAATAATAATACCTCTGTTAATCCTGATGGCAACATTTCATCAAAACGATGGAAGAAATCAGATTGACAGATGAGCAAAAGTTGATTAGAAAAACTTTATTGAACTATCAAAGCATATTTTCTTTACAGTGATTGTGTTTGCTTAGTGTATTATTTTAGAACATAACTGTGCATTAACTAAATTACTCTTTATAACGACTGGCTTTCCAAGCTGAGAAAAGAAAGTGAATTTATTTCTTCAGGCGAACTCTGGAGTTGGTTTCACTGTGAACTTCTGCTACAATATCAATAAATCACTGCTAAAAGATATGAGTTTAACAGTGTTGTGGATGAAAACTCACACACTTCAGTATTTTTTACAGACTTGGTCAAGATTTCAGTGCATTTAGAAACACCATTAGTAGAGGACGACTTGAATTATTATTTTTTCATTCATTCAACCTTTATTTAAACAGATAAATCAAATTGAGCCTAAAAGACTCATTTACAAGTGAGACCTGTTTGGACAGACAAAAAAGTGGTAAAAATGGACACATGTAGGAGTTGGAGGCGAAAAAATTCCTATCAGCCTTTTTTTTTCCTGCCTGAGAAAAAAAATTCTAATGTTAACAAAACACCTCGCACAAACAAGCGCATAGTGACATAGACGTTCTGCAGAGGGGGGAGCTGAGAGCGGTGAGCATGTTCATAGATGTTCTCGAGGTCACTGTAAGAGTTCTGATAAGGATGGAATAATCAGACAATGTCCTCCGGTGAGATCCATAAACAATCTCGAGGTATGTCGAGGAATAGCTAAGAATAATGTCTTCGAAAATCCAAGAGTCCTGAAATGACACAAAGTTTATTCAGCTGGTTTCATCTGGTTATCAGTTGCACGTTCCTCAAGGAGGGGGTGTTGAGCATCAGATCACATTTTCTCCAGGCAAATTCAGATAAGGTGGCCTTCAAGGCCAGCCAAGGGAGCCAAATTCAGATAAACACACAGTTGTTTGGGGGACAGGCAGAACTTAATGACATCTACCTTGAGTCTCTGTGTTTGTCCACTCTGTTCCGAAATGTCCAAAATACATGGCCACACCAATGGAACGTGACTGAGTAAAATCCCCGAGATCTGATCCATTCTGCCCAAAGCATTTGAGTCTGGGTACTCGAGACACGAACCAAGCCATCATAAAGGCAAGCAGCGTGATCGATTGATAAAACCAGCAACTAGCCGAATCCAAAAGCAGGAACCAGTTATCGAAAATCCAATTAAATATGCGTCCTTAAAATCCACAAATGGCAGCAGAGACAGACACATCATCAAGTCTTCCAAGTCGATGAGATATCCAGCTGTGTGCGTGCCAACAGGGCAAATCGGCTCGCCTAAAGCCTGTCTTCTCTTCGAAGAAATGTTGTAAATTGAGTTGAGGGACCAACTGATCAAAAAGTCCATAATTATGGTTCAGAAGAAATACAAGAGAGTCTCACAAGCAGTTTCACAGACAGACAGAGCAGCACAGCAAAGCAGAGAGGGAGGGGAGAAGCATCCGATCTCGGCAAGAGCAAGTGGTGAATGTTTTAATGTTTTATTAAAGCAAGATTTGTAAAAGGGAGACTCTGCCACAGGTGCAGGAGTTCAAGTATCTGGGTGTCTTGTTCATGAGTGATGGTAGGATGGAATGGGACATGGTTCAACGGATTGGGGCCTCGTCCTCAGTAATGACGGTGTTGCTTTGGTCTGTTATGGTGAAGAAAGAGCTGAGTCAAAAGGCAAAGCTTGCGATATATTGGTCTGTGTACGTTCCAGCCTTCACCTATGGTTATGAGGTTCGGATCATGACCGAATGAACAAAATCCCGGATACAAGCAGCCGAAATGAGCTTCCTTCACAGGGTGGCTGGGATTGGAGATGGGGTGAGGAGCTCCATCATATGGAGGGAGTTCAGAGTAGAGCCGCTGCTCCTCCACATCAAAAGAAGACAATTGAGGTGGTTCAGGCATCTGATTAGGATGACTCCCTTTAGAGGTCCAGGCATGCCCCACCTAGGAGGCCCCAGGGAAGACCTAGAAGTCGCTAGAGGGATTGTGCATCTTCTCTGGCCTGGAAACATCTTGGGGTCACCCAGAACAAGCTGAAAAGTGTCGCTGGGGAGAGGGAAGTCTGTGTTTTTCTCCTGGATCTGTTGCCTTCATGACCCGACTGCAGACAAGTGGTAGAAGATGAAGAAGTTTTATGAAAATGTGTTGTTTATAAAGCTTAGAAAATATAAATTTACATCTGTAATAATTATAATAGTTTTTCATCTGTTTTTTGATGCAACATTATATTGCGCAGAAAAAGGTGATTGAATCGACTCTTTTTCTCATGTTTTATGGCGTAAACTTGTATGAAAGTATTATTTAAATACACCGAATTAGAAACAAACTTTTCAATTTTGTCATAATTTATTGTATTTCTTGTATTTTCAAATGCTCGTCGGACCAAAGACACAAAGACTGAATCCAGTCATCAGTTAACGCAATAGTTCTGAGTATCACAGGTCATTTTTATGTTCTTCTTTCTCACATCTTTCTTAAATGGCTGAACATCTCGAACGGCGCGGTACTTTGTTTTGACATTCAGTAAACAGGAAGAGGAAGAGTCAGATTGTAAAGCAGGATGTTTTTATTTTTTGTAACCGTATAGTGATCAATGGAAAGAAATAGAAAAATATTTAGGCTGCAGCCATTTGGCTTCTTCCACATGTGGAGCTTTGTGCATTCAGTGCTAAATATATTGAAGTTGTCATAAATTTGATAAATATGTCAACTTTTTGGTATCTTTGATGTTACCATTCAGTTTGTCCGTCATGTGTCCCTTGCCGCTCCATCACCTGGTAAGCAATGTTTGGAAAGTCTCTGTAATAAATCAGATTAACTGCTTAATTCAGACTCATTGATTGACTTTATACCATTGTATTATGGTGTGAACCTAAATCAAAGCCATGCACTGTTGAAACTGAGACAAAAATAATCTAGCTGTTGCAAAAAACAGCAGAGAAGCACTATGATGCTCTTCCAATGTTCACCTACAGCTTATGTTTTACCTCCATTGACCTCTTTGGGCTTCTGTAGTTTCTGCTTCAATTTGCACATTCGCCATGCTCACTTGGCTTCCTTACAGACGGAGCATCCTCCATTGTACATTTCCTCTTCTGTCATCTCAGAATGTACTTGCTCTGTGACTTTATACGCACCTGTCACCCTGATAATGAAACCTGCAGTGCAGCAAGAGATCAGAGAGGCTACTGGCCGCAGAAATCCTTCTTTCTGCTCCAGATTAATACCTGCAATCACTCACCTGGATGGCAAGTCGTAATAATCTCCTGCAGGGGACATGAGAGAAAGGGAACCCTAAGGTCTCCCAGAGGAACACCCCGCAGGAGCTCGAGCTTCATCTAAAGCATTTAACTGTTCCGCTGTGATGCGTGAGGTTTTGATAGAGCACTTAAATCAGAATATAGGCCACGAGCAGTCCTACAATAAATAGATTTAAATATTAATAACATTAATGGGCGAGGGAATTCCTTCGCATCCTTGACTTATTCGTGCCACTTGCCTGTCTGAACTGATAACAAAGCAGCTGTAAAGTTTCATTTGTTATGCATTATTATCGTGCTCCTAATGTGTGACCTGCGCATGCATTTATTATCAAATTAGTGTAAGGGTAACTTCAGACTGCCGTCTAGGGTACATAGTGTTGTCTCACTTAATTTGTTGAGACTAGAACAGGGGTCTGCATCAAAACTTTATGATCAAAAGAGCTATTTCTGCACCTTTGCACACTAAATAAAATGTCTATGGAGCTGCAAAACCTGCTAAATCTGTAGTTATCAACTGGTGGCCCATGGACCACTTCAAGCCTGTTGGAGGGGCTTTTCAGGCCAGTAGTTGTGATGTTAAATGTTGAAATGTTTTGTCTTTTATCCAAAAGACTTTCTCAGACTGATGCAGACTTTTGGATAAAAGACAAAACGTTCCAACAATTAATTTTTTTTATTATTATTATTTTTTTAATCCGTCCAGAGGACCTGACTAACTTTGCTAGATTATTCTACCTGGATTATTGAGCATGGATCAGGATATGCAGGCTTGTGTGAGTTTTCTTTTTAACTGTGGAAGCAATTCATAAAGTAGCTTATCATGAAGCAATAAAGCATAAAGTGAAAAATCAGGACAGTTTGTTGGATATGTAATTGTGCAAACACTTATGAAACATTCACACTATTGTGATCCATTTTTCTTCTGTATGTTTTTCTGCATCTTTCTCGTTCCACAATTTTTGTGCTATTTCAACAAATCATAAATCAAAACGTTCAGCCCTTACAGGACAATCCTGCTATGACTTTTGGCTTTGGTGCAACTTTAGCTTTTTGAAATATTTAGCCTTTTCTACTATTTTTATTCTCATACAAATTAACTGAGCTCATTTTACATCCTTCAAATCTTTAGATCCATTTACAATCTTTTACTGCTCCTTTCACATTTTGTTCTGGTTCAGTTTTGTTCATCTTCCTTGTGCAAATTTAAACTATTTTTTTAGCTACTTAATATAAGATAATATATAACTTTTTACTTTCAGCTAATTTCAGCTGTTTTTTTCAGCTGTTTTGTGCTCTTCCTGTTTCTTTCTGCTAACTACAACATTTTTGTGTGCCTTCTAACTTATTTCTGCTAATTTCAGCTTGTTATGCTTCTTTTCAGTTTTTTTAATGCAAGTTTCACCTTTTTCTACTATTTCAGCTACTAATTAGCTGTTTTACGCAAAAAAATAAAATAAAATCCAGCTAATTCCACCTTTTTTTAAACTCATTTCAAACTTTTTCAGTGTAGTTCAGCAAAATTGCACTCCCACCACTTTCTTCTGGTAATTTAAGCTTCTTTCTGCTTTTTAGCTTCTTTTAAGTTATTTGTTTGTGTGCTAATCTAAACTTTTTTTAGATAATTTCCACTTTTTTAACGCTTCTGCTTCTTTCAGACTAATTGGGCAAACGTGTTCTTTCTGTTTTCTTCTGTTAATTTAAGCTTGTTATAACTTTTCAGCTAGCTTTTAAGCATTTTATGCTAATTTCAGCAGTTTTCAGATAAAGTCAAGTTTTTCATGGTAATTTATGCTAGTTTTAGCCTAATTCATTTCTTTATGCTAATTTCAACTTGTTATACTTGTTTCAGCT